>NW_024080707.1:2798061-2960947 GCF_003009895.1 Hyaena hyaena | reverse complement strand
TTTTTTTTTTTTTTTAATTTTTAAATTTATTTGGGTCTCTTCTTTTCACCTGGGTCAGGCCTTTCTCAAATCCTCCAGAGACCAGTACAGAAACAGCACAGTACAATCTGTAAACAGTTTAGCTTTCCCCATTTTCACTCAGTGAGATGTTCTAATCCCTCTCTTCTTCTAGACTTACTGTAACTGACTAGTGCAATCCTCTGCAGTTGAGGAAGCTAGTGGCCACCTTCCAGCAAGGTTAATCAGCTGGATGAGCAGCAAGCTCCAAGCTACTGAAAGAGCTTTCTCTATAGTTGTAAAAGCCCAGCGAACATGTTACTTGTATTTCTCCCATCACAAAGTCATTCCTCAGGAGTTCAGCAGTAATTCCTGCAAGAAAAAGGTCCTTGTAACTCACCTGGATAGAAAAACCAAACTTGTCCTTTAGGAAAAGAATTCAATTATGCTGGGGGAAGGAAGGGTTATAGAATAGATCTGTGACCTAGTTTTAGGTAGTATTAAAAATGAACTTTCACATTTTTATTTCATAAAATAAAAAGCATTTTATTTTATTCTATCATAAGGTCATACTTAATGTTGCAAAAGTTTCTTTCTCTAATCTCTTCTTTATTTTTATAAACTATGGTCAGACAATCTGATATAAAAATGAAACAAAACTAAACCAAACCCAAAATAGCACAGCCCTAATGGCAAGAAGAATGGGGATCCAGTCCCAGTTTTGTCAGTCACTAGTGTTGAGGGTCTTGGCACGTCACTAAACCTCACTGGGACTGAGACTCAGCTTCCTCCTCTGTGACACAGAGATAACATTATAAGTTCTTTTACCTCAGGATCAACTGAGGCAAAGAATGACAGCCCCAAAAAGAATGTGAAAGTGACTGACTCAGTCTCCCATAGGCCAAAGGTCTTATGGGGCTGGGAATGCAGCAGGCCCTCAGGAAACACTTGCCAGTTAGTAGGAGAAGCTGTAGGATGGGTTCTTAGAACAATGGCAAGAGTGCTCTTAAATTATTAAAAATTACCAACTGACAAACCTCTGTTTATACACTAGTGGTATTCTGAGGTGTATGGCAGCCAAGTGAGGCCTAGAATATATTCGTACTTTCTACTGTGGTCCATTCATGAGCAAGCACACACTTTTCTGTGTTTTCTGAAACAGAAAACACAGATTCTCTGTGTTTCAGAGAATCACACCCCAAGTACATATCTGCCCATATAGACACACAAGCATATGTGTCCACATGGACTCCCTATCACTTAGGAGGAAATGGAGACTATGGATAGTGTTACTAGCTTGATCTTCAGAGCTTACCCATTAAATACTGTTTATCAATAATGCCATATTTGGTTGAGGCAGCCCTGTCAGAAAGTTAAAAGACCAAAGAATAGGCTATTTATGAAGAATATATTTGAGTACTAGAAATGGGACTGTACATAACCATTTGTGATTGTCCAATCCATCCAGGGTGGAGATTGTCCTGGCTTAGAGTCACGTTCCAAACAGAACTCAGACCCTCTGGGAAATCAAAAACACAAAGCAGGGAAAAGTGCAGGGTCTGTGTCATAATTCACCTTTGTAGTCACAGCTACTCATACATTATCGGCATCCAGTAAATGTTTGATGAACGTATCAATAAGTGAGCGGAGAATGGAAGGAGTTCTGGACTCAAGTTGGGGGATGTGGATTCCATTCCAGCCCACACTCTATCATCAGTTCTGTGAACATAAGGAAGTCATTCCACATCTGTCCCTCACCTGTGAAGCAAGAGGTTAGATAAATGCAGCTCACAATCAATAAAGAGCAATGAATTAGCTGCTTTATTAGCTAAGAGATGGTGCTACAGACTCCTGTCCACCATACTGTAGTTTTCAGGCTCTTGCTGGACAAGGAGAAGTGAGTCCAACTGGAAGTGATGCACCTAGGCTGCAGCTAGAATGCAATCTGAGTGCTGACCAGGCCCTAGAACTAAACTGATAATATTCCCTTCTATGGTCAGTATTAGGAGGTCCCATGAAGAGGAGGACTAAAATTACCAGAAAATAAATTTATCTAAGAAAAAATATTGGCTTTAATCAGCCACTCTGCTTATTGCAGGATAAACCTATCAACTCCAAGAATGAAACAGGACCATTGAAAATCTTCTCACATGGAGATAGAAGTGAGAGCCCTGGAGAGAAACCATCTTTCTGGATGCCTGAGTTTGTGCAATAGCACAAATGTCCCCAGTATGCATTTAGTTGTATTTTAATATTCACACCTTTATGAGTTTATATCATAGCATGTTATTTTTCTTATAATATTTTCATTCTGCAATCAAATTTATTATTATTAAAATATTATAGGAATGGCTACCACAAACATTACTTTCTTCTTCACTAAATGTTTTCAGATCCATACAAAAGACATTTCAGGATTTAGTGATGTCCCCACAGAAACCATTAGGGGTAGAAGATGGAGAAAATGGTGTCTCAGATTCTACTATGTGGAACCTCTCCACAATTTGTCTGAGAATGCTTGGAAGGTGGAAATCTAGAAGATGTCAAGTGCAACATTCACTTGAACAGCTACATATAGGTTTAACTTGGAGTATTCTGGGACTGTAAGGTCAATGGAGAGAGCATGAGTTTTAAAGGCAAGGGTTCAGATCTGAACTCTGCCTCCTGGAGTTTAGTGACTTCCGACAGGCACCCCCAGAATTTTTTTATGGGCAGGAATTTACTTATCTTTAAAATGTATTTAATAATATTCCCCATAGTTTCAGTGTGAGGATGTAAAAGACTGTGAAGCACCTACACACAGTGGGTGTTCTATAAATGTTAATCTTTGTTTCTCCAGAAAGCTCTGCCCTTCTGTGGTCTCCTCTGTCCCTCATCACTGAACCAACTAAGTGAGAGCTATAAGTTAGTCAGGCAAACTTCTCCTTCCTTTAATTCCACTTACCAAAACATATTCTCTTTCCTCCAAAATATACTCCCTCTCCTATTTTTCAAACTTTTAGTGAAGAGCCCCATCAGCTTGATATGACTATACTGACTTAGGGGTAAACCTCAGTTTGAGAACAAAAGTGTTTTAATATACTGTTCTGTTGAAGAACTTAATAAGATATTAAATTAGCATAGTATCACAGGATGTACCATTCTTTTTAATATATGTTCTCTTAGTATATATCTGAGGAATTTATTGCAAGGAATACACTTTGAAATGATACCTTAATTCATTCACAAATGTGTAAGAGCTTCTGGGACCCTTTTACATTTAATAGAGTAGGTAATAACAGGACAATACTGTTCTTACCATGTGAAATATAAGGCAAGCAACCATAATGGCTAGTAGTATGGATCACTTAATGCTACTATTTAAAAGATTCTGCAGCGAATATTAAAATAAAGTGGATTTTGAATAAATGCATAAGGAAGAGAAGGCTAGATGAGTATGTTCTTAATGAGAGTTCTCTTTATTCTTTTCGTTTGGACGATTATAATAAGGAAGCAATGCCATCGTTTTATGTGTCCTGGTTTGTGGAAAAGTTTGAGAATTGCTTTTTAAAGTTTGCTTCTTTGTTTTGCTTCCTGGTAGAAATGAGAGATGTTTGTAAGCTAATGAAATTCGGAAAACCTTAAAACAATACCTTTATTATGTGGCACAAGAAGTTGCTTATAAAAGTACTGAAAATGGGAAAGGCCTACAATGAAACCTTGGAATACAAACACCCATTCATGAAATGGGAAGCAGTGAAGGACATTAGGTAATAATGGATTTTCCATCCTTATGGATCTTACACAAGATCTTTGTAGAGGAAGGGAGAGAAACAAATCTAGGAACACTGAGAAACACAGTTATTTTCCCCAAGCCCCTAAATCAGAATCTGTATGAGTCTGTCTAACATGTAGTGAATGATGATAGGGCTCATGGATGTATAACAAGAAAACCAGACAAGGGAAGAAGCAAGAATCAAATACCCATATGTGACAACTCAAAAACAGAACTGAAGAACCTCCACAAAATCAGCTTTGAAGTGGCTAAACTTAATGCTAGCCTACAGCATGAAATACAACATTCTTCAGGAAGAACAGTGTTTTGACATGCACTTTGAGTCCTTGACTGCCAGGGTCTGGAAGTATCACAGATAGGAACCTAACTTCTGATTAAAGAAGTTATAAGAAATTACTATGTAGATCATGCATATTCCTAGGAATCTTATGCAACACTTGATAAGAAATTCACATGAATAAGAGCTGCTATAAATTATTGAGGGCCTATTATGAGCAAATATTCATTGATACAACAAATAGGTGTCAGCTACTCTTCTAAATACATGACAATGAATCAAAGTGACAAATATTCCTACCCTCATGGAGCTTACATTCTATTATTTAACATCTACACAATCCCAACAACAGTCGTAGATGTCATTATTCCTATTTTACAGTTGAAGAAACTGAGATTTGAAAAATCAAGGAACTTACCTAAAGTCACAGAACTGGTAACTTATGTGCCAGAATCCACACCCAGCTCCAAAGCCTAATTTTTTTTACCTACTTTGCTACATTATCTTCTATAAGCAACAGAAAATGGAATCTAATGAGGATCAACACATCTACTGCAACCCAGAGGAGTATTCTCTATAAAGATATACTTTCTTGTTTGCAGTAACCAGACTACAACTTGCCAAGGAGGCAGCTACTTGGTACCAAGTGCCTACCAATAGGCAGGCTCTCATTCATACAAAATGTATTAATCAGATATGTGTCAAACCTTAGGCCACTTCCTAAGGATATAAATAAGAGGAAGATTTTGCTTTCAAAGAGTCCAGTGGGGAAGAAGAACATTTAAATGGATCCTCATAACACAGTATGATAAGGCAGAGAAAAGATAATCCCAGGATACTCAGGAAAGTACAGAAAACAGGTCAACACAGACTGAGGGGAAGGCATGTTCAGTTGAGTCTTAGGCAGCAGGAGTAAGCCCAATGAAGTAAGGGGAGGTGGAGTGAGAAAATGGTAAAGTGCTTGGAGTAGAGATGGAGAATGACATGTGCAGGGACGTGAAAAACAGCATGGTTTTTGAGAAAATGCAAGCATTTCAGCATGAAGGTGAAGTGAAAACTGGTTTTACTGTATTTTAGCAATGTGTATGTTTAGGGACAGTTGCAGATGGGAACATACCTAGATTTCCAACAGTGAGTTATGAAATCTATTTCATGGATCTTGGCCAGTATTTACTTAAAACTAGAATAGAATAGAGAGAATAGAATAGAATAGAATAGAATAGAATAGAATAGAATAGAATAGAATAGAAAGGAAAATATCAGGTATAACATATGTAGTAAGGTATTGTTTTATAAAACACACATGTATGTTGAGACTGAGTCTTTGTGTATAATGTATGTCTTACTATGAATCGTGATCCAAATACTTTGAAAAGTACTGATCTAGTCTGTATCTTCCAATGGGTAGACTGTCCCCTTTGGACTTACTCAATAGTGCTCCCTTGGGGGACCCACTATCTGTCTATTCCTGTCAGGAGACAAAGAGAGGTCACTTGGAACAAACCTGTCCCAGTTTCTTAAAGATTTTCCATATTCCAAAGTCCATGATCTAATTCTAAATCTCAAGTGGCTATTCAGATAAACTCCAATGACCAGGGCTATTTCTGAAAAGCAATTAATATTTCCATTTTGCAGAAGTGAGACAAAATATGCACGCAAAATGAAGTTTCAAATGACTCCAAGAAAGTTTGGGACCAGTAAAAAGTTCTCTGACCCAGCTATGTTTTCCACCAAATGAGTCATACAGGTACAGAGCCAATGCGTGTGAGTCACAAAACACACCCTGTGTCGTATCTCTGCCTTCTTTTCCTTTACACAGGGATTTTCCCTAAAAGTTCTTTTTGAATTTTATTCCTCACTTTTTTCCCCCTAAGTCAGTCTATTTCTTGCCAGTTTCTCTGCTCTTTTATTTTTTTCCCTTTATGGTGTTTAATCTTGTTTCTCTTCTCTTTTGTCTGACCATTCCAAATTGATTAAAAAGTTCATATACAAAGAAAATCCATATAAAACATGGCTTTAAAAGAACTTAAGTTACATTTTCTTTTAAATTTATTACTCACCTGATTGAAAAGCATGAGAGTCAAAGAGAAAGTTAACAGAAGTAGTTTAATAAATACCTCTTAACTAAATTATCTGGCTAATTTAGGCTATTAAGATGGTAGAGTTGATAAAACAAGTGAAAAATTCATGTGGACCTAAATTAATTAGACTATTGGTCAATATCAGGAGAATTAATTAGAAATTGTGTTTTGCAGGTTAGCACACACATTTGTCAGTGAATTGCCAATCAGAAGTCAATGTTGGAAATTATTGATCATCTCTCAAGCTTAATGATTTATCCTTTTTTAAGAACACATCTCTCTTCTCTCAGCCATAAAAACACTAATTCTTATTGGGAGGAGCTGTTGTAGAATCATAGACTTCTTGAACTTGAAAACAACCTTAGAGGTGATCTGGTCCAGAGTTTCCCCATCAATTTTATAAGGTTGAGAACATAAAAATATCACATGCCTGGTCCTCATGCCGTTTCAAATGGCCCCTTAGTTTTTTATATCTCTACTGGCTAAGAAGGATTTGTCAAGCTTTATTTTCTGCGGGTCCTGAAGATATTTTTCTTATATTTTTTAAATGAAAAATGTAATTTTGAATATGTCTTATTAAATTATGTATAAAATTTGTAACCTACTGATGTAGTCCAACTCTCCATTTTACAGACCAGGAGAATGAATCCCAAAGATGGTAAATAATTTTGCCCCAGGCTGAGTCTTCCATAGACTTGGTACAGTACGTGCAAAGGACAAAGCAAGGGCTGATAAATATCCAATTCAACCATCTTTAAAATGACCATAGAGGAAAAGAATGAGCAAGGAAGTGAATGACGAGAAATAATTCACTGAGTTATAATCTCGTGGCTAACATTTCCTGGGGAGTGTGATTTTCCAGGGGACTTCAGAATTTGTCCTTAATTTCTGTCACATTCTAGTCACTCTACCAACAGTCCCATAGCAAATAGCTACTGCACGTGAGGGGACACTTGTCTAAGCAAGTGGTGTAAAAACAAACACTGCTTTGTTTGGAGCAGCTCAATGCTCTTCCCTCCCTCCCTGCTTAACCTCAAGGACCTCCAAAAAGGTCATTTTCTGAAGCCCTGGTGTGTATATGAGTAAACTTGAATCATCATATGTCACAATCGGAACCACTAAGGCAAATACCATGAACCAGCTTACCATGTCATCCCAAATAGGTTATTACGGCAGGCATGCTGGGTCACCAGGATACTCTGGCTGGGCTTGTTTTTCATTCAACCCCCAGGGAGCTGTGGACCGTTGCAAACATCTATAGCTAAAGCCATTGGAAAAATATCTTCTATTCATTAGAAAGGAGAAAAGGACAACAGAAATACTTTACTTTTTAAATTATGTAGAACTAAAGTATCTGTGAGAGTCTCAGGCACAAATCAGCTCTAAGAGAGCAGAATGAAGGAGGATGTAGAGTTGATTAGCTAAGTAATTTAGACATTTAATAAGGAGAGAAGAGTGTATTTTATATAGGGCAGATATTGGAAGTATAAATGTTCACTGATTACGGTGATCAAAATGATGGGATACTTGTTAATTTTCCAGCTCATTCCATTTACTAACCATAGTTACCATTTAGTGAGCATCCAATACCTGGCAGGCATGCACGCACTTGGCGCTTAATGTTCATTTCTCTGTCAGTCTTGCAATGACCATGCAAAGTCAGTTTTATTAACTTCATCTTTCAAACTTGTAAGTGGGGAGACTATGATTTGTATCCACTGTTGTCTGCCTCTAGATGATGACTTGGCTTTCTTTTTTTTTTTTTTTTTAATTTTTATTTATTTCTAGGAGAGAGAGAGAGAGAGACAGCATGAGCAGGGGAGGATCAGAGAGAGAGGGAGTCACAGACTGAAACAGGCTCCAGGCTCTGAGCTGGCAGTCAGCACAGAGCCCGACGCGGGGCTCGAACCCACGAACCGCGAGATCATGACCTAAGCGAAAGTCGGACGCTTAACCGACTAAGCCACCCAAGCGCCCCGATGACTTGGCTTTCAAAGGCTCTAGTATCACTCTAAATCCTCATTGTGCCTTTTAGTAGCTATGTGACCTTGGGCTAGTTACTTAACCTCTTTCTATCCCGTTTTCTTTATTCAAAATAGGGTCAATGATAGTCTCTGCCTAAGAATTTGCTGTATGTGAAATAGGCACGTAAAGCAGTTAGTTGGCACAGATTAAGCATTCAGCCAGCTTCTGGCTTTTGTTATTATTCTAATGATAGCTTATTGTCAGTAGATCCACATATAACCTGGACAGTTGAGATATCCAGATACTGACACTAAACTTTTCTTCAATTATCTGAGAATTTGTGGTAAAGATCAAATCTCAATTCATAATTACATGGTGGGAAAAGATCAGGTCATTGCCAGTGCTTCAGTCCAAGAAGCTCAGCTTATGCTGTATCACATGTGGCCCCACGTTTAACTTCAGGGTAAATTGCTTTAACATAGGTCAATGGGCTTGCAAAAACTAATAGCCATAAACTCTTCTCTTTAACAGGCTGGTTGTTCTCAAATCCATAAATTCTGTGGTCACTCCCAGTGAATTAGTCCTTTATTTTTGAAAACATGGGGGAATAGAAACCAGTCTCAATCTAGTTCAAAATTAGTGTTTTCTGAGTAAAGTTTATGGAATGGTAGGAACATTCGATAACATACAGAGATGCACAATAGTTTGATCCGGAATGGATGCTCACTGATTTGTTAGTATAATGTACTTGTAAAAAGAGCCTGGATTTTGTGAATTAGACTCTGGAATCAACTTTTGGTTTCTCCACTTGTTAGCACCCCAATGTTAGAAAAATTATTTAATTTCCTTAAAGTTCAGTTTTCCTGTCTGTAATATATGTCTCATAAGGCTATCTACCTCACTGTGTTGTTTTAAAGATTAAAGGAGATATTGCATAAGAAAGGCACTTAGCCCAGAGTATGATCAAAGAGTAAATACTTAATAAATGTTAGCTATTGCTACTTGTTGTCAATCTAAAGCTTTCTATGTCAAGTAAAGATTTTGCACCCCGTCTCTATTTGTGAGATCTTGGCAATGGGGAGAGCAATGGTGATTTCTTGGACAGAGGAGAATAACTTGTCTTTGACAGAAACCTGGCAAGCTGAGGTATAGCAAGACAGAGGATTGAGTTTGGACCTCTTTTAGGTATGAAGCTCAAACCTGGCCAGTCAATTTCTATCATCATGCTGCTGGGCTACTGTAGTTCATTCTATAGATGGCTCTTTCATGGAGGCCATGATTTCTGCCTCTGAGCTGGGGCATGAAGGGTAGCAGGGTAGAAGGAGGGCTCCTTGTGGCCACATCTCCAAAAAACCTTCAAAAACATTTACAAAAGGCTAGAATGCTATTCGGGGATGCTAGTATATTTTATTACTCCTGGCATTGGAAATTACCCCTGCTTCTGAACTAAGTATCAAGTCAGGCTACTAAAGTATGATCACTGAATGTTATAGAAGACCCATTTAGATTTTGTGTTAGATGTGCTTTTTATTAGATACCATATGTTTTCACTTATATGTGGATCTTGAGAAACTTAACAGAAGACTATGGTGGAAGGGAAGGGGAAAAAAAGAAAGTTACAAACAGAGAGGGAGGGAGGCAAACCATAAGAGACTTTTCAATACAGAGAACAAACTGAAGCTTGATGTGGGGTGGAGGAGAGGGGAAAGTGGGTGATGGGCATTGAGGAGGGCACTTGTTGGGATGAGCACTGGGTATTGTATGGAAGCCATTTGACACTAAATCATATTTTAAAAAGATTTTCTTTTTATTCATAATTTTGAATCTCAAACTTAATACTGCCTGGGAGTCGCACTGAGAACTTTCTGTGACACTATGTTCTACCTTCTCTCTTTTCAAATAACCCATCTGCCTCCTCCTCCACAATTTAAACTATCAAATGAGAAAGAACTCTCAGTTCTTTTAAATGTTTATTTATTTTGAGCGAAAGAGAACCAGGGTGGGGGATGAATGGGGGAGGGACAGAAGGAGAGGGAGGGAAAGAGTCCCAAGCAGGCTCCACATACTCAGTATGAAGCCCAATGCAGGGGACGATTTCATGACTGTGAGATCATAACCTGAGCTGAAGTCAAGAGTCAGATTCATGGGGCATCTGGATGACTTAGTTGGTTGAGCATCTGACTCTTGATTTTGGCTCAGGTCATGATCTCACAGTTTGTGAGTTTGAGTCCCACATCATGTTCTGGTGGATTCTCTCTCTCTCTCTCTCTCTCTCTCTCTGCCCATCCCTATGCTCTCCCTCTCTCTATCAAAATAAATAAACAAATTAAAATTTAAAAAAAAGTTGGATGCTTAACCTACTGAGCTACCCAAGTGCCCCAGAACTTTCTCAGTTTTGATTGATTATGCGTACAAACTGATCTCATGAGATTGTCATGAGGATTAAATGAGTGAATAAATGAAAATTACTTAAAGCATTACCGGGCACATAGTAAATTCTCAGTAAATATTAGCTGTCATGATGATTATTACTACCTGTGCCTAAACTCATTTCCTCCTTGTTCCCTCTTGTACCTGAAAAGGTGTCTCTGCTCCTGACAGAGGCCAAGTCCTCAACCTGCTTTCCAAATCTCACTGTACTTTACTTCCTCTAGGATTATTCCTTTGATTATTTCCCCTCTCCCTCCATCAGTCACTTCTCCCTCTCTCAGCACTTTTTCATCAACATAAAAATATGCTTTATTACTTTCCAGTGTTCAACCCACTCTGAATCTGGCTGTTATCCTTAAAAGTCCTATAAATCTGTTCTTCTCAAGATCACCAGTGAATTCTGTTATCAAAACTGGTAGTCATTTTTCTGTCCTCAACCTACTTCAACACATTTGATGGCCATCCTTCCCAAAACAGTGCCCTCTCCCAGGTTCTGTGAGATCACACTCCAGGGTTTCCTCTTACCTCTCTGATCATTCCATCTCAGTCTTTCCCCCAATCCCATCTTTCTCTACTCAGTATCTAAATCCAGTCTCTTTCCATGGACATGGTCCTGGACTTGCAGTCTCCCTCTACTTGCTTACTCATGTCATAGATTTATTCACAAAGCATATGCTCAAAACTCCAAGTTTAGATCTCTAGCCTAATCTGTTTTATATCTATATCATATTTTCTCTAGGATTCAATGCTAAAAACAATGCTAAAAATTAATAGCTCAAGCCAAATGCTTGATTTCTTTCCTACCCCACCTTCCAAAATTTCCTCTTCTAATCTTATCCATCTTAGTCAGTGGCACCAAGATGCAAGCAGTGGCTCAAGTCAGAAGCCTGGGTTTCATTCTTGACTCTTCTTTCTCTGAATATTTCTACCTTCACCCCTCCCCTTCTAACCCATTGGCAAGTCCTGTCTATTCCATATCCGAAATATATGTCCAATGTCCACTTATCTCCATCCCTGCTTCTCTACCATCTAAACTAAGCAAGCATCACCTCTTATTTGGTCTGCTTCAATGTTCTCCTTGATTCCACTTTTCCAATCCAATTTATTATCCACATTGATGTCTAAGTGAGCTTTAAAATGTTTCATTACATTTCCCCCATTTTTCAGAGGCTTCCTAATTTGTTTTAATATAGTCCTAACCCTTTACTAGGGCCTACAAGGCCCTGCAGGATCTTGCCCCTGCCCCTTTCTAACCCCATTTTGTACTGTTCTTCCCTCAGTTTACTTCACTCTATAGCCATACCTCCTCAACTACACCAAATTCAATATGTCCTCCCTTATTTAAACATTCTACTTCTCTGTCTGGAATAGTTCCCTTTTTCTTTCTCAGCTTTCTGGATTCAGGTGAAATGTCACCTCTCTGGAGGGACATCCTCTCATTTTCCCATCTCAGCTGCCTTTCTCTCTCATTATTTCCTACCTCTGTGCCCTCTAAACACCCTTCAAAGCACTTATAAAAATTCAATTATTTTGTTTTTAGTTTGTTTCTCCCTCCTGGTCCAAAAGAGAAGGTCCATTTCTGGTTTATTCACCATTACCTAACAAAATGCCTGATACATAGCGGAATCGATGTAAAACTTGCTCAATAAATGGATGAATAAATAAGAGGTCATTCAAGTATGAATCAAAGCAGTTGAAACCATATAACTGAAACAGAACTTTGGCCACCTCAGTTAAAGAGCTGGACCATGACAAATTATCCCTCAGAGTGGTGCCAAGTCCCATTGATAATAGAGAATCTTGTGACTATGACTGGATCTCTCCTTCCTCCAGCTTATGCAAATTATATGCTTCTGTGAACTCCTTATCCCTATTTAATTCCTGACCAACATTAACTCTCTATCCCTGATGAAACCCCTCCCTATATATCTAGCCCATAGGTTTTCATGATCTTCAGTAGAACCTATAGTTCTCACTTAATATTTATATTCCATGTTGTACATTTTTTATGAGCCAAGTACTGGCTTAGGAAACGAGGATGAAACATAGAGGTCTCTGAATTGACATTGATTAAGCATCTTTTGTAGGCTATGTTAAACATTTCATAATATTAGTTAACACTCATTATTATTATATAATTATTGTTAGCACTCAGTAGTTCTCACAATTTTCTATTTCTTCTCTATTTAATTTTGTTTAAAAATATTTTTATAGCACATACTATGTGCCAGGCCACAGTTTAAGGACTATACAAATATTAATGCATTTAATCCTCGTAAGAAACCTAAAGGATAGGAATATTATTCTCCTTATACGATACTTTGGGAAACTGAAGCAATGACAAGTTATTTGCCTGAAACCACAGAAAAAATAAATGGCAGGCTAGAATTTGGGCCCAGGCATGAAGCTCCAGAATCTCCACTCTCAGCCATCATTCTAGGCCACCTCTCAACTCCTATAAGGTACGTATGATTATTCTTCTTTCCAGGGAGAACTTTGGACTTTTAGGTTAACTTTGCTAGGGTTACACGGGTAATTCATGTATTCAACATAGAATAGAATAGAATAGAATAGAATAGAATAGAATAGAATAGAATAGAATAGAACAGAATAGGAGATCCTACTAAGTATTAGGCTCTATACAAAGTTCTGAGACATACCATGTTTAAACAGACTTTGTCCTCAGGGAGTTTACAATTCAGCTGATAGGCAAACAATGCTGGATCTAGATTCAAGGGTTTCTGACTGCAAGACTTGTGACCTTTCCATGATCTTATTCTCCTAGTGTTTGATCAAATTGTTTCGGTTCCAAGATAAACCCTCAAAGAACACATGTTGGATTTGGGGCAGCTCTGAAAGGCTTACTTGAGGAGGAAACCACCACTCATCACTTACTGCTATTTAAATGGTGAAATGTTTCACATTTAACTATCATCCTCATTCTCACTCACTGCAATCTCCTTGATGATTGGGACTCTGACTTAATATTGCTCACAGTGTTTGGGGCAGTGTAATATACATAGCGTTCAATAAAGGGACCTTGTGAGTTGTGACTGGTTGAGTTCTTGCAACAGTGAACAAAGCTGGCAGTCTTAGTTTTGCTACGTGTTAAGATTTCTTTAAGTTTCTTCAAACTTGAACACTTAATTACCATGGCAGACATACACTCGCTTTTCCTGGCTCTCTGGGGACTGTGACTCAAAGAGTGAATGCCATAAAACCAGGAGGTGTTCTGAATATCCTCCTTACCACATGCCCTAGGTCCTATGCACTTCCAGATTCAATATTGTCCTCCCTAGGGAACTTCACAGCCCCATCCTCTGCCACCAAGCCCTCTGGAACGGGGAGTCCTGCCTTCATGACCACAAATTGTCGTATGTTTATGTAGCCAAAATAGGCAAACTGAATTCCCACATTTCTTTCACTACTGCAACGGGAAGCCCCAGGGTCCTGGTCCTCGGAAATGATGAAAAATCAACCCAGATGTATACAGAGCAAACACTACTGTTTGCCACGCTGTCTTGTTTGTTTTGGAGGAAAGCAGATTTATTAATAATAAGGTTTCGCCATGTAGAAGGCACATCTGGGTTACAAAGTATCAGTCATAGAAAGTAACTCAGGAAAAACCCCATTAAGTCACCTAGTCCTGCATCTGCCAAGGCCGTAGGCTATGTTTCTCCCTATTGAGTTTTCCCAGCATTTCAAAATAAAAGATGAGAGATGTGAAGAGTGATGTCTCACCTGTGATTCTGAATTACCATTAGCGTTGGTGTTCACGATGGGAAAATGGAAAATAAAACATACACAAAAATCTCAACTCCTCAAAGTTTCAATTCATAGCCCTGAGTAGGCTGCTGCCCCAAATTTACACAGAAAGAAAATGGGCTGGTCACTTTCAATTTGCAGGAGCACGTGGCATCTTCTGTGGAGACTCATGGGCAGGTAGGGGGGGATCTCCATACTTATTTATTTGACACTTATTTATTTAACCTTCTGGCTGGGTTGGGTTGTTGGATTTGGTTTTACATCCTGAATTACAAAATTTATGATGGGAATGTGTGTCAGCTGTTTACTGAAGGAAAGAAAGACTTCTGTTCTTTGTCTTCTCTCATAATAGAGCCAAGGATCCCACATGGTTGTTTAGAAAAGTTGAAATATGTGAAGAGTAAGAGGACAACCCTAGATGGCCTTCCTTTCTACATCCTCTGTTCTTTCCTCCTGACAGTACCCTGCCTGGGCACAATGCTGGAGCCTCCTGCCTGGACCGCTATATAGCCTTTCCTCTGGCTCTCAAACCGTCTGGCCAACAGCTGCCAAAATCACAGCTAAGATTTTCTGAGAGTCAATCACATGTGTGCTCTATGCATGATGTGATCAAATATGTATCCTTTAATTTATTTGTCACAACCACTTTGTAACATAAGGAAGGGGACGGTATGGACAGTAGTCAATGGCATGGGCTCAAAATCAGGCAGAAAGTTTTCAATCCTAGCTCTACTACTTCCCTCCAACCATCTTTATTGAGATATAATTGACATATAACATTATGTACATTTAAGCTATACAAGGTGATGATTGATACACATATGTGTTGTGAAATGATTACCACAATAAAGTTAGTTAACACATCCATCTCTCTACTACTCTTTAATGGAGGTTTTAGGAAAGTCAATATCTTTGTCTGCAAGGTGCAAATAAGAACAGAACCTACTTTATAGTGTTCCTTTGATTTTTAAAATAACTTTATTGAGGCTTACTTTGCATAAATATACTTCACCTTTTCAAGTGTAAAATTCAATAACTTTTCATAGATTTACTAAGTTGTGCAATCATGAATCAGCTTAAAAACATTTTTCATCACTCCAGTATGATCCTTCATGCACCTTTACTATTAATCCTGCCTCTGGCCCCTATCCTACTCTTTGTCTTTATATCTTTGCTTTTCCTGGACATTTCATGTAAATAAGATACAACTGACGGTATCATACTATTCATGGTGTCTCACGTCTGGCTGCTTTCACTGAGAAGAATCGTTTGACATTCATCCATATCATATGTAGCGTGCCTTCTTAGTTTGTTCCTTTTCACTGTCGAATAATATTTCATTGCATGGATATAGCATCTTTTCTCTGTCCATTTGCTGGGTGATGGGCAGTTAGGTTATTTCCACTTCTTGGCCATTATAAGCAATGTTGCTAAGAAGGTTTTGGTTCAAGACTTTGTGCCAATATATGTCTTCAGTTTTCTTGTGCTGACACCTAAGAGTGGAGGTGGTGGTAGGCCATATGGTAAACTTATGTTTAACTTCTTAAGAACTCACGGAACTGTCTGAGGCTTAAGCATTACACAGAGATGGCCTTGCCCAATGCCACCGGGGATAATGATCAATGAAAACTGCTGTTGTGGTTGTTGCTGCTACTCTTTGGGGGAAGCTCCTATTTGCTTACTTTGTAGATGAGGAGGCTAAAATAAAGCTCAGAAAGGGTTACCGACTCGCTCAAGACCATACAGCCAATTGATGGGCAAACTGGAGTTCTCTCTCATGTTTTCCAACTGCGAGCCTCGCACCGTCTCCTGCCACCATCGCCGATACTATACTAAGTATATCCTGAGGAGCACAGCTCTGCTAATGCACTCCCCTGCAGAACAAATACTGGTGGCTCCTCAGTGCACGTGAAGTAAAATCTGGATTTGTGCACTAGGTATACAAAGCCTATTATTTTCCCGCTGACCTTTCCTGCCTAATTTTCCACTACACACCATCCTATCCTCCCTTCATAAATCCCCCAGGATGGCTTTCAATCCAAAAATTCAGCCCACACGTGTTTGGCCACTGTATCTTTGTCAGAGCACTATGCGAGTTCCTGAATAGTGTTTCTCACTTTTGCCTTATGAACTCTTACCCATCTTTCATGACAGAGCTCAAGCCATACCTCCTATACCTTCCTCCTTCCTCATCCTAGTGGCTCTGGTTAAAATTAACCTATATTTTCCTAATGCACTTAGTTATAATAGGTACTCAATGAACACACTGATTTGAGCAGAAATGACTGAAAAAGAGAGAAAATAAAAACCTCAGCTGTGTAATGTATGACTTAGCTATGAGAAGTACTAATTTTTAAGAATCAACAAAAGCTCATTTGTAAAATTCCCAGGTATAGCAACACAGTGTTATTTGTTACCTCGGGTGGAATTCTGTTCCTCGCCACCCACCAGCCTCTGTGCATCTAGAGCACTTTATCTGTGCTTGAGCCAAACTTCTTATCACATTGTATATATCTACTTATGTCTGTCTACCCCATGACTGTGAGCTCCTCCAGAGAGGAAACTGTGTCTTATTCATTTCCGTATACCCATTGCCCAGCACAATGCCTGATTCATGCAATGGTGAGTACTCACTCGATGCTGAATGAATGAACGAGAAGGTTAATGAATGAGAGAATGAGCTGCTCTCTCTGTCTGACACAGATAATCCATTAAAAGTAGGTAATACTCTTTTGCCTGACATCGGAGTTCTAAAAGGGGCTTCTCCTTTAAAAAAGATTCTAATCTTCCCATTTGCCTACTATTAATTGCACTTCCTCCAGACGGGCCACCTGAATAAATCAATTAAGTATATATGTAGAATATTTTGTTCCCAGCTCCTTCCTTTAACTCTTTCTAAACAAAGGCCACACACACACAAAAGGAATAGTTGAAGAGAAAGATTTTGCAAAATATATAAGCTCTAAACATGGTGACCTTTCCTAAGTAGGTTGTCAGACTCTAACAAGGATCCAGAAGAGGGCTTTGCACATAGTACAGGTATTGTAAACAGTTGTTGAATAATTGGATCCAGCAAACATTTATCAAGTGCCAGTGAACAAGACCCTGTTGTAACCTTCTAAGGCTCCTGGCATAAGGGAGCTAACAAACATATACAGTTGTAACAATAACAACAACTATGTATTCAGTCATTCCTCTATGACTGGCAATATTTCAAGTGTTTCATATGAATAACATTTAATTTTCATAATAACTCTAAGAGGAAGGTATTCAAAATAAGAAGATGAGGATGAAGACCCTGAAGTTTAGAGAAGGGTTAAGAGGTAATTAACCTATAAAATGAACAAATCAGGAGACTATAGATGCTGGCAAGGATGTGGAGAAACAGGCACCCTCCTACACTGTTGGTGGAATGTAAACTGGTGAAGCCCCTCTGGAAAACAGTGTGGAGGTTCCTCAGAAAATTAACAATAGAACTCCCCTATGAACCAGCAGTAGCATTGCTAGTAATTTACCCAAGGGATACAGGAGTGCTGATGCATAGGGGCACATGTGCCCTGTTATAGCAACACTTTCAACAATAGCCAAATCATGGAAAGAGCCTAAATGTCCATCAACTGACGAATGGATCAAGAAGATGTGATTTATATATACAATGGAATACTATATAGCAACGAGAAAGAATGAAATCTGGCCATGTGTAGCAACGTGGATATAACTCAAGGGTATTACGCTAAGTGAAATAAGTCAGGCAGAGAAGGACAGATACCATATGCTTTCACTCATATGCGGAACAGGAGAAACTTAACAGAGGACCATAGGGGAGGGAGGGAGACAAACCACAAGAGGCTGTCAAATACTGAGAACAAATTGAGGGTTGATGGGGGTTAGGGGAGAGGGGAAACTGGGTGATGGGCATGGAGGAGGGCACTTGCTGGGATGAGCACTGGGGGTTACATGGAAACCAACTTGACAATAAACTCTATTTTAAAAAAATAAATAAATGAAAAAATTAAAAAAGGAAGTGATTAGCCTAATAAGTAGTAGATCTGGGACCCAGGCAGTCTGGCGCCAGAAAGTCCCCATGAGAATGCTTCTAAGCTGAGATGAGGGACCATGTCCCCTTCATTTCTGTTTCCCCAGCATTCATAACCACTCAATGACCATGTGCTATTGAACTATGCCAACCACAAGGCTGACAGGGATTAGGAAAATCATAAAGATACACAGTGTTATGCAACAATAATATGGCCTAATGTCAGGGTAGGAAGAGGTGGAAGAAGCACAGGTTTGGGTGCCAGACCAGAGACCTGGACTTGAACTCCAGATTCCCCAGTAACTAGCTTAGGGGCTATTTCTTCTCTGACAAAAAATTATCCACCCCAACACCCACATACTACCATTTCTGGGACAAAAGCCATTTTGGAAATTTGAAGGGTCTGTAAGATTGGACTCTAGACTCAAAGATTCAAAGTAATTCAAAATAAAGATGACTAAGCCTGAGGTTAAAAGATTTACCCCAGGTCACACATCTGGTTGGTACTGGTACTAAAATTTAGTTTCCTGAGTTCCAGCCCAGTGCTCTTTCGTTTAAGTCACACAGTTTCATTTGAGGTAAGGAAGTTGAACAAAACACTATCAGAAGCAAATTATTCAAAATGGGACTTTCCAGAGCCATCCTGGAATTGGACAGCTGCCTCCTTGTGTTCACGAGAGGCACACACCCTAGTTTCACCACAGATCTGAAATCTAACTCCCTCTCCTTGTGACGTCAGAAGTTAGGGATATCTTTTAAGCAGTGAGTAATGCTCTGGAGATAAGTCTCCCACTGCTCCATGTCCTAAAAATTCTCCCTTGCCTTCTTTCACTGTCGGGATGTCCTACTCAATACCCAAAAGAAATACCGTTCAGTGAAGAGGACTTATTCCCAGAAGAGAAAAAGATACTATCACCTCCCTGTTGGCTCAGTTATTTCCCTGAAGGGAGACAAGGGCTTGAAGCCCATTTTCTTCTAAATTCTCTATAGTTCTAGAATCTGGAGAAAAGAATAGATTAAATGTAGCACAGGAAAAGGAAGGCATCATCCAGAGAACACAGAGTATGATTGGAGCAGCAGGTGTAAACATCATCTCCAGGGTGTATGTACCTTGAAGACAGGTACCTGTGTGGGCATTATCTATAGCACTTGTACATACTTTATCCCACAGAGAACTAGTGCCAAGTCTCTTTGGAGCCAAACAAGACAGGGTTCAAATTCTTGCTCTTTCACTTACTAGCTCAGTGTCTTTATATTAGTAGTTACCCTCATTGGAGCATGGTTTCATTGGTTTAAAGAAAAGTGAGATAATAATGACTTCATTAAGGGTTGTTGATGAGGAAAAAAATCTCATACTTAGCAGGGGTTTAATATTACGTTAACACTTCTCCTCCATGCTTTGTAGATAAAGCTAATGTTTTAGAGTGAATTCTTCAGAAACAAAGAAAACACTTTGGGATAGCGTTGACACTGATTTTCCAAACCACTGTTCCATTATATACACTCATAATGCAGGAGAAAGCTCAGAACTGGCTGTGTCTGTCCTTCTTCTGAATAAGAGACTCCACGTTAAGCTTTCTACACCTATCTAGATGTGCTCTTCCAGAAGGGCACACAGGATAAACCACTTCCTTGGGAAACACATTCCATTTTCTGCCAGTTTTCAACTGGGCTAAATGGTTCACTGAGGCAAAATCGTCTCTCTTATAAATTCTACCCACCGTAACCTACCTTTGCCCTTTGCCCTAGCGACACAGAGTGGTGAAAAGGGAATGTTTCCCCAACACTGTTCCCTCTAAAAATTGAAGTGACTCCCCTCCACAGAAACTTGAGGAATGGGGGTAATAAGCAATCGCACCAACAAAATTAGAAAATGAAATAGAAGAGCACATTCCATTGCTGCAGAAAAAGAGGACGGAGAGATGAGTGTTTCTACACTTGAGTCAACCAGTGATTCAAGACCTGGACGAAAGGCAAGATCTGGGGAAAAAGAACCAGCTGAGATGCTGGTCCCCTAAATGCCAGAAAGTATCCTCAGTTGGATCAGATTAGTTATTTGCTGAGAGCGCTTCTTTATCAAAAGGTAAATGAGGGTGAAGAGGAAACTGTACCCTGAAGGCACGATCACAGGTCTGAGATATTCCAGAACAGAAGTGGTTACAGGAGCTACGTGGCTTATGGTTGAAGTACTCGGAGATCCCACGGAGAGGCAGAAATACAGAGGTGAGAGCAGGAGCTCGGAACTGTGGCAAACACAGGGCTGTGTGCTCTGCACAGGGGCCGGAAGCCTCATGTCTGAACGTGTGCTTTCTCAGTGATGGGAGCACAAGATGCAGAGACAGCATGGCGGTTTTGGAATTCATGTTTGACAGAGAAGGAGTCCCAACGGTGACCTGGAGAATAGGGCTGACCTTCCAATTTCCTAATCGCGTAAGAGGATATGAATGTTTCAGACCCCCTTCTGTGGAAACAAGTACTCTACATAAAGAGGACTCCCGCCTCACTCCGAGATATTTCCAGCCAAATTAACCTCTTTTTGAGATATTTCTCCCAATTGGGTTTACCATAATAGGCTGTGGTCTCCAGACACGGGGCATGGAATGACTGGCATTCTTGTAGAGCAGAAGCTCAAGACTCTCCTTTCTCTCACAGCTGCTCAGCAGAATGAATGGTGAGACATTACGTGGAGTCTCTGTGGTGGCACCAACATTTAATAGGTGTGTTGCCACTGCTGGGGACTGTCAGGGTGTTCAAAATACAAACACGCTGCACTTGTGGTCTTTCAAACTGTCACATGGTTTTCAAAACAATTCTGTGAACTGGGAGGAATGGTTACTTTACTGTGTTTTGAAGTGAAGTATCAACTAGGCAGAAGGAATATAAAGATTTTTAGTTTCCTGAATCTGATATATATTTTTTATTGCATAGAGCTGGTAATAATTCTGGTCTGATACCCAGGTGAGGCTTCTTTATTTGTTGATGGCTCCTTTTGAGGATTTGGCTTATGTGTCAACTTGGCTAGGCAATAGTACCTGGCATTTAATCAGGACTGATCTAGTTGTTGTGAAGATACTTTGTAGATGTGGTTAACATCTACAGTCAGTGGATTTTAAGTAAAAGGGATTACCCTTTGATAATGTTGGTGGGCCTCGCCCAATCAGTTGAAGGTCTAAGCGCAAAACAGGTTTCTCGGAAAGAACAGATTCTGCCTCAAGACTGCAGCATTAACTCCTGCCTGAGTTCCCATCCTGCTCTATGGAATTCAAACTTGCCAGCCCCCACAACTGCATGGGCCAAATCCTTATGTGCGTGCATGTGTGTGTGTGTGTGTGTGTGTGTGTGTGTGTGTGTATTCTCATACTTGTTCTGTTTCTTTGGAGAATCCCGAGTAATATGGTCAATATCCTCAAGTAGTTTTTTTCTCTATAGTCTTATTTCTATATGGTGAAAACTCAGGATCAGATTCTGAGTCTTATTCAAGTTAGTACTTCCCTTCCCCTCTGCTTGATAGCAGGCCACAACAAAAATGTTTAGCTTAAGGAATACACAAAAATCTAAACAAATGGATGAACATATGCCAGTGGCATAAAGAACTATGACACCTTTGAAAATCAATGCACGAATGCATATTCCAATACAGTACATAGAGATTGGGCAATTACTACAATAGCCAAGATTAATTATAGGAGGCTTTCCATAGGTAAATTTTTGAGTCGGATTAGTAGGCCTCTAGGGAAGGTGGTTTGGAAGTGTGAGGGTGTGGCATGGAGAAAACAGCAAATCAGAGGGAAGCCTAGAAATGATCTGCACATGAAGAGAGACAGGCTGGTTAAATTTGCAATAGGAGAGGAAGAAATAATGGAAAACCAGGCCAGGGGGGACAGAGGCCCATTGTGTTGACTAAAAAAGCACTTGAGGGGCGCCTGGGTGGCTCAGTCAGTTAAGCGTCTGACTACGACTCAGGTCACGATCTTGCAGTTTGTGAGTTTGAGCCCCATGTTGGGTTCTGTGCTGACAGCTCAGAGTCTGGAGCTTATTTCAGATTCTGTCTCTTTCTCTCTCAAAAATAAACATTAAAAAGAACTAAAAAAAAAAAGCACTTGAAGAAGCTTATTTTCCCCTGGCTTAAAAAGTAACAAAGGAGCATGCACGCACATGCACATATGCGGCACAGAGCTGGCACACTAGAGATCTGAAGGATCATTGTTTGTCAGGACAGGTACTCTGCCTGGAGATGTAGAGCAGCTTTTGTCACTGAATGCCCAAGACTTCCCAGCTGTACGAACCCAGGAGATGTCTTTCCCAAGGCTTCTGCATTACACTTAAGGTGTAGGTTTGCTTCAAGGAACTGAGCCTCTGTTAGCAGAGCAGGGACAAAAAGGAAGTCACGGTGTCATGCTCTTGGTTGGCGGGACTGTCCTCCAAAGCCAGCAAATGGAGAACTCTGAAGGTTTCACCTTTGCCTTCCCAAGAGAATGCAACCCAATTTTCCTTGTGTGCAGATGGCAATCCAGATCGGCAGCACAGATCTTGAAACATATTTTTGTCCCATGGACGTTGATTCAAGTTCCCCAAAGCTGGACTACTGGGCAGTTGCAAAGTCATTCACTTTCTCCATCCCCATAAGCAAATTCCTTCTTATCAGATCTACCCCTGACTCAAGGAAGTCCATTTTTCCATGAGCAGGTCAGTAATCTTTCTCTTCTTTTACTTGCAGTTCATTTTACCTCTCTTTCGTTGTTCACTCTTTTCAATAATGTTTTTCAATAAATATTTTTTCAGCACCTGCCCTGTGCCAGGCACTGAGTACACAATCTAAAGGTATAAGTAATCAAGAAAATAGGCAGTTACAATACATTAAAAATATCAACCTTTATTTAGTGTTTTCTGTGTGCCCCATTGTGCCCAATCCTTTACATATGTTAATGAAGGTCCTATTATTGTCCTTATTGTACTTATGAGGAAATGAAGGCTCAGAGATGTTGAATTACTTGTCTATACTTGTACAGAAAGAAAGGAATAGAAGCAGAACTAAACGCAGTCAGTCTGGATCCGGAGCTTGCCTGCTTAGCCATGAAGGTAGACGGAAGCGGCAGGTGCTGGATGGAACCAGAGAAAGCACATGTACCGGGTAGCACACGGGAGGTAGCAGTCAGTCAGACTCGTGGCTCAGGGAGAAGGGGTGCGTTTGAAATTCAAATCAGATCACGTCAATCTTCTCAAAATTCCTTAATGGTGCCCCATGTAACTTAGTATAAGATCTACACCTTTCACCATGGCCTACAGATGCTCTGCTTGACCTGGCCTCTCTCAGCTTCTTGGGTCTTGACCCTCACTGCCGCCCTATCGATCCAGATCTCAGGCAGTAGCACCTCTGAGGTGTTAGTTACTGTCTCTACGCAGACCAGTCCCAGGTCTCAAGTTTAAGATCCTTTACAAAGGCCTTCCCTGTTTTTAATTAACATTAATACCAATGATAACTAATGATAATAATAATTAGAGCAATCACCAAATAATACTAGATGCTAGGCAGCATTCTAAATGCTTTACACAAAAATAGCTTATTTAGATATTACAATAGTCCTAGTGGCAAGTAGCAGTATTATTCCCATTTTTACAGGTGAGACAATATTATAGTATTCTGTACTTTCCTTCATTACAGTGATCAAATGTGTAATCATGTGTTTATTTAATATTTCCTGGGCTATAAGTTTCATGAAGGTAGCTCTAAATTCCCTCTCTTCCCCCTTATTATATCTCCAGGGTCTAACACAATGTTTCATATACAGTAGGCATCTGATAAACATTTATTAAATAAATTAATAAATGAATAATGGACATGTATGAGACATATTTCTCTCAAGCGTTACCCATTTTTTATTACAATAAAATGGATGGATAACCAAGGAATTGAAGGAGAATATTTCATAGTAATTATTAAGGCTGCAGATAGTTCAGTATATTTGTTTGCTCTCCTGTTGTGAAATTCTCACCATTCCACTTGCCGTCAGTTATAACTTCCGAGGTTGACAATGGGGTGGGGGCAGGGACAGCGTGGTCTAGACTAGAGGAAAGAGCATATGTTTTCAAGAAATACAGATCTAGGTTTCAGTTCTGATTTTGTCACTGACTAACTATGTGGTCTTGAGTAGACTCCATGAGCCTCCTTTTCTAAATCTGTAAAATCGGGACACTAATCTGCAGAACAGTTCACTTTTGAGAATCAGGCAAGAGAATGTACACACAGGGCCTAGCCCAGTGCCTGGCACATAAGAGTTGAATAACTGCTACCTCCTTTCCTCTCCTGCCATCAGAGGCAGGCAGGGGTGGGCTTGCAAATTATACAGTTTGCTAGGCAGGCATTATTCAGACTACACTCTAGAAATTTGAAGTCAAAGCATAGCTGAGGGCATAGGGGCAGCACTGGATTACCTGACCCGACTGCTTCCCTGGATCATCGCCATGGCCCCAGCTCACACCATGGACACAGCCAAACAGGAGGTAGGAAAAGTATACAAAACTCCGAGGGGTGACTTTTGGTACTTGTCAACAGCTCTGGCTGGGAGCAAGTCAAGACAATAAACTAAGAAAAAAGATCCAGTGAGTTCTGTTGCCTGTTCTCTGTTTCAGGGGGACAGTCCCTGCTTTGTTTCTCTTCTCTTGGGTGAAAAACTGTTCCCTGAAATGCTCCTAGCTTCCGAGAATAGCTCTAAAGGCAACTCCATAAAGTGCTGGCCAGTGGTTGATCAGAAGCAAGCAAGCAGAATCCTCCCTGCCCCCAGGGTCATGTGGTCTTGAGGATGCAGGCAGGAGAAAACAGAGAAGTTAGAAGATCCTCTTCCTTCCTCCTTCGTTTCCCAAAATCCACGTTCATTCTGCTCTAGGCCAACCCTGACCTCCTTCTTATCTACCTCCTACTACCCTCAATAAAGAGAAAGAAAGGGGTAAATGGGTACGAGGGGGTCTTTCTATTCTTAGAAGTAACAGAGAGAGCAGATAAGTCTTTTCAAAAGGAGTCAAAGCCCTCCCCTAGGCTGGATTCTGCCAGGAGGTTCAGTTTTCTTTCCAAAGGGAAGGTCCTGTTGCTGCTCTCTGCTAAGCGCCCTGGGCTGAAACCCTGTGCCTGTCCAGGTGTGTACCAAACCCTGAATATTGTATTTAAATACAAGTGTAATGAGTTGTACAGCTGCGCGTATTCTATATTATAAAGTCAAGTCCTCTCAGGCTTCACTCGAGCAAGCAAAAACTCTCAGTTAGCTAAGACTTGAATCCTAACAGAGCATAGTCTGCAATCTGTTAAGAGAAAGAGCCACTCTTTGTATAGTGTCTTACCTTCAGCTCCAAATCTATTTCCATAGTAGAAGACTTTTATGGTTTCAGGGGAAGCAAATCTCAAACTTTAATGAAAGCTTGCCTTCTAGATTGTATTCCTATAGAAGGGAAGTAGATCAGAACCTTTGAGGCAGATCTGAGCAAAGCTTTCTGTTTTGGCTCCTTACTTATGCCAGCAGGCCTGGGCTCTTAGCTGTGACACGCTGACCACCTGCTATGTGCTGGGTGCTATGGGAGACATGTTGCATAACATGTTTAATAAAATGATACTAATATTGACACTTGTCAGGAGCTATTCTAAGTGTTTTTGTATGTTTACATGTTAAATCCTTACAACCAGCATACAAGGTATGTAAAATTTCCATCCCAATTTTGGAGATGAGGTGATTGGGACATGGAGAGGTTACGTAATTTGTTCCAAGATCACACACTCATGCAGCTGGGATTTGCAAGGGGCAGTTTGGCTCCAGAGTCTTCACTTTTAAGCACACACACACAGCTTTTCTCTTTTAACCCTCACAACAATCTTACAAGATAGAATATTAAAATGTCCGCTTTCCAGACAAGAACGCTGAGTCTTAGAGAACTAACTTGTCTAAAGTCCTGACCCAGGGATTCCCAGCCCAATTCAATTTAATATACTAAATGAGTAACTGCTTTGTGCCAGACACTGTGGCACAGAGTCATAGGCTAAACACATTTAGTTGTTTTTCAAATTGTATTTAACACAGCCACTTCTTCCTGAAGTAATGGATAATAAAGAGCTTACTTTAAGAGAAGGAAAGTTACAGGTAGTCAAGATTAGTCAGGAATGTCAGTATTGTGTAAATGGCCAAGAGCTAGAAGATATTTCGACAAGCCAAATATGAGATTTCTAATCCTTTCTGGTTCAGGCACGAGCATATACTCATTTGTATTTGATCATTCCATAAGTATTTATTGAGCATTTACTATGTTCTGGGTCATATTCTATAAATTGGGGATATATTAAAAAAAAGATTAGTACTTGAACTTGGTACAGTCTTAGTTTAAAAGGGAATAAGATTAAATAAATAAATACTGCATAATATGACATGTACAGTAGTTGAGATTTTTAGATAACAATTAAGATAATAATTGAGAGTAATTTTGGATGAGTTGTAGGGAGCACAGACAGGAGATGGCATAGATGCATATCAGGGTCTGGTTTGAGGCTGTGCATTTCGTTTAATCCTGACTCCAGAATCCAAGAATCAGTGAGTGGAAAGAAGTTGTTCATCTGACAATGTAAGAATATCCCTGATATCACCCTGTGAGTGATATTTTCGGGAAAATGCAGCCCAGACAGAGGGAAGTGCATGTGCAAAGGTAGAAAGTCAAGAAGAGCCTGGCATATCTGAGGGACAGTACGTTCAAGGCACCTCAGCCATCAGCCATGCATGAGGGCAGGGGTTAAAGTCAGAAAGATGAGGACAGAGGAGGAATTCAGAGAAAAATTCTCAAGGACTTGATAAGAAGTGGGGATCCACTTGAAGGCAAAGGATAACCAACTAAGGAAATAGATTATCTAAGACTGGTTTTAGAAGAATAGTTCTAGTACCAGAATGGAGGGTGGATTGCAGTGAGGGGAAAGACTGAGGGGAAGGACTGAGGACAATAAGCTAAGCGGGAGGATCGCCATGATGGTTTAGGTATGGGAGGAAGAGAGGAGTCGGGAAGAGAAGGAGGGGGCATGATTATAGAAAAGGCCGCAAGAAGTGGCTGTCCTAGGTGAAGACAGAGATAAAGGATAGATGGGGAAGCCACTACTCAAAGCCCGGAATATAGAATAAGGAGCCATGGTGGAGGGGGGATAGAGCCGGGCCTATTGAAGAACCAAAGGGAGTTACCAACAGTGGTCAGATGTCTGGCATTCAGATGCATACTAGGGGTAAGCAAGTAGGACAGTAGGACAGTGCTGGAGTCAGGGAGCAGGGGTGGAAAAGGAAATGGGAGCTAAAGCCAACACAGTGGATTCAGCAGACCAGATCTGAAGAAAGCTGTCTGCTCAACATGGCTCCCTGACTCTGAGCCTGCGAGGCAGAAGAGTCCAGGTGCGAGGTGAATCTTTGTCTCTGACTCCTGGGGCTGTCCAGGTAAATAGAGCTGTCAAAAATACCCGGAAGGAGACAGATGTTTCCTGAAGGGCTCTCTCCCACACGCCTGGAAGCTGCATGACCAGGCTTGAGGCAGGCAGCAGCTGGGGTTTGGGAGGACACGGGCACGTGGGCAGCCTCCTGTCTCCTGCAGCAGCTCTGCAGATGAGGCCTCTGAGAGAAGTGAATCTTTCTTCCTAGCCACCTCCTCCACCCTTTGCTTCGAGCCCCAGCCCACAGCACAGCGCAGGCTGCATAAAGGTTGATTCATAAATGAAGGGCTGTAACTAGAAGCCGCAAAGAAGTGGCAGAAAGGACAAAATTGTGCGTGCGTGGATGTGTGTGTGTGTTCAGAAGAAACTGTTTATTCAGGAAACTATATATCAAACCCAGGCTCACTGGAGGACAATAGTGGTTTTCTGAGACAATTTATGCCACCAGATAAACCCCAAGATGGGCTGTGTACAGCTGAAGGTGAGACACGTTTGCAAAAGTGGCGTGTTACCCTTTATGGTCTCAATTACAGGAGATGCTTTTGCACACAAAACACTGAGGCGACAATATCTGGGCATCTCCTGAGCCTACTGTAACCAAAGAGAAAGAAAGGCCGGAACTAAAATGGAAAAGAAAAAAATAAACTGTGTTTGGAGATAGGTCTGCTACAGTATAAACTTTTCCTTTTCTCTGGCTTACTGCTATAGCAAAACCTGATGGTTGTCTTTGTAAAAAACGTGTCTGTATCTAGGTCCCTGGCAGTGATTTGCCTCTGGGAGGGCCAGCAATCTATTTAATGACTCCATTGACGTCAATAGCATAACTGAAATACTTACTAACATGCATGATTCCAACTTTCAGGGGTGGGTGGGTGGATGGTGTTTCTCAGCAGTTCAAAAACATGAAGTGGAGTCATCCCGGAATGAACTCAAGTCTTTAGGCAGCAAGTGAGAGACTAGATGCTGCAGGTTTCATTGGTTGCATTTAAGACGAAGAAATGGTCACACTAAATTTAGAAATTAATTTTGAACCGGTGAAATGGCCATTAATGAGTAGGGCTGTATTTTTGGCAATGTTTGCTCAAGGGTAACGTTTTAACTCTTCACACTTTAGTTGACTTGTCAATGTTTTTGCAACTACCCACACTTAATTTTAGACATATATAAAATAATTGCAGATCAATATAAATAGCTCGATGTTGATGCTCTGGGGGTAAATGTTCAGAAGAGGACTATTTTAGACAAAAGCAGTTCTTACAAAACAACAATTTGGGGAATTATTCCCAGAATTACCGGGGCTTTTCTAGTGCATTTGCCCTATCACTTTGTATACGGGCTGCTTAAACACTCCAGGTGAATCATTAAGGCAACTATCCCAGTAATTCAGGCCACAGGAAAATCAGAACACTAATGAAAAAATTATCTGACATTTCTAGTTTTTTTTCTTTTTCTTTTCCTTTCTTTTTTCCTCTTCTCCTTCTTCTTTTCTCTCTCTCTGTCTTTCTCTTTTTTGTTATCTGCACCCCCTCCCGTCTCTCTTTTATCATGTGTATCCCCAGCCTTTGGTGACACAATTGATTTTATTCGTATTTGTCCCTAAGTGTTGTAATCCTGCCTCAGAGTTCTTGCTTAATGTAGAAACCAAGCAAACGTCCTGCTTATGCCAAGCTTCATTTCCAGTCATTTGACACAGGCCGGCTCTCAGGCCACTGCTGTGGTTCTCACTCAGAAAGCCCTTTACTAGAGCATACACAGTCATCTCTCATCCTAAGCCCTGGCAGCTCTGGCAAAGAATGAGCACTCAATCAATGTCGTGACTTTTTGAAATTCTTAGAATCCAAAATAACTCTCTGAGTCCCTTGTCTACTCCTCAAACAGACCCTGCATCTGGCACACCCCCATGAACCTTCTGGGGGTTACTTACAATCAAGTAAAGGTATGGAAGGAACTCATACTGAGAAACAGGCTTCTTAGCAGAAATACCCTTCTTCTGTTTTATCAACTAGTACAGAGTCATTTCCTCCCCCAGAATGGCCTGGACACATAATAGAAGAAAGGGATTCCCATGAGCAGTGAAAAAAATTAATTAAGTCTGTTTCTCACTTAGGCCAACCTATTTCAGACATACTGGAAAGTCCTATAATATCACATCTTTTTTCTCCACATACAGGCATTTCTTGAAGAACATCTAATTGGTTGGCGTTGAAAACCACCATCAACCAAGGCTATGGAGACCCAGGCTGGGAAAGATTCTGGGTCTGCAGCAGTCTGGCTTGAAGTCCTCAGGCAATTTTCTAGTCCTGCTGTCATTTCCAATGACCCATGGGCCTGGAGGGGGTGGTGGTATATTCTTCATATCGTCCAATCTGTTATATTGGCAATCCTCTTGCTCAGTATGTTTATTGCTAAATTTTAGAAGAAGATTAATATAGAATATCCCACCCTACACATCAATTTGACTGCTAAAATGTATATATGATATATATTAAAGATCAAGTCACATTTATATGAATCAGAAGTGCTGGACATTCAAAAGAATACTTCCCTAATCCTTTTGCAAAACAAAGAGTCATTTGGTAAAGGCAGTGAACACTTGATGATTTATGCTTCCTGGGAATTCTTAATTTCCATGACATATCTGTACCCACTATTGAAATGCATGCAAAAGCAAGGGATAGGATGGTTGGAAAAAGTGAGACAACTATCCTACACACACACACACACACACACACACACACACACACACATACACACACACATTGATTTTCCTCAATTATCTGATTTTTTCAGCTGAAATAGTTTTGAGGCCAGAAATCCTGAAAATTACTTCCAGTTTCCATCTTGAATGTGTACAGATGATAGAACCCTGCCTTGCTTTGGAGTGTTCTTTCTTCTATTTTTTTTTCCCCTTTCTTTTCCAATTCTCACGCATCATGTAGAAAAAGTCTGGAATCCCTGCTTGTGAAAAATTTAAAAAATTGAGTAAAAATTGAGATGTTCGCTTGACTCTACAGCATTAGAATTTTCAACACTCTCAGCAGGATTTAGTGCATCTTTCTCCTTAAATCAGGAGTATATCATTTCTATGCTGCTATACTTTCTAGATTTTAAATTCTCAATCATTTTACTCGGCAGAATGCCCACTTTTGTATTTAACTCTTTTTGTCCACAACCCATATGACCACACAAATATATATGTACCTATATACGCTGTTACAAAGTGTGTTTCAAACCCTTTTTAATTTCAGTGCAGTAACTAATGTTTTTTAATAGTAAAAAAAACCCCACAGCTGAATATTTTTCATACTTACAAAAATATTGATTCATAATTGAAATTTAATTTATGAACATTTTTCTTAAGATAAACTCCACATGCTTTATGCAGTACTGACCAAATCAAGATTTACTGTCTTCCTATTATGTGAAAATAGCTATGATAATGAGTTTTGAATGATAAGGAGATAAATAAGGCACAGCTCCTGACTTCAAGGTGCTCCAATGCAGGAGATCCATAAGCCATGAATTAGAACATAACCTAGAACAGAATTGTTGCCATAATGCAAAAAAAAAAAAAAAAAAAAAAAAAAAAAAAAAGGAAAAGGAGCAATTACACTGATTTCAAAAAATATATTGGGATGTGTTTGCTGAGGAGGGAAATCCATGTTGCACCATGAGAGCAGAAAAGAATAACCTGGGTTCAACAGTGAGAATAAAGGTATGGAAGACTAAGTGATTTGCTTTTATGTCCACCATGAATTATTTCAGTTAATGATCCATTTGTAAGACTCGATGTACCAATTTAGCCATGAGTTCTGACAATGATCTTATTAAAGTGAATTGCATTTCCTTCATTCAGTTGCATGGGGGGAAAAAAGCCTTTTAAAAATACTTGGCTTTTTCTCTTTTCCTCTCTGTCTCTCTCTTCCACTTTGCTCTTTGTACAAGAATAGTCAGGCTTTCCTGAAAACCTAGATGGTCGCTAAATCTGTTTACAGATCATGGGTTTCTTGTATCTTTTATCTTAGATCTCAATTGAAATACATAAGCCCAACTATAATAAATCATAACCTGATCTTATTATCATGAAAAATCATCTTTGAAAGCACTGCTTCAGCTTTCAATTCGGTTCGCTCTGAGCCACTTATTTTTCCTTCCCTTTTAAACTTTCTATTTAAACACACCTCTTTGTCACATGCTGATAAATATTAAAATACCAGGAAAAATCTGCCTGACTTATTTAAGCTGATAATAAGAACAAAACACAGGATGTGTGTATCCTCCTTCCTCTTCTGACTGGGCTTAAGCGTTAAGGAGATTTTGAAACCTCTAATTACGTAATAATTGGTATCGCTACATTCTCTTCCCGATGAAAAGCCAGAATTTTTGTAGTTTGCCACAAAGACAGACAAAAACAAATTGCCTAAGTGGTATTGTCATTTCTTTCCTCCATTGTTTTAAAGAATTTAGCCAAAGAATCTCTAGTTGCCAAGCTGTAGTCACTGTGCCAAAAATCACAAAATGATCTTTCCAGCAACATCTCTAGCTAATGAGCTAATTTATAGAGCCATAAATATCACAGATTCTCCTAATGTGTGTCAGTATTTATTAAAAAAAAAAAAAGGAAAGAAAACAACTTAAATATTCAAATTGCTATCAAAGGCTTTGGAGCTAATTTGGTGAACAGAGATATGAGCAAAGGTGTCTCACTGGTAGGCTAATATGATGAAATGATAGAGGAGTTTCAAAACCACCTGCTTTGATCTCTGACTATGTAATACCAGTTATATGTTAAAACACCCTATTGAGTTTCCTTTTATCAAACTTCTAAAGGATATGGTACATCAGCACACCAGGTTTTTGAAACCTCTGGACAGAGTACTATTTTCTCTCCATTTCATACTATGGGGCTCTGGAGATGAAATTACTTTTACTTAATATCTTCCTTTCACTTTTATTCTTGTTCTCAATCCTTTTCTAATAAAAATAGGTTTAAAGGTGTGTGCCATAAATACTTCAGAAGCCAATGAGCTGATGGAACCTGTTTTGGTTCCCTTCTTTAAAAGCTGGGCTTCTCTATTATGTCCGTTATTCTCATGGCTGTGATGCCAGCCAGAGAAATACCACATGCAAGGAAGGAAGATGGTTAACTATAAAGCAAAGGGAATACCATAGCTGGAAACAGAGTGTGTACCAGGCAGTGCTATTTGGTGTTAGACAATCTCACTAGAGCTCGACTTACTTGCTTCTCCTGTGGTTTTTACTCAGGTCTACTGCTTCACTAGTGGGGGTAGATTCAAGGGGGGAAACTCCATTTTGGACTTGAAAACAATGTCATGTAACTGGCTGCATCTTATGTCACGTAGAGCTCATGTTCAATCCATCTCCATGGTGTTCTCGGGGTAGTCCCTCCCCTACATAGCCTTCAACTCTGCATGGAAGGCATATGCACAGCACTGAAAGATGAGAGGTTAGGTTTCTTAAACACACACACACACACACACACACACACACTTACACACATCTGAGGAACAAAGTTGGATGACCTCCAAGGGAAATGATTTGTGACCTGGAAAAGCCTTTGGTTTCACACCTGGAAAGGATGTAGACTCAAGTGGGACCTATAGTTGACGCTAAGAGGAAAATCACTAACACACTCTTTGGGGCCAACGGGGTGGGGAGGGGGGAGCCGGACGGTCTTTGAAGTTAGCTCTCCTGAGCACACCGGGGCCAGCAAGCTGAGGTTGCATTGTAGTATCAATACAGCTCTGCCTTCTGTCCCTCTCCTGGAGTGCAGCAATACCACACATCCATCACACCCTGAAAGCCTAGGCCTGCGCATGATGGGACAAGTATTTAATATTGCTTTTCATTTGGTTTTACATGTAAAGAAGTAGGGCTCCACTATGCCTTTGAAAAAAGTCAGCAAGAGACTTTGGAGGACCCTGATATGCAAACAAGTGCTGTCATTCTGAAACAGGTTCTGAACAAATGACACCTGTATTATTTTGAAGCATGGTCTTGGGCCTCAGGATGACACTTACCTTGCAGGTTGACTCTGGAGACAGGTGGCTGACTAGCAGCAGCTGGGGACCTCCTGTGGAGACAGAGAGAAAAGAAGGCCTGAGTCTTTGTATGACTATCACCCCCATGTGCCCCTCACCCCACTCCAGCCCGTGATCACCGAGGAGTTTCCCAGGTCATAATGAGCTATCAAATGACATAATGCCGTCTCCGGAAAGCAGGCTCCTGTAACACTGGTGGATGATTGCAATCCTCTGACATCCAGATGGCCCGGAATTTCCCTACGTACAGCCTCCTGGATGCTCTTCAGGAAGGAAGTCATTTATTCCAGGTCCCTAACCAGCCCCTCAGTTTTAGGTTTCACTGTTCCAAGAGACCCTCAGACAATATGCTTGCTCAGGAATAACACCACATGTCAAAGTGGATCCCAGTTCCTTTGGTAGTGCGGTAGAAAGTTATGCGAGACAGAGTCCTGAGAGACCAATCAGTCCAGGCCTCCCTTTTGCACCTCTGGAAACTGAGACCCAGAGAGGTGAAGTCCATCGCTGAAAGTCACACAGGAACAGGAATCCAGATTGCTTAACCTCTGAAACAGTCTTTCACAGAACAACTGGGCATTATTCTACTTTGTAACAAGCCTGCTAATGTTGAGTTCATTGAAACAAGCAAACAAACTTATGCTCCACAAATACTGGGGCTCCTCCTTTTCTTTTTTGTTTGTCTTTCTTGTTTATTTCTCAGCCCTACTGCCCAGTTTTGCTGGTCTCACCAACCTTTTCATGCTTTGCAGAACTTCCACCCACTGCATTACAGCAGAGCTTCCCCAAAAAGTGTAGAGCAGTGACCCTCACGCTTCAGGGTCATCAGAATCACCTAAAGGGCTTACCGAGACCCCTGTTGAGCCCAACCCCCAGGGTCTTTGATCAAATTGGCCTGAGATGGGCTTGAGAGTGTGGATTTCTAAGTGATCACTCATGGCATTGACACTGCTGGTCTGTGGAGCCCGTTTTCAGAACCACTAGAATGAAGGGCTGTCTGCCCCACTAAAGAGCAATAGCATATTAGCAATAAGCAAGAAGGTGGTACTCTAGGCCAGTCAGCATCCAAGCATGGATGAGCAATGTACCCACTTGGGGAGCTATTAAAAATATGATTCCCTTCCCCATCCCTGGGGAGTCTATTTCAGCATATCTGGGATGAGGCCTGAGAATCTGTATTTTTACACAAATCTATGAATTCTCATGTACAACCAAGTTTGAGCAGGAAGCCAAACTCTAAATGACAGAGAATGGCCTGCAAAGATGTTGTTAAGAAAGGGTCTCCCCACCAATATGGCCACAAGTTTTCTTTCTAGGTCCTAAGTGCACCAGATCCACCTGTGATCCATTTGGGGTCATCTACCTTCCAGGTAACATACCTGAAAGCTTCAGGGCCTAATGGGCAGGATTCACATTTACCAAACATTTGCTAGCTAGGTCATCCTAGGCAAGGGACTTTTAAACCCTCTGTGCCATTGCCATCCAATTACTACATTTTTTCTGCTAGACATCATGCCAGGTACTTCTTAGCTTCCACTGGGAATATAATCTTCTCATTTTAAGGATAAGGAAACTGAAGCTGAGTAGTTAAGAGGTTAAGAAACATGCTGGAACACACATGGTTTATAACTGGCATGGTTGAGATTCAATGTTAAGTCTTTCTGAATCCAAAGTGCATTCTCTTTCCACTATTTCATCTGCTGATAACACCTGCAGTAATACTGAGCGCTGTTTTTCAGGAAAAGTAAGAGATTAAATTCCAAACTCCTTAGCCGAGCATTCAAAGTCCTCTGCTCTTTGGCCTCAACATACTTTTCCCAGCTTATCTGTCGGAATTCCTCTCTGACATTTCATCTCAAATCACTGACTGGCTGTTTGATCTCATGTATCTTGTACTTCTCCTTAGCAGCACTTTAAAATTGTAATGAAAACAGGCAGTAGTTAGTGTTCAGTATAGAGCTCCTTAGTTTAAATACAAAATTTACGCAGGCAGGGAACAACTTGTTTACTACTGGATCCCTGGGACCCAGGATGGTCCTTCATATGCCAAGCCCTCAGCCAAATAGTTATCACAACAAAGAATGAAGAAAGGAAAGAAGGAAGGAAGGAAGGAAGGAAAGAAGGAAGGAAGGAAGGAAGGAAGGAAGGAAGGAAGGAAGGAAGGAAGGAAGGAAGGAATTTGTACTTTGCCAAGGCCAAACTTGATCACTTATTTTTCCTTCCAGGAGAGGTGCTATTCCTTTCCTGATATTGCTCAGGCTATTCCTCTGATAAGGAAGCTCTCCCCACACAGATTCACAAATGTAAATATCATCTACCTTTCTATGATATTTGATTTATAATGAGAAATATACATGTATGCACATTTATTTATTTATTTTAGAGAGAGAGAGTGCATGCAAGTGGGAGAAGAACAGAGGGAGAGGAAGAGGGAGGGGGAGAGAGAGAGAGAGAGAGAGAACTTTAAGCAGGTTCTACACCGAGAAGAGAGAATCTTTTTTTTTTTGAGGAGAGAGAATTTTAAGTATCTTAAGCAGGCTCCACACTCAGCATGGAGCCTGAGTCAAGGCTCAATCCCAGAATCATAAGATCATGACCTTAGCTGAAATCAAGAGTTGGACACTCAACCAACTGAGCTACCTAGGCACTGCAGCAAGAAACCTATAGTTGATCTTTGTCTTCATTCCTTTTACAAATCCTAAAACTCTAAGAATTTTGTAAGTGAAGAGAGCTATAAAAAGTGTCCTGTGTTATGTTAATGAGGAGATTTATGGAAAGCCTCTAGGTAACCTAAGGATGGGGCTAATTGCCAGGGGAACCAACTACCTGATTAGAGGGTTGGCACTTTCAGCCCCACCTCAGACATCTGGGGAGACAAGAAGGGCTGGAGACTGAGTTTAGTCAATCATGGCTCTGTGATGAAGCCTCCACAAAAAAACCCAGAAGGACTAGGTTTAGAGTGTTTCCTTGTATTCCAGGTTGGTGAGTGCAAGGAGACTGGGGAAAGGGGCACATTCCAAGAAATGGAAGACTCGTTGCCCTTTCCCACATACCTTGCCCTATGCATCTCTTCCCTTTGGGTGTTACTGAATTATATGTCCTTTTATAATATACCAGTATTCTGGTAAGTAAAATATTTCTCTGAGTTTTGTGAGGCACTCTGGCAAATTAAGAAAATACAAGAAGGGGGTCATGGGAACCTCTGATCTATAGTTGGTGGGGCAGAAGTACAGGTAATAAACTGGACTTGCAACTGGTGTCTGAGGTGGCAATTACTCTTCTGGGACTGAGTCCTTAGCCTGTGGGATCTGATGCTATCTCCAAGTAGACAGATCAGAACTGAGTTGAACTGTAAGGCACTCAGCTGGTGTTAAGGAAAAATTTCTTGGACGTGTGAGGAAAAAATCCACACTCTGGAGCTGGTGTCAGAATCGAAACTGCAAAGGTCAAATGCCATCTTCTGCAAAGGATGTCATCATGTTCACTAAAATTGACCCCTCTTCTAATATCCCATGGTGCCTTGTTTGTACATTTAAGGTTATTTCCTCATGTTACAACTCATATGGGCACATATTATCCCCACCGTCAATCTGTGACCCATTGAGGGGAGGATCCAGTGCTGACTCCTTTCCACATAGCCTCTGTAGGACCCACCAAACTGCTACACAAATAGTGGGAACTCCATAAATACTGGTGAACTGTCGATTGAACAAACTGTTGATGTAAAAATCATTTGAGGAGCCAAATACCACAAGAATGTTTTATCTGGCTTCCTTTTCCTCTATAGTCTTGCTTCTACATACTACTCACTGTTCCACAAACACAGCATACACTCATGTCGCTGGGCCTTTGCATATGTTTTGCTCAACTTTATACTGTTTTCCTTCTTTGTCAGTGGCAAACTCCTTCCCCTGTACTAGGAATCCCCTCAAGTATCACTTCCTCAGCTAAGCCTTCCCCACTGTGAGTAGTCACTGTCTGTGCTACCTGTGGTTTGCTACGTTTGCCCCATCATGGCACCATTCACACTGTATCGCAGTTCCTATTTTCTTGTCTATCTCATCCGTGAGAAATTTAAGCAAAGACTGAATCTCATTCATCTTTGTAACCTTGGAATTGCAAAATATTTGCAATGATATGGGTATTCAATATGTATTCATTGGATTAATAACATGTCTTTAATGATTTTACTTTACCTGTCTTCTTGAATTCCAAAAAGATGGCTTTTGTGAAAGGAGACATTGAACTTGGAGATCCCAAATGTTTGGGAATCTCTGCTTTGTTTAAAAAAATGTCTTTTTAATGTTTATTCATTTTTGAGAGATGCAGAGAGATAGAGTGTGAGTAGGGGAGGGGCAGAGATAGAGAGGACACAGACTCCAAAGCAGGCTCCAGGCTCTGAGCTGTCAGCACAGAGCCTGATACAGGGCTCGAACCCACAGACCATAAGATCATGAGATCATTACCAGAGCTGAAGCCAGATACTCAACCAATTAAGCCACCCAGGCATCCCTGGAATCTCTGCTTTCTTAACAGTTTGGGTACTCGTGGCACATAATTCTCCTAATGGTCTCTTGAAAATGACACAAATTATATAAATTCCCTTGTCCCAGGAGTTCATTTTGAAAATAAAGCTCTTATATAGAGTTGTTAATTCAGATAAACATCTGTGTGTGCAAGCTTTGCAAAGGCAAGAACCAAGTTTATTGGGTTTACTACTTATTCCCAAGACCTGGGGTAAAGAAGAGGCTCAACACTAACTAAATGAATGAATGACTTGAAGCTGCATTATTGTTTATAGGGCATGAGAGTGTCAACTGGAAAACTGTCACGAGTGCCAGAAGGAAATGCCATTGGCTGCCTACTTTCCAGTGGTCCCCAACTTATAGAAGAATCATAAGTTATATGCCTGGATTAAAGATGGTGATATTAAAAGAGAGGAAAATGTGGTCACAACAGTTAATAATACTTTGCAGCCCTGAATAGTACAGTGGAGAAAGAACTGAACTATGAATCAGAAGACAGGAATCCTAAGCCTGGCTCTGGCACCTTCTAAATGTATAGCCCTCGGCAACTCACTGAACCTCTCAGTTTCTTCCTCACTTGGGGAAAGCAGGAGGCAACTAACATTTACTGCTAATTTACAATGTGCCAGCTCCTCTGTGAGTGGTTTACATATATTCCCTCACTTACTCTGAGGAAATTTGGCTGGATTCTTTCCCCTCTGAATGCTCAAGATTTTATTATTCTCAGCTAATTTAAATCCATGCCAAAGGACATAAAGCAATGAAAGATATACATTGAAAACAAAATTAAATGGCTATTAATTCTTTCTCAAAGATTACATACATGTTGATTGAATTATGCCTTGGGAGAATGTTGATACAGAGATGTTACATGATTTCTTGATAGCCACTGGTGATTTCTGCAATGTTAGTGACACAGTTGAATATGGGGGACACCTTTTTGCTTCTAGCTGTTATATTCCCTGGTTATCAGACTGAAGAACGGTGGGGGCTTCACTCATGTGATTTCTCCATCAGTTGAAGCCAATAAATGCTTTAGGTGCTTATCTGAATTAACAGCTCTAAATGAAAGCCATATTTTCAAAATTAACTCCTGGGACTAAAGAAATAATGGGTTTTAATTTGAAGCCAAGAAATACAGGCCCAGTCAAGCATCTCTCAATGGAACATTTCATAGAAGTACAAGGAAATCACCTCAACAGAAACTGAGATTTTCACCCTTTGGGTGGTAAAGCTCAGGCATACAATGAACATTTTTTTTTTTTTTCAGCAGAGCAAAGAGCCAAAAGATAAAGGAAATCTTGACTTATGAGAAGTATGGTTCTATGTGGGAGTTCCTTTTCATATAATAAACCACACTATCCAGATGTCTCAAGAAAACCATTCCAAGGACAGAATTATTGCTTAAATGTTACATTTAAGCCAAGGAATGGCACCCTGGAACCCAAGAATGTCCCAGAAAGCCACTTGTGAGTTCCATGGATCTTATAGTTTCAGTCGTTAAGATAAGTGAATATGTGGGGGAAATGCCATCAGTATGATGGACCCATTCCTAGCAGGCATTGTTGTCCCTAGTTTTCCTTATTTGTTTGAGAGTACTGACTGTCTAGAAATACAATGGAATGTATTAAATGAACCCCCTAGGTTGTTTCATTTGTAGCTAAAACCCATCATTGAGTTCTCAGCCTCCCAAGGAAACTCCAGTGGGATATGTGCCCTGCCTTGAATTTTTGTTAGGTGGTGTTGGTTTCAAGAAAATACTTGGGCAGGGGTGCCTCAGTGGCTCCATTGGTTAAACATTTGACTCCTGATCTCAGCTCGGGCCTTGATCTCAGGGTCATGAGTTGGAACCCTACATTGGGCTCCATGCTGGGCATGGAGCCTACTTTAAAAAAGGAAGGAAGGAAGGAAAGAAGAAAGAAGAGAGAGAAAGAGAGAGAAAGAAAGAAAGAAAGAAAGAAAGAAAGAAAGAAAGAAAGAAAGAAAGGGAGAAAAAGAAAAAGAAAGAGAAGAAAATGCTTGAAATCAATGAGGATCAACTCTGTGCAAATGTGGGTGGGAATGGTTATGAGAAAGATCATCAGATACAACTATCCTACTGATGGAGATTTATCCTGTTTGGTGAGTGTGGTTTGGTTTGGACCAAAGGTGATGCAAAGGGGCATGATTTGGAGAGTGGTCCTCAACCACAGTATGAGAATGGACTCTAGGTCAGGTCTGTATACAGCAGTTATGGTCTTAGGGTACTCTAGCTCTTGAAGGATTATGTGGCTCAAAACCCTCACAGCTGCGGAAAGACCTGATTCCGAGAAAGCAGCTTCAGCTGACATAGCATACTAATCAGCAGAGTTAGGCTGAATGTTCTCACACTTACAGAAAAAGAATATCGGAGTTTCTTGCTAACAAATGGTAACTGAAAATATCCCCCACCCCTTTGCCCTGGAGCTATGCAGTGTAGTGACCTTGAGTCCTGCTAAACTACAGAAGCCTTTGAAATGTATCCTTATTAATCTTTCCTTTCCAGTTCCCACCTCCATCATGTCTGTCCAGGGCTTCACTCCTAATATCTTAATTCCTGGAAACACTCCTAGCTCATGTCTCTGCCTTAGGGCTCTCTGACCTTCATCTATTCCCTGAGTTCTACCTAAATGACTCTGTTAAAAATGTTTGGAGATTTCTTCCCATAACCAAGAAAGTTTATTTAGTGTAGCGAATGCAAAAATATGAGGTAACAGAAATAGAATATATTGGTCTTTGCCCCCAATTCCTGACATAGAGCTGCTAAACTCTTGTAATTTCTTAAGTGATAAGAGCAACAGGAACATCTTGTGTTCTAATGAGGCAACTCTGGGTAAGCTCCTGGGAGGGGCTGGTCACCAGAAAGACCAAGCAAGTATTCAGGGCTTGGAATTTTCAGCCCTACCTCTCATCCTCCAGAGAGGGGAGAGGGGTTAAAAACAGAGTTATAATTGATCATGTGTGTGTGATGAAGACTCCATAAAATCCCCATAGCATGGGGTTCTGAGAGCATCCAGGCTGGCGAACATATCCACACTGAGGGAGTGACGCCCTCCCCCCCCCATTTCCACGGGGACAGAAGCCCCTGTGCCTGGGACCCTCCCATATCTCATGCTATATTTTTCTTCATCTGGCTGTTCATCTGTGTCCTTTATCGTGTCTTTTAATCAACTGGTAAAGGTAAGTGAGTGTTTCTCTGAGTTCTATGAGCCATTCTGGCAAATTCACTGAACCTGAGGAGAGACTCCTTGGAGCCTCTGATCTATAGGAAGTAAGTCAGAAGCACAGGTGACAACATCTGACATCTGAAGTGGGAGGCAGTCTTGTGGGACTGAGTCTTTAATCTGGGATCTGATGGGATCTCTGGATAGATAGTGTCAGAATACAGTTAAATTGTAAGACACCCAGCTGGTGTAGGAGGCTTGCTTGTTGTTGGGCGGGGGGAGGAGGGTTGGTGGAACCTCCACACATTTGGTGACCAGAGTATCAGAAATAAAGTGATTTCTCAGTAGTAAAGAATACTCACAGAGAAGAAAAACAAACAAACAAACATAGGAAGAACTGGGTTTCCCCCTTCATAGGAAGAGAACAACTGTTTTTCCTTACAAAGAACGTTGCAATGAGAGCCAGGATACCAGGTTTCAGATCTGACTATGCTCTTCACCAGAACTGGTGTGTTCTTGTGCAAGTCAGTTAATCTATCTCCCTAAGCTTTGTCTCCTTATCCTCAGAGTGGGGGGCAACAATACCTGTCATAAACAGCACTTATAGTGATTATCACTGAGATAATGGATGTGAAAACTCTGAGGTGTTGTACTGCCTGGATTCAGCAAGAGACGTGTACCTATCGATTATAATAGCTCACATTTATGGAGCACATCACCTATGATGTGCTAGGTGCTGTTATCAATGTTCTACAAATGTCAGCTCATTGAATCCTCACAGCAACCTTATTTTATAGATTGGGAAACTGAGATGTAGAGAAGTTGTGCCCAAGTCACATAGTTGTCAAGTGGTAGCATTGGGTTATGAGGCCAATATGTATGGCCCTAGAGGTCATATTCTGTAAAGAAAAAAAATATGGAGAAAAAGAAAAAAATACTCCTGAAAAAGTAATTTTCCAAATAACTGATAGTCTTTCTCCAACAATTATTTACTTGGAAATTTATATCTGTGATGCATATTTATGGAGCATATATTATGTGTCAGGCATTTTGCTAAATCTGGGAAATCCAAAGAAAAGTAAGTGTAATTCTAGAAGGACCTCAAAGGACACACAGTCTAGTGGTGGCCAGAGATCCATAAACAGTGTGATAAGGTTGGGAGAGTGTTCTGCGGCCACTCTGAGGGGCACTCAGCTAGGCTTGGTGGGGTCAGGGGAAGCATGCTGGCGAAGGTGACAGTGGAGATGAGCTCTAAAAGACAAATAGGATTTAGCTAGGCAATCACTGGCAGGTGAAGAGAGAGTTTTGAGGAAGAGAGAACAGAAAGTCTATAATGGGGATGGAAAATAGAACATGCAGGGAGCAACCAGACCATAGTCATTGGAATGTGATCCCATGTGGCCAGAGTCCTTGTCTGATTGTTCACCAGCATCTGCTCCAGCACTTTCTATTTAAATGTAAGCCCTGAAAGGGCAGAAAACTTGTCTGTTTTGTCACTATTATATCACCAGTTCCTGGTAAAAGGTAGTGTTCAATAAATATTGGGTCAATTTGTCAAAAACATACATGTGTGCATGGATGAATAGCATGTACAAATAAATCCTTCTTGGGTAAATTATTTAATAAATGAACAAACAGGGAATACCACTGCAAAAGAGGTCAGGCAAGTCTCTAGCTTTCATGTCTACTGCACCAATTAGAAACTCAATCAAACTAACTTGAGTTGGGTCATGAGGTGCCTTGGGTGTTATTCCATGACTGCTGATTCTAGGACCTTCTGAGTCCTGTGATGATGTTTCAAAATGCTGGATAGTGTCCTGCATAGCACTTATTCGTAGATCGAAATGGTTTCGGAGGAGAAAGTTATGCAGGAATATCAAGTTCAAACCCTTCATTATAAAGAGGAGGAGACCAAGGTTCAGCAATGTTAATTGAAATAACCAAGGTTATATAGTTATTTGGGGGCAGAGGAGAAGATAATCCCACTCTTATTCATCAAGTTGCATGAACCTATTTATATATTATCAAAAACAAAAGGCAATTGGACTTGAATATTTTAGTACCTTTAATCTTGAATCTGAACCTCTGAATTCATTAATAGATATTCCAAAAGAATTTTAATAGAATTTATGGATGTTATGGATAAGTATTCATACTTCTCAAAGTAATAAGTATAAATATCAACAAAAATCCTCATCTCCACCTTTCATTTGTTGAACTCTTACTGTCTACTAAGTGTGAAGGATACAAAGATTAATAAAATCCAGACTAATTTCTCACATCTTACCAGTTCTAAAATACTATGATGTTCCATGCTATTTTCAAATTTCATCACGTGTCCTTAGATTGGAGGGCTAATTTCCATGCAATTTTTTTCCCCCATCTTTTTAGTGTGATTCAATGTTTTTGCCTTTGTGGAAGGTATAACTCCACAAAAAGTCCATGCTTACTTGTTGGATGCTCCATGAAGGTTTGTCAGTACAGTAAAGTTGTTTCTCACACTTCGCAAGCTGGCGAGGACCTATAAGGACAATGATCAGGATGGTTAGGAACAAAAGGGGATGAATGGGCAGAGGCCACACTTAGAAACTGTACCCAGAGACAGAGGGAGAGCAAACCAGGGCCAGCGTGATACATACCTGGGCAAAAGGTGTTACGATCAAGTCATCGCCGTGTCTGGTGAAAAGAGAGAAAAGAAACATTTCAAAGTGCATTTGAATTATAACTATAACATAGAAGCTGTAATATTAAACTTTATCAGTGTTAGCGACACAAATACTACATAAGTCCTTCTACCTGGATATAAGGCAGGACTTATCTAGGCATAAATGGGGACCTTTGGGACTTGAAAGAAAGTCCTCCTGGGCTTACACTGACACATAAAAACACTTGCAAGTAAGCATATATCCTCAGGGCACATTCCCATTTAATAGCAGACCCAGAGTACTGTAATTCAAAGCGGACTGGGTTGCCAGAGCCAGGAAATTCAAAGGGAAGGCTGCTCACCAGCACACACAGAGTTGGAAAAAATGGCATAACAGTCTGGATAAAGGTTAACTTTGGATTTCCTGGCTTTTGTTGATTTGAGCCACAGCCTTAATGCCATTTAAACACAGATTTCTGTCTGGGAATCCCATTACTTTTTGTTTTTAATATAACTTTTTTCTTAAAGTACCCAAGGAAAAGCTTTTAATGGGAGTTTACAGTCTGAACCTACCATTACCATATCATTGTTGCTCATTTTGTCCCAAAGTTTTGATTAAGCTCTACCTAGTGTTTTGTAAATCTGTACTTAGGGAGGGTCTAAAGCACGATTTCAGAAATGCACTCTCTCTGGCACAAGCTTTGATTAATCTACTTAAGCTCACATTCAGCAAGTTCTCCATAAAGTCATTAGACAACACATTGTTGTTAGTTGCAGACACAATATCAGGCCAATTTGTTATCACAGTGTGAATCCTAACAGCTGCGCAGAAGTTGGTTGGCAATGAGCTTCCTTCAGTGTCTGATTTCTGTCCTCATAATTGCCATACAAATATGGTACTTTATTTGTTAATAACGTGAATATAACCAATGACTATTAAGCACCAGCCGAGTATCAGGCATTAAATGAGGCCTAAAGATGCAGAGCTGAACAACACATACATCCATGTGGGCCTCTTCTCCAACATGGGCTTTTACTTTGGGGTCTTATTTAATATAATACTTTGTTTTCTACTATTGTCTTTGCTAGAAGTCCCCCTTCAAGTCATTTAGTCAAGTTCTTATGCATCTACTCTGTACAGTGACTACAAAAAGAATACTGACAACAGATAGCATTCTTTGCATGGTTACTGTATGTCACACCCTGTGCTAAGTACTTTATGTACATAATCTCATTTAATTCTTGTAACAAGACTTGAGGCAGGTACTCTTTTTTTAATTTAATTGTTTTACTTTAGAGAGACAGTGAGTTCATGAGCAGGGGAGAGGGGCTAGAGAAGACAGAGAGAGAGAGAGAGAGAGAGAGAGAGAGAGAGAGAATCTTAAGCAGGCTCAGTGCTTAGTGCAGAGCTGAGCTGTCACGGGGCTCAGTCCCATGACTCAGGGATCATGATATGAGCCTAAATCAAGATTCAAATGGGCAACTAACTACTCCACTCAATCACCCTGAGGCAGGTACTCTTAATGTTCCCATTTTGAAGATGCTATCAAGGCTTGGAGAGGTTAAGCCACTGCTTAACTAGCATATAATAACTGGAAGAGCTAAGATTGTTTGATTCCAAGATATCTGTGCTTTTAACCACTATATTACCTATTTTCATAATGATCCTACATAGTTGACAGATTGAATTAAACAGAATCCATGACCCCTTCAAATTAAAACACAGCAGGGGAGACAGAAATAGATAAATACAGAATGAGGAATATAAACATTTAATGGGGAAACTTAATGGGCTGCAAAGGAGAAGTAATAATTACAGTTTAGAGGAAGGAGGACAGACTTGATCAAATGAGTGGTTTTGAGATGCACTTTGAAGGGCAGGCTTTATAGAGCATGGATGGTAGATGCCACCAAGGAGGGAAATATCAGGAACAAAGGTATTAAAATAGGAAAGTACTGAACACACTTGCTGAGATCTTGGGGACTGTTTGGGCAGCGTTGAGCACACTTACAACAGACATGTTTAGAGGGTAAGGTTAGAAGGTCCCCCACACCCATCTTATGGATGGTATGGACCATGGTTGTGGAGGCGGTGCTTAGCTCAGAAGGAAGAAAGGAGCTAGTGAAGGTTTTTAGTGAGAAAGGCAAACAGAAAAGTGCTTTAGAAAGTAAAATGCCAAAGACACCAAGAGATGGATTGGAGAGAGGACCAAGTCAAGAAGAATAGCTAGGGGGATATTGCAGTCATTCAGGTGAGAAGAAATAGGTGGAGCAGAGGAAGAAATAAGGAAAGACATTTTGAAGACACCCTAAGTGTCTTGCCAAGGACTCAGCATTTAATTGGATGAGGGGTCATAAAGAAATACTATTTTCGATTAAAAAAATGGGTATGTGGGAAAATAGTGAAATCATGAGCAGAAATAGGAAAGTAAGGAGGTGGGAGAAGAGATGTCATTTTCTCATATGCTGAACTGTAAGATCCTCATTGATATCCCAGTGGAAACATCAATCGAGAAGATTGAACTATGGAAATTAGAGCTATACATTTCAGAGTTACCGATAGCAGTGGGGCAAGTTACAATGGCAGGGGGTGGCTTCTGGAATGGGGAACTATAAAAAGAGGGAACCCGAGGAAGAACCTCAGGGTTCTTGGAGAGACAGAAGAAAGGGTTAAAAGAGGAGCAGTTGTGGGGCGCCTAAGTGGCTCAGTTGGTTAAGCCTCTGACTTCAGCTCAGGTCATGATCTCTCAATTCGTGGGTTTGAGCCCCGCATCGGGTTCTGTGGTGGCAGCTCAGAGCCTGGAGCCTGTTTCAGATTCTGTATCTCCCTCTCTCTCTGACCCTCCCCTGCTCAATCTGTCTCACTTTCTCGCTCAGAAAAAAAAATTATATATATATAAAAGAGGAGCAGTTGTGATAAATGCAGGATGGTGAGCTGTATCAAAAACAAGATCAAGAACTGTATCAAGAATGGCCCTTCCCAAGCCATTTTCTTGAGATGAACTTTACATGGGTGACATATCTTGCTATTTGTTCCGATTTCCGCTGTGAAGTTCACATTGTTCATAAGGCATTGGGGTAACTTGGGAATAAAGTAATGGAGTTAAGACTTAAGTAGGTCATCTGAAGCTCCTGGATTTCTGGAGTCTAAATTCCCAATACAAGCTAAATATATAAACAGATCTCATACATATGTAGCACCTAAGGCTGATGAATTGTTACATTAATATGAAGTTACTAACATGGTACAAAGTAATGATTAAAGTGTGGTAAGCATTAAGAAGGCACCATATCAGCGTGACTTTATCATTATGGAACTTGTAGTTTAGGTAAGCAGAAAATTCAGAAGTAAGAGATGGACTTGCAGATCCATAGCATTGGTTCTCTGAAAAGTTTTGAACAGTTAATGCTAATGATATATCAGATAATAGCTGCTAGAGAAAAGGATTGGACAATTTACAGATAATTGATAGCAAGTATAGGAAGAAAGAAAACAAAATTCCTATCTGAGTGCAACCAGATTATTTATGAAACGATTCTAAAATTTTTAATCACAATTTTATATATTAATAATTAGAATAAGATGGCATGGAAATAATAAAACACTTGATTCATTATGAAAACTGATGTGCTTCTTAGTTTCCCAAACTGCTAGAATGCAATGCCAGATATTCAGAACCTTGCCATGAGCAACATCTAGTGACAAACCCAGCACATTACAGTTTTGTAGAAGAATCGGTGATGAGAACTCTGAGTCTTTCTTTGAATGAGGGTATGTCTGCACTGAACAATGAAATGGTCTAAAAAGCAAAATGCTACTTCCTTCTGTTATATCCTCTGGACTCTATATTTTGTCTTTCTCTGTTTCAAACATGCTATAGCATTTTACTCATACTTTTCTTGCAACACTGGTTTTAGTGTGTCTTACAGAGAGACCTATACTATCGTAATCAAGAGCACAGATTTTAGAGCCAGACAGCACTGGTTTGTTTCTGAGTTGCACAATTACTTTGAGGCATTAGGCAACCTCTCTAGGCCCCAATTTCTTTATCTGTAAAGTGGGGTATTGTAAGAATTAAGTGAGTTATTATTCATGTACAACTCTTACAACAATCTTGGCACATAAAAGCATTTACTCATTTATAGTTATTAGTACTAGGTATCATTATTATTATAAGTAAAGAATTGCATGTCTATCTTCCCAGCTGGTGAGAACATTTCTGGAAGGCTCATCTCTACCCCTACTGCAGTCAAGAGAACTAAGAGCATGCTTTACAGTTTACAAAGCATTTTCACATACATCATTTCATGTGACAAGAGAATGTTCTTGACTGTTAAAAATGGTGCAACCACCCAGCTTGGTGGTTAAGGCTGAAACCTCCCTCCACAGTCAACTGCCAATCCCTGTTGATGCTAACTTGCAAATATTTATTAATTGCCCACTGGATCTGCTCTAATATAGATCCTCACCCTCTATTATGTGGATTACCAAAGTAGTCTTCCATTTGGCTCTTGGACACTAGTCTTTAGGCTTGTCTACTGTCCAAACCACTCTTCACTGTAGTCAGAGCTATCTTTCAAAAACATTCATCTGATTATCTATTTTCTTGCTTAAAACCTTGTAGTAGCTCCCCACTGATTGTCTTCAGCTTTATAAAGATCCACTCCTTAACATAGGCCATTTATGATGAGGTTCCTGCTTCCTTTTCCATCCTTGCCTTTCACCACTTCCTCATCGATTCATACTCTCTCCCTCAGCTGTGCTGAGCTGTGCTTCTCCACAATGCTCCTGACAACCAGACAGTAGTTAGAGTGTGGCTCTTCTTCCTGAATACCCTTCTGTCTGGCTAACTTTTCTAGCTTCTCTGTAACCACTCAAAGTGGGCTACTCGCGTGCCTGGCCAGACCTTTCAAAGTCCTGTGTATACTTTTCCACGATTGCCTTTATTCAAAGATATTAAAACTGCCTATATACTTACAAATCTTTCTGTTCCCTTAAAGACACAGAAAATGTCTTATTTGTTAGCAAAGTGCCTAAACTGAAAAGCTTTTGTTAAAAGAACGAATGAATATGAATGAGAAAGTTAGGCTGAGTAGAGATTAATATCATTATTTTTATTTTTCATCCTTTTTTTTGTACTAAATATGGTTTGATCATCTACACTCCCCAGATATAAGGCTTGGTTCTCCATGTATTAGGTAGCTTGCTTAACCTCTCTAAACATCAATGTTTTCATCTTTAAGACAAGAAAATTATAGTTCCAACTAAATTAAGGTTGCAGGAATTAAATGAGTTAAAGTATGTAAAGTACTATAAATAGTACACAGCACATAGGAAATGTACTTTAATTTCATGTGCACTTTTATTTACAGATAATTTAGACACTGTAAAAGAGATTCAATGCCAAAGCCATGGTACTAGTAAGTGTGATGGCTGTAGATCTAACTCAAGTCTTAAAGAACACTAGATTGCAATTTTTTTGGTAGTTCATCACTAAACTGGTGTTAAATTTAAGTGATCTATTATTAATACTTTTCCTCTTCAGTCTTAGGTCTCATTGCCATTGAGAGCTCTCTCTAGAGATGACTTAATTCTCACACAAATGGCGGCTTTAAAAACCTCTTTGCCAATATAAGGCTTTGCAAATGGGATGACCAAATGATAGAAATATGGATCTTCCTTCCCTGTGAATTTGCAGGTGGATTATCAAAATCCGTCCTGTCCAGCATGGTTCCTGCCCCAGTTCTGGAGAACATAACTGGCCTCACCAGTTTCCAGGACTTTATGTTCCCATTGAGAAATCTGCACCTTGGTGTACGAAAGCATTGTGTTAGAGATGACTACACCACAGGAACAAAAGAGAAGCCAGCAAATGATTGCCACATCTAGGAAAGCATCCGGAATGTCCTCTTGGGACCCAGTGATGATCTTGCTTTCTTTACTAGAAAGCCTTATTTCGGTCTTTCTTCTGTTGCTAAAAGTTAGAGCCACTTGTAATTTTCCACTTACATTTTTACTTGTAATATCTTTATCTTCTCACTCTCCTTGCCTATATTTCCTCTTACTCTTCTAAAACTATTCAGATGAGAAATTAAAACAAACAAATCAGTGTTGCCTCTACTATTAGGGTTTAATACAGAGGAATTATGCAAGTTTTCTAACTCTTACATAAATCCATGACTGCTCTGTGCTGAATATGAGGAGCTCCTGAGCAGGGAACATTCCAGAGCCCCCACACAATGGCCTTCCAATTAAGACTCTAGACCTATCATTTTCCTTCTTTCCCTTGGCTCTATGGATGGAAAGCAGAAAAAGCAGTGAGAGACTTGGGGGTTGCTGTTCTCTATTTTTTCAATTCGCTCTGAAGAGTAATAACCAGGTGAAATACCTTTGAAAGTATTACTTCAGTTTAGCTCAAGCTACGTGTGTGAAACTGGATTCTCCAACATGGTCCCGGTGAAATGAAATACTAGAAAAACCTGGATATTATTCAAGCTTCACTTCCTGTTGTAAAGAGATATATAAATTCCTAAACTATATATATATATATATATATATATATATATATATATATATATAAAGTGTTACTGTAATGTTGAAAATTTCCCCAAATAAAAATTTGTGCCACTTTATTCACTCAAAGACTTTCCTATATTCTATAATCAGTATCTTGGATAGGGTGATATTTTGTTGCCAACAGTGTTTTCTTGGGAAGAGTTGTTGTTTATTATGAAAGTGTGTCCTTCCTCCATTTTTTCTTTTCATTTTAAGAAGTCTTTTTCTTTAAAAAAAAAAAAAAAACGAGACTGATACGAGGTAACTTACACATATAATTCTTACTTTCCTGAATTTAAAGTTGGCAACATTATGGAGGTTTTGAGTTAGGGGGAGATTTTTGCTAGTTGGTAAAACTGAAAAGAAGATAAACCGTGAATATTAGGGACCTTGGGTGCAGAGTCATTTGAAATTAGATCTCTCTTTTACAGCTGCAGACTGAGTTGGTGATCTTTCAGGTCTCTTCAACTTCAAAATTTTCATAACTTTGATTCTTAAAACATCATCAGAGTTTAATATGAAACTTAATTGGAACCTTCTCAGAAGCCTCTGAATGACCCTGAGACTCATCACGCTATGTGGCCAGAGTTTGGGTACCTGTTAGCTGCCTTCCAAAGCTAGTCTTTTACCTGTGAAACATTGTACGAATGAAGCTCTAATTAGTTTCAGCTCCCCCATTTCCTATGCTCTCCCCCTAGGAAGTCTAGAAAGGTGTTCCTCTTGGGAAAAGAAACAATGGCAGCTATATTAACTGTCAAGCTCCCATGCAAAATGTGGTCAGAAATACCCTTGGTTCTACATGATCTGCAGAAAGTGGTTACCTCTCCTCTGGCCTCAGCCACCTTGACCATGCAGTCTTTTGTTTTCTACCTGGTAGCTGAGATTCTGCTTTGCAGTTTGAAGAACATAGACAAACAAGTCTAAGAGGTCTGAATACAGTCACAGGATATAGCATGGCATATGGTTATATAGTCATGGGATGGGTGCACTTTTCTCACTCTCTCAGAGTCTCAGTTTCATTATCTATAGAGTGGAGATAATAGTGGTACCTACCTGGCAGGGCTGTTATGAAGATTAAAAGAAATAACACATGTGAATGCAGCTGGTCCCACGGTAAGTGCTCATTAAATGTTTCCTTCCACTCCGTAGCACAGTTATGTGGGTGTTCCTCTTATCTTTCTTATTAACTGTAACTTCCCTGAGAGCATGCAACCTTTCTGAGAATATCTGTTTTTAACTCATCTGTGATTATTCAACTGTTTTGTTAACCTTTCATCCCCAGCCTGGCACACTGCATGGCAAATAGGAAAGATTCAGGAAGTATTTGTCAAATGAATGAATAAATGAATTTTAGCCCACCCAATGATTTGAGACATTTAGGGAAGGGGCACTTATATTAGAATTTGTTGGCATAAATGCCCTGGGGAATCCATTCTTACTGGTAGCTTTAAGATGTCGCCTGCCCCTTTCATAAGAGAGTGACCCTTTTTAGCTTCTTTTCCAAAAGCAGAAGAGAAGCCAGTGGAAATTTCCAGGCTGGAGACTTGAGGGAGCTACCAATATTTTTATAACATATGATTTTAAAAACAATTGTACATGTGCCCAGAAACCTTTTAAAGCATGAATGCCAGCATCCAACTTTATTTGGTTTCAGAAATTTAATAAACGAGTAATACAACCCAGTCGTTGTTCTTTAAAAAAATTAGAGATCTACAATTAATAGTGGCAAAACAAAAACATCAGCTGTGTTTAATAGGGTGGTGGAGTGTGTCATGTCTCACCGAGGAGCCAGGCAACAAGTGGGCATTGAGTTAAGGTTCCAGAGAAGGGACAAAGACATGTGGCTGGATGACAGCTCATTAAATGTCACCAGGCAGAGACTACTGAGAGAGGAGGCATGTCATCAACGACTGTTTTCCTTTTTACCTTAGCCTCATGCAAACTGTATATGCTGTGGAAAGTTCTAGTATGATTTGCAAAAAAAGTGTTAAGGTTCTCAACTCATAAATGATTCAGTGGTTCAGGAAATGAAGCTGAATGACAATTTAAAAAAAAAGTATTAATAACAGATGAAATCTGCACACTGTGTCTGAGAATTTTAATACCCTTGGAGACCCCAGCTACATATTTCCCATGCTGTAGAACACTAATGTCTTTAAGGGTCATTGCTGTCACCTCGGCTCACATTCATTTTTCTCCTCCCTCCTTCCCACAGTTGCTGCTGCTGCTGTGACAGGTTAGAGATGAGGTAAGTGTGAGACTAGAAGCCACACAGAACTCGTACTTACTGCTCGCTTGGAAGTGAAGAGTTTCTTGACATCGCCTTCGGTGACAAGTCATAGTCACTATCTGATCTGTAGAGAAAGGACTCTCTGCGCTGGCTGTGCCCAGGAAAGGTGGCATGGAGCACCAACCCAGAGGAAGAGCTGGCCTGGGGGTCCAGTGGGCTCCGCCCTGGGGAAGGGCCATTTTCCACATCAAAGCTTAAGAGAAAGCAGAAAGCTCTGGTCACATAACCATGGAGGAGGGCATCTGACATATACATACATGAAGAACCAGTGTGCACCAGGCACTTTACATAAAATTCCACGCTTTATGCCCAGTTTTAATCTTCCAAAGAACCCTGAGTTGCAGTCATTATTATTCTCATTTTGTATGAGGGAAACAGTCCCACAGAAGTCCAGTCATTAGTAAATAGTAGAGGCAGGATTTGAAGCCTAGAGCAAAGCTCCATGGCCTTTCAGCACCATGAACAACTTTGACAAACTCAGAATAAGAGCCAACCATGAAATAACTTGGTGATAATAAGCAACTCCACAGACCGCATCTGACACAGCTCTAGGTGTCAGACACGAAACTATCACTTAAATGTCTTCGTAGCTGGGAGACTTCTTCATGCCATAAATAAACATCATGGTCTCATTAAAGATACAATATGCATCTTTCTCAGTGTTTCAGGAACAAAGTGCTATCCTGAAAACATTCACTGGCTGATTAGATGGGAGGCCCAGTCTGAGACTTAATATTCACATGCAAAGCTGAACCACAGAAAATGATTTAAGTAGTCTGATAATGCCAATTACCCCCCGGGCTGTAGAGCTTTATGTCTTGAGGAGGATATAGCCACTGGCTCCAGTATAGGAGAGCCATTAAGATTTCTGGTCAGTCTGCTCACCCTAGGAAGGTACCTTCAAGTCCAGATTTAGTTGAACAAGCTCTGATCAATGAACATGCATACGGGAGCAGTAGAGATTTTGTCTCTCATTTTCTCTCTCCCTATCCTGGTATTACCATAGGCACTGTGTCCTTCCCATGCTCTCCATCATCCCCTATGCATTTTCCCTGCATGCACTACCTCCTAGCATCGAACTGACAGTAACGCTCTGGCCTACCATTTCTCTAGATCACTCACTGGTCTCCAGTTAAAGCTCTGCAGAGAGGTATTGAAGAAGTTACGAGGCTGGGAATGTTCTTTTTTCCAAGTTAGACTAAAATAGTGGGCTTCCTTTATATTCATCCAGCTGCCACAATTTATTTCTACACTCTTTTTTTTTTTTTTTACTAGTTCTTACAATCTGCTGTCTTTGGGTGAGTTTTACATTTCTTTAGTTTACTAATTGCATTCTGATCTATCATCCCACTTAGCCCTCATAACAACTCTGTGAAGGATATAGTATGGCCCCACCCTACATTTGAGGAAACTGAGGCTTAGAGAGATTTTAAATACTTGCTCAAGGTCACATGCTAGTACCTTGTAGAGCAAGCACTGGAACACCCAAGTTATCCAACTCTTTCTCTACAACCCCAGACCTCTCTTATCACAGAGTACCAGAATGGCTCGCTGGCTAGCTGAGTGCAATTTTTCTTCTGGCTTCAAACAAAATTGTGTTTGGTATGTAGATGGTCGGTAAGATAATGAGCAACCTTAGCTGTTAGTCTTGAGTGGAGACAGGAGAGCAGCAAATTGCCCTGACGCTATAGGTTTTCTTGAAACTGGAAAGAAGAAATAACAGAATGAAGGGTTATAATGCTTCCCCAGAGACCATTCTGAGAAGCTGCTTTTAGCCAACCTACAAACTCCAGGTGTCTGATAAAAAGCAGCAGGTGAGAAACTCTGGTAAAAAGGACAAGAAAGGGCCATAACAATCCAATATGTATTTGGACTTTCAAGGCACCTGTGCATGGATTTTCACAGCAGGTTGATGGTCTGGGATGAGGCTGCCTTTCAAAGGCTGCAGGCAAGCAGGCAGGTGGGCAATCACTCACACATGACAGCTTGTTTCTCTGGCTGCCTAGAAGTAGAGCTATGGTGTAAGCCAACTGCATTGCAGCGAGTGAAAATCTAATGAAAGCTGACTTGTAAACTTTCCTTGGGTGAGATCTATACTAGTTGCTGAGCAGAAAACAAAACAAAACAAAACAAAACAAAAACTCCTTTGTGGATAAGGATTCCTTGTGTCACCCAGATCCTGTGGAACGGGGTAGGTCCTGATGCTTGCTCTGAACTCTTCTTAAGGACAAAGAGGGGAGTTCTTAAAAGGTATAGATGGGACTACATAAAGCTTAAGAGTAGGCATGAGCTTTGAAGTTTCATGTATATTCATGTTACTCATTTGGGATGTATCTGTTCGGCCTTGATGGATAGTAAAACATTAAAATGCTTTTGTAACACTTGGCAGCCAGCCATTGCCCCAGGCCCTCCAGAATTCACTGGTTTCCCCGGTGATCCAGTAACTAAAGGGTTGGTGTCTGGAACAGAAGAGGTCTCTAGTTTTAGCACTATGGCCTGCGCCCATTTAATTGGTCAGTGCCATGCAGTGCCTGTCATTAAACATTATGAATGTGTGTTCCTGAGCTAAAACATTAGACAGGCACCAAGTGCATATGCCTACCAAACTCTTAGAACTTTTTCCATTGAGGGTTTCCACCACGGCTCATTCGGCCTTATTTTCTGCTACAGGCATTCCTAGTGGGCAGAAAGTTTAAGTCAAGGCATTACCCTTAAAGTCTATGTCACCAGGCATTCTGCCTCCAGCTAGTATCCAAGGAGATTGGTCTTAATAGGTAAGCAGGGGCTAGACCCAGACACCCAAACTCTCTCCCTGCTGCTCTCTTTTGTTTTTGTTTTTGTTTTGTTTCTGTCTTTATACTCTACCCTGCCCAAACTCTAGACTCATAGATGAGCCTGCTGGAATTCAGAAGAAGCCAGGGAAGAATTCTCTGGTGCAAGGAAGCAGTCTCAGTGAGACAAACGGCCTTTCATATTCCCCAGGGCACTGTTTCAAAGCAACCAACACAGATGTACAACTTAGGAACAAACATGAATCACCAACCAGACACCAGCCCCAGTCACAGCAAAATTAGCGGGCAGACATCACAATACATCCCGCAGATCCAGGGTGGGAGGAGGGGTGTGGGCAAGGAGAAGACTGAGGACAGACTTAACAAGCGAAATGAATAGACCACACAAAGTGAAACACAATTAGGGAGAAAATGGAATCTGAAATATTGGAAACAAACACATAGATGGAAAAATTTATTTAGGATAAATTATTTAGGATAATTTTTTTGTATCTGTGTTAAGCAGGACACACATTTCACCTTTAGGCTTCTTTATATTAAAAAAATCATTATAACAGTAATATAAGCATTTATATAAAACATAAACACTAGAGGAAAAAATACTTTTATTAGTAGTTTAGTATGTTTCCTTCTGAATATTTTTCCTGTAGGCTTGGATCATGATTTTTTTTACAAGTATTTTTCATGGTCTGCACAGTTTCTGGAATTATCATTTTCCATGCCCTGGAACTTGATGGTTCACCCATAAGCTGTACCATACTTTCTTAAGCATTTTCCCTACTGCTGGCCATCATACTTAAGACCTTAACATTGTTGTTGATATCCTTGATCTTAAAGCTACTTTAATATTAAGATGAGGTCAGTCCATAGTTTCAGATAGATTAAGAGAGGACGTTGTTAGTGAGTTTCTGAATATTTCGCTGCACCTCCCTGTAAGGGGCTGCCCATATCCAGGACATGGACTGAAAGAAAGAGTGTTGCCTTTTTCTAGGATGAGAGACAGCCCCAGAACTGCTCTCTCATATCCAGGATTCTGTAGGCTTTCCTCCCTCCTGATCTGCTTGCTTTTCCCTGCCTTGGCTGATCACCCCAGACTGAATCAATTGCTTGTTGTCTAAGACTGAATATTTTAACTACTCTCTCCTGCTTGGCATCTAGACTTCTCAGCTTCTCGAGCCAGATTGATGGTAGTGGGTGACACTGTGGGTTATAAAGTGATGCTCCCTGAAACTGGGGGACCCTTCTCACCACTGTCTCCAATAAGTCACTACCTTCCAAATTCAGCTCATGGCACCTTCTCCAGTGAGTTTTCTCTGACAGTGCAGCCCCAGTTTGATGTAAACACATGCTCCGCCTCTGTGCTCTCCTAGACTCCTTTACTCAGTGCTTGATCACAGCACCTGTAGCTCTCTACTTCTCCAGTTATTTAGCTGATACCCAATAGATTCTTATTTCCCAGCAAGAAAGGACCCAATGTTACTCACTTTCATATCCCAGACATCTGGGTCAGAGCCTTGTAAACAATAGATTCTCAAAAGATGTCAGCTGCACCAATTAAATAATAGTGCAATTTACTGTGAAATGTTTCTCCTCTCTCTTCCCACTTCCTGCCTCCTAGCTCTCATCTCCATTCCCACGGACATGGGTTTTTGATGTATCTTTCCAAAGAGTCTGTACAGATGTGGCAGTGACTTAACTGATAAATCTTGTAAGGCAATGATATAAGAATAAAAGTAAAATAAAATAAAATAAAATAAAATAAAATAAAATAAAACAAAACCCACTGCTGTGTTCTCACTGAACAAAACAATCTTGCGTAGAAAATCCCTGCCTTAGATATTTGAAATGGTGACATCTTTACACAAACCCTATCATGGGGAAAGCCCTTCCATGCCGGTTTCTGTTTGCTATCTTCTCATCTCCTTCTTTTTAATAAAAGCAAGACTCTTCTCCGCCCTGCACTTTCTCTGCTGGCAGTTTCCATTCCCCGGGAATCCATGCAAAGCCAGCCTGAGCCGGTGCAGAGAGGGAGCCAGCAGATGGCAGAAGACAGCTGCAGCTTCCTTAGGCTGCATCTCCCAGCCTCCAACAGGCGGGGCTGCGTGCCAGGCTCCGAAGGAGAACGCAACTGAGGTCTTATTCATAAGCCTGGGAGGAAGAATCAGGGATAAAGAACAGAACCACAAGGTATACACGAAACCTTTTATTAAACTAGGAGAAGCTCTACTTCCAAGAATTCAAGCTAAGCCAGGTGATTGCAGAATTGCCTGCAATTGTTCCCAGGGCAGTTGTTTCCCAACCCCCCAATTACCTGCACATACCCCAATTTCTGTTACAAAAACTCACGAAGCAGCATCCTACAAATAATTCATTTTGGAATCAGAGGAGACTTTTCGTTTTCAACTTAGTCCTTCTCAAGGTGAGTCTCTGGCTTATTCTGATAAATAGCCCCACTGTAAAGATCTTGAGCTCTCTCCAAAAGAGGTTTAAATCACAGATCAGCATGGTGGCTCACCACCATTTGGGGAGAGTGCCCTACTGTCTCAATTTTGTGTTTCTTCCTCCCTTCCTTTCAAGTTTATTTATATGAGAGAGAGAGAGAGAGAGAGAGAGAGAGAGACAGAAAGCATCCCAAGCAGGCTCTGTGTTGTCAGTGAGGAACCCAATGTGGGGCTTGAACTTATGAAACAGAACAGATCATGACCTGAACTGAAATCAAGAGCCAGACACTTAACTGACTGAGCCACCCAGGTGCCCCTTTGCATTTCTTTCTTAAAAATTTACTCCTTGAGTATCTCATACATCGCTGAATTTTTATAACTCCAGAAGGTTAATTCTCTTCTTCTCATTTCAAAGAGAAGAAAATGTTGCCTCCAAAATGTGAAACTTCATTTGAAAAATTCTAAAATGTGATCTCCTTTAGTTATACTGTACAGTCTGTGCCCAGGGGTCTCTCCTCCCATGGGCCCCACGGCCCTTCTTCATCCCAGAATCTACCACACTGGACTGTATTCCTCTGTTTACTTATATCTTTCACGTCACTAGATTGTGACCTTGAAGCAGGGACTAAGCCTAATTTATTTTGTATTCCTCGTACCTATTACTGAGTCTCACACCAGAAGACATATAACTAATGAGTGAATGGGAGGGTCTCACCATTTAAGGTTTCTCGTCTGACAAAAACCTTGTTCTACCTGGATTAAATCCTCTGGCAGGTGAAGACTTCCGAGAAGTCCCTCAGTGGAGTTAACTGGTTCCTCTTTATCCATTAACACCTCCCTCCCCCACCACCCTGCACTATCCCTGGAACTCCATTCCAGGAGTTTTGCCTTTTGAGAACTTTTGTGTCTGTGTTTATATATGCGTGGATGGTGGCAGTGGTTTATTTGTGAGAAAATGCCATGTTTCTTTAAAGTTCTATCAGAAAAATATTTCCCTCAATTGTATTCATAAATTAACATCTTCAAATGCCTGCTTATAGTTTTGATAAAATAAACATACTCAGGTTGGCCATCACCTCAGTGGACTATCTGGTCCCTGTAGACGGAGGAAGTATACAGGGGCATTCATTCTTACCCGCATCTTTATACAATTAAGTGACCCATCTTTATACAATTAATGGTGGCAGGATGCCAGTCCTAGATTTAAAGAAAATTAAGTCTATTTATTTATTTTGAGAGAAAGAGGGCACAAGTAGGGGAGAGATAGAGAGAGAAGGAGAAAGAGAGAATCCCAAGCAGGTTCCACAGTGTCAGTGCAGAGCCTAATATGGGGCTCAAACTCATGAACTGTGAGATCATGACTGGAACCAAAATTAAGTCAGAGGCTTAACCAACTGAGCCACTCAGGTGCCTGTGCCAATCCTACTTAAAAAAATTTTTTTGAAAATGTTTATTCATTTTTGGAGAGAGAGAAAGAGAGAGAGACAAAAAAAAAAAAAAAACAAGTAGGGGAGGGGACACAGAATCTGAAGCAGGTTCTAGGCTCTGAGCTGTCAGCACTGAGCCCGATGTGGGGGCTTGAACTCACTAACTGTGAGATCATGACCTGAACTGACATTGAATACTTAATGGATGAAGCCACCCAGGTGCCTCATCCAGTCCTAATTTTTAATGAAGGATTTAACTGTGCAAAATCACAGCCAGTGTGATGTGGAGCCCATGTCCAAGCTGCAGGTAGCCGGACCTCCTCTGGCCATAGTTACAGCAGAACATTGCAGCTCTGCCCTGAGAAGCCTATGCCAAAGTCTGTGACTTCCCTCCCATAGAGTAGGAAGAAGAACTATGATATTCGGCTCATCTGAATTCTAAAAGCAGCTTCCCACTGCTTTCTTTTCTTCCTAGGGGCTTTGAAAATCACATTCATGGTAATAATCCAAAATTGCTTTCCCCACAGAGAGGTTTAACTAGAGGTAGCAGAATAACGCTGAAGAGCTCTGGGATTCTGGAGATCTGGCTTCCAGTTCCTGCTCTGTGAGGAAACAACTGGAATGAAACAAAGACTCCCCATATCCTAACCACACCTTAGCCTTTCCCCTCTGAGATGAATGAAGACAAGAACGAGTGGAAAATCTCTGAGGCACTCCTGAGATGAGACATATTACAGACATTTTGGAGATGGAAGAAAGATTGCTTCTCAAGTGTGGCTTGATGTGATTTAATGACCATTCATTCATTCATTCATTCAGCACCCACTATAAAATAAGGTACGGTTCTAGGCTTGAGAATGCCACAATGTACAGGACAGACAAGCTCCTTGTGGGGAGGAGGACAATAAATACATCAAGTAAGGTAATGTCAGATAGTGATAACCACTATCAAGAAAATAAAACCTAACAGTGTGAGAGAGACAGCTATGGAGAAGAGTGTTTCTTTTGTTTGGGTCGTCAGCACGCCCATTCTATAAACTGCAAAGGTGGTGTCTGCTCAACACCAGGGCACAATCCCATCTTTCCCTGATGGTGTCACTTGAATTGAGATCTGATGGAGGTATTGGGAAAATCTATCCTCAGATTCTTTCTGATCTCCTTTTCTGTCTTTCCCCTTTTTAACCAAACAATTCGATAAAGGTGATACTTGTGTTTGAATTTGGTGCTGTTTATTAAGCTAGTGATTTAATTTCTTCATCCCTGCACCCTTTCTGAGCTGACTTAGTTGCTCTGTTATCACATGTAGCTATACTTGTGTTGATATCTATGTACCTTCACCACAGCACTTGTCTGGCGTAATTGTTAGTGTTCTGGTCTGCCTCCGAACTGCTGTGTTCCGCAAGACCACAGAACATACTTTTCTTATTTTCTCACCTCATTGCTAAAGGCCATGTCTGTCAGAGTAGGGGTACTTAATACATTTCTTATGGACGTACCATGAAGAAAGGAATGATTTGGGACCAAGGAACTTTTACCGGCTCCCCTTGATACCCATCATAGATAGTACAGATATACTTCAACAAACGACGTGATTGGTATGGGGACACCAAACTGTCTTCTGCTCTCTTCTGACCCCTAAAAGCTAGCTCCAAAAAAAAAGAACCTGGAGTTTGCTACCAAATGTCACCTGCAGAGAGGGCTGGAATACCTTCCATAGGGTACTGAACCCAAGAAGAAGACAAACGGTCCTATTTGGCAGCAGTCACCGCCATCCCTTGGTGTTGACAGTGTCAGAGGTGAAGGGTCAAGAATATTCCTCTTAATGTTCCTTTGGTAGAAAGCTTGAATTTTGCTGAGGAATTTATGTTGCAACTTCTTTCTTTTAGTTGTTGTTTGAGATCCTTTCTTGGGTTGTAAATGTTTCACCAAAGAAATGCATAAAGAAAAAACGTAATACCGATACTCATTTTCCTAATGAGATTATAAGATGAGGGTCATTTTTCTTTTAAATAAAAGCTTTACTTTTCAAACGCTAGGGAGACTATTTTAATGTGATCCTTTAATAACTTCACGTTTGTTGTTCCTGCATTATATGATTCGATGCACAAGGAAAATAAGATGGAATGTAAACAATCCTACCTCATAATCATAAGAACATGATTTCTAACAAGTTTGCAAAGTGCTCTGTGAATCTATTTCCAGGGAAAAAATAATTTTCAGAGATATGAAAGTTATAAGGTATGTATATGTTTCTTTATGTGTCCCAATTATGGATGAAATTTCACAAACCCATTCTCAGACTTTCATCTACTTAAACCTCCTGAGAGTTAGGACAGCTCTTAGCAGTAATGGTCACTTTCTATAGGGCGGTGATTCTCAGGAAAGATAGGCATACCCCAAATGAGAATAATTTTGTGTGGGAATGTATTTTGTACGTGGACCATATAAAGTGGGGACGGGGGGAACCAAGATTGAGAACTTACTACTCTTTACTGCTGCTTCTCTAAGTTGCATTTGGGGTATAAAAATTTCCTACTAGCTCAGTATTTTCCAGTTTCCAATTCCCACCTTCTCTAAAAGATCTTCATAAAAGATATTCACATGGTCTCTTAACAGGATATAAATAAATCCACTTATACATTTGGTAGCTCTGCCAAAAATAAAATCTATTAATTAAATAAAGTATTTATTTAAAAATATTGTGTTAGCTTCCAGGAGCTCGAAGGCAGCTAAAATTCCCTTCAAGAGAAATCCTGATCTGGAAAAACCAGTTCTTTCTCAACCAGTGATGGCTTCTAGAAATTGTTGCTTTCTTTTATAAGTCCTCAGCTACCATCTGGAAATCAGTTCTAGAATGCTGCTTGATATCTTTAGCTAAGATATTGTAGATAAATGGTCATTTAGCTCATTGGTATCTACTCCAGTGATGGGGGACACATTAATCCCATGAAATAGTGAATCTCACTTATGGATTGATTTAATCACTTATGGCTTAGGCCAACAAACTTGAATTAATTTAATTTTATTATTGTTATATGTTTTATTTATTTTGAGAGCAAGAGAGACAGAGCGAGAGTGGGGGAGGGGCAGAAAGAGAGAGGGAGACACAGAATCTGAAACAGGCTCCAAGCCCTGAGCTGTCAGCACAGAGCCTGACACAGGGCTCGAGCTCACAGACCGTGAGATCATGACCTGAGCCAAAGTTGGACACTTAACCAACTGAGCCACCCAGGTACCTCAAATTAATTTTAATCTTTAGCCCAAACCTTACCCAACCCCATCTACTTCCTCAACCAGTCTCCCTCACTGTGGTAATTGGACCTGCCATTGACTCAGTTGAATCATCCACAATTTACTTCCTTCCTCAAATCCCCTTCTTCTGTGTCAGTTGGTCGTGAAGGTCTATCCATCCTACATCAAACTATACACTTTATCTTTGCTGCCACCATGGTTTAAGCGCATTAAAATCTCACTTGAGCTAGAATAGCCACCCTATGAATGAATCTCCATGCTTCCACTTTCCCCCTTATTCCAAATTCTGCTCCATATAACAGCAAGGGCAATCTCTTAACATAAAAATCATATCATATCGTTATCTTTAGAATAAAATTCAACTGCTTTACCATGGATTCCAAGTCCCTAGTCCCTGCCACCATACATGTGTGTTTTGTTCACCGGCATATTTTCTTTGCTTTGAACACTCCCTGTTCCCAGAAAGTACTGAATAAATATTTGTTAAATTAATAAATAAATGCTGGTGTCTCTACTTGTTCTCTCCTCTTGTCTTTGCATGGCTGTCTTCTATTCTTTAAGCCTTGGATTAAATTAGCTACTAAAAAATATTCCTTCCCCAACCCATTATTTGTTAGGGGCCCTTTTCTTCATAGCACCTATTACAACTTTTTGCTCTATTTCTATGCTTATTATTTTTAAATTGTCTTCCTCCCTCATAAAACTCTAAGCTCTATGAGGGTTGTCTATAGTATTTACCAGTGCATTAACTAGTACCTGGCACTGGGCCTGGGACATACTGCTAGTTCAGAACTAATGTCTGTTTGATAGATTAATAAATGAGTAACGGAGCGTGTAGTATATTAAACAATAACAACCACCTCAGTGATTCATAGCAGACTCATCTTTTTGTTATTTAAAAATATATTTCTTTATAAAAAGAAGAGTCCATTTATTGACTTCCTATCATTGGGACAGCTTCCACATTAATCCTAAGGAAGCTTAAATTTAAATTTTTTAAAAATTTTAACGTTTATTCATTTTTGAGAGAAAGAGAGAGAGACAGAGCATGAGCAGGGAAGGGGCTGAGAGAGAGAGGGAGACACAATCCAGGCTCCAGGCTCTGAGCTGTCAGCACAGAGCCTGATGTGGGGCTTGAACTCACAAACCATGTGATCATGACCGGAGCCAAAGTCAGACGCTTAACTGACTGAGCCACCCAGGCGGCCCTAAAATTTTAGATGTAAACACTTGTTACAGTGTTTCTTACAATTATTACACTGGGCTTATTTCAGAAAACGAGACTAGCTTTCAGATCAAGTTTCACAAGTGACTGACCTTTCAGGGAGAATTAGGGAGAATTACAAGGAGGTGTTGAGGTCTGCATGGAGGCTGCATGCCTGGTTCTAGGCGTGTGACATGCCATTACTTAATTCTTCAAGAACCGTATATTTTTAAAAATAATTTATATTCTCTTGAGAACAAATAGGCTATACATTTCCTTTTTGGTGGAGGTGGGAGGGTGGAAGGAATGGCAGACTTGTTTGCTATAAACTCAAATAATAATCATAAAATTGGAAATCATTGCCTCAGTCTCTGGTCTACTGAGCACTTAATAGTGTTTACATCAGTTAACAGCTGGCTTCCAAATGTTATCAGTCTTAAACACTGCACCTGTAGACAGCCTGGCATTTGAGTTTTAAATATGTTCTTTTAGGTAGGAAGGAGGGGTGAGAGAAGGGGGGATAGAGAAAGGACAGGTGGAAAAATGTGATCCCAGAATGGTTTCTCCTTGACTCAGGCAGTAAAGGTAAAAAAAGGTATACATTCTTTCTTTACAGGTTGAGCACTTACAATGTGCCAGGCCACATATTCAGTGTTGGGTATATATTAACTCATTTCATTGCTATGGTCACTCTGTGAGGAAGCTGTTCCTCTGATTCTATGGCTGTAAAAACTGAAGATCAAAAGGTTTAAATAATTTGCTGAGGATCACTCTGCTATTAAATGGTGGATCTTGGATTTAAACCTGGAAATCCAGTTAGATTGCATCCATTAAGAGATCAATCAACTCACCCACATCAGTAAACATCTGCTTAGTCTTTCCTCTTGTTACCATAGCTAAACTTTCACGATTGTATTTGAAGCCAAGCCTTCTGTTGTGAACCCGACCCTTCCCCCTATTCACAGACTGTGCTACTACATCATCATTTTCCATTTGGCACATCAGCAAACAATTAAACTGTAAAAAAATTATACATAAAACAAACCAATCCACAAACAAAAAATAACAACCCAAAAAACTTCCACCAGACATATAAAAATTGAAAGAATTCATCACCAGCAGGCCTGAAGTATAAGAAATGTTAAAGGAAATCCTTCAAGCAGAAGGAAAATGATACCAGATAGAAATCAGTATTTCACAAAGGAATAAAGGTGGGTTTTTTTGCTTCTTTAAAAAACATTTTCAAAATACAGTTGACTGAAAATAAGAAATAACAAATAATAACCATGTATTGTGAGACTTATAATGAATGTAGAAGTAAACCACAAGAGTACGCAAGACGTAACAAGAGTACAATGGGAAAGAAGGGAGAGATGGAAGTACATTGCGGACAGGTTCTTACACTATATGTGAAGTGGTATAATATTGCTTGAAGGTAGACTGGGATAAGCTAAAGTTTTACACTAGAAACACTAAAGTCACAATTAAAATTTTTTTTAAATGGAGAGCTTTACCTAAGGAAATAAAAAAGGAAGCATAAAACACTTAACCAAAATGGCAGAAAAGGAGGGAAAAGCATATAATGAACACACAGAACAAATAGAAAACAAGTAGCAAAATGGTAAATATTAACCTAACCATGTTAATAACCTTTATAAATGTAAATAGTCTAAACATTACAATTAAAAGGCAGACATTTTTAAGAGGGATAAAAGAGCATGACCTAATGTTATGCTGCCTATAACAAGCCACTTTAAATATAAAAACGCAAGTTAAAGAAAAGGGAGTGGAAATATATATATATATATATATATATATATATATACACCATGATAACACTAATCAAAAGAAGTCTAGAATGGTTATATTAATATAAGAACAAGTAGATTTCAGAACTATTATTAGGAATAGAGAGTAATTTCATAGTGATAAAGGAGACAATTGTAAAGAGGATATAACAATTCTAACAGTTTATGAAACAATTTCAAAATACATGAACAAAAAAACAAAGAGAAGGAAAAAAGGACAAATCGAATAATCAAGAAGTATAGTCTTGATAACTGATTGAACCAATAGAAACCCAATAAGGATACAGAAAACTTGAACAACACTATCTATTTGACCTAACTGACATTGATATAACACCACACCGAACAACAGCTGACTACATATTGTTTTCAAATGAACATGGAACACTTACCAAAATAGACAATATTCTAGGCCATAAAACAAGTATCAGTAAGTTTTAAAAACTCCAAGCCATACAAAGTATGTTCTAACAGAAAGATCTCTAGGAAAGCTCTAAGTATTTGAAACTAAACATTCTAAATAAATCATGAGTCAAAGAAAAAATCAAACGAGAAATAAGAAAGAATTTTGACTAACTGAAAAATATTACATATCAAAATCTGTAGGATACAGCTAAAGCAGTACTGAAAGGTAAATCTATAGCACTAAATGCCTTTATTAGAAAAGAATAAAATAAATGACCTCAGTTTCTAGCTTAAATTAGAGAAATAATAGCAAATAAAACCCAAAGTAAGCATAAGAGGAAAAAAAAAGAATAAAAATGGCAATAAAATAGAGGAAGAGAAAGAGACTCAATGAATACAAAACAGGTTCTTTGTGTAAACATGACAATCCTCTAGTCAGATTCGCCAGGAAGAAAAGAGAAGATGCTAGTTAAGAATATCAGAAGTTAAAGAGGAGACATCAGGAGAGATTCTAAAGATATGATAAATATAATAAGGAACTGTTATGAGCAACTTGATGCCAATGAAAAATAAAAAACTTTATGCCTTTCTATCCTGGAAAGGCAAAAGTAAAATTATCTCTATTCATAGGTGATGTGTCTGTCTATGTAGAAGATTCACTGCAGCTTTGTTATAGTAAAAAACTGAAAACAACCCAAATGTAACAGGCGAATAGGAACACAAACTGTAGTGCATTCAAGCAATGGAATACCACTTAGCAATAAAAAGGAACAAACTATCAATACCTGCAATGATATGGATTAATCTCAAACTAATTATTTTGGGTAAAAGGAGGTAGATCAAAAGAGTGCATACTGTATGGTTCCATTTATCTAAAATACTAGAAAATAAAACTATAGTGACAGCTCATCGGTGATTTTGGGCGGATGGAAGGGAGGAACTGCAAAAAGAAACTTTTGGGTTTGATGGATATGAATTATCTTGGATATAGCAATGATTTCATGAGTGTATATGTGTCCAATTGTACCCTTTAGAAAGTAAAATTTTTCATGTCATTTGTACCTAAAGATAAAAAAAAAAAAAGGACTTGTGATCACTTCATGCTGTCCTCCACCCATTGCTTGATTTCTTTTTCTTTTTCTTTGTTGCAGTCTTTTAAAAGCAAAATTCTTCAAGAAGTTGTCTTTACTTGCTGTCTCCACTTCCTCAACATCTATGTTCTTCTCAACACAGTATAATTAGAATTTGGTCTACAGTGCTTCATAGGAAATCCATCTTGTTGAGATCATTAGGATCCTACATCTTGCCCAAAATAACAATCAATTCTCCGTCACCATCTTTCTCAAAATGTCATGAGCGTTAGACACATTTACCCTTCTTTTCTTTTGACTTTCAAGATATTACCTTCTCCTGGTTTTCTTCCGATTTTACTGGCCTTCCTAGGTCTTTCATCTGTCCCTAAATTCTACATGTTGGAGAATCCCGAGATTCAGCTCTCAGCCTTTTTTTCTTTATATTATTCAGGTGATCCTAGGTGATTTTATCATTGCATTTATCATGGTATAAAATACTATCTGTTCAGCAATGACTCCCTTGACTCCCTAATGTGTTTAAAGCGATGATGACTACAGAAAGAATATGATGAATGGTTAAGAGCCTTGTAATCTAACTAGACAAAGCTGAAAATCTCAAGAACAGCAAAGGCAGTCTAAAGGGCAAAGGCCTGAAAATGTGGGATGGACGCCAGGTGCTGTCAGAGAGGCTCCCAGACTGTTCTTTCCAGTGCATTCTAAACACTGTCTGCACCGCTTTTGTACATCACTGCCCTCAGCTCTGGGGGTAATTTTATGTAAAATGCATCCAATTCTATAAAACTACTTAGCATTGATTTTGCATCTGAAGAGTTTCAGAAACGTCACCATTCCAAAAATGAATGGTATCATGATTCTATTAGAGCTCAAGGAAAGTCTCCAGGCTTCACTATTCTTTGCCATTATTTTTAGAAATTAAATCTGCCTGTAATCTAAGCCCAGTGTCTCTGAGCAGGTCACAGCTTACCCTTCATCAGGGTAGACAACCCTCCTTTGCATTCCCTAATGGTGGGACCAGTCAAACTTGGGGGATGGTCTCACCATTACAGAATCCTTAGGGAACTATGAGGTTCCTTTACCTCACACTTGGCCTTTACATGGAGGACGAAAACCCTAAATCACTATGACAGGCTTTAGCTTTTCTTTCCAGAACAATCTTTTCAGAAGAGGTATATAGCATCAGTGTATTGAAGTGAACAGAAAAGTCCTTTTTAACCAATGTGAATTCATTTTCTTCTTCAGATATCAATTCCTATTCATGATCTTGTTATTTTGGAAAGAGCATTGTTCCTTTACAAATCCATCATTTTTTTTTTAATTTTTTAATGTTTTATTTATTTCTAGGAGAGAGGGAGAGAGAGAGAGAGAGACAGCATGAGCAGGGGAGGGTCAGAGAGAGAGGGAGTCACAGACTGAAGCAGGCTCCAGGCTCTGAGCTGGCAGTCAGCACAGAGCCCGACGCGGGGCTCGAACCCACGAACCGCGAGATCATGACCTAAGCGAAAGTCGGACGCTTAACTGACTAAGCCACCCAGGCTCCCCATACAAATCCATCTTTTCAATAACAGAAACAATGACTGCCTCCGAATATAAGTAGTTGAGGAAAACCATTTGCAAAGCAGTCTCTTCCTTTTAATTGCGTTTTCTACAACCCTGTCTTTTGACTGACTCACTCATAGCGAAACAAGTCACTTGAAGGGCTGATTTATTTGCTAGAGGTGTCCCCTGAATGTTCATCTCAGCTCTGTCACTAATCCCATTTCCTCATTTTATCTTTTCACAACCAATTCTTTCAACATGGATTTCCTCTTTAATAACTCAATTATCTTAACTTACTGGTAAATTACCCAGTCTGACCAAAACATCAGATTCAGTAGTCAAAAGGACACAGGGCTCTTCAAACAGTGTTTCTGACTCACATATTTCTGACTCACAGATGGATGTACTATTTTCTGTGCCACCTCAATAATGTGGCATTAGTTGGACAAATAAAAAACATCACCTTATGCAGCCTAACTGCTTCTTACATATTTACTTCTCAATTTTATAAATGAGTCACTTATCTTCAATATTCTTCAAATGGTTTTCTTTATTTTATTTTATTCTGAAGTGTGACCATTCTACTCTAAATAAGAAAGCCATAAAACTCATTCCATTTTCCATACAGGTTTTACAATTTTACAAATATACAATTTCCATGCCACTTTGACTCTTTTAACAGAAATAAGAGATGCTTAAGGTCATTTTCTATTGAATATAAATAGCAGCAACTCTTATTCTATTGGGAAAATCGAGTTTGGGAATAGTTGACTTTTTGTTTTGTCTATTTATAGGCTGACAGTTCTGATGTACAAACTACAAATCTCATTGCTATTTTGAAAAAATATATATAACAGAAAAGGACACAAAACTCTCAAATCTCCTTTAACTAGTCCTGCAGTAGGATTCTCATGTCTGCTTGGAAGTCAAGCACTTTTCAAACTTCTCTTTTTTTAATGTGCAGCATGAAACACAAAGTGTAATTTTACTCTCAGGTGGCAAAACCTGTCATGCGTCACTACTACAGACAGAAAAAAGTTCATTCTCCTCTGTCTGATAGTCAAGGTCCTAATGGTATGATTTGAGCTTGACTTTCTAATCATATGTGCTGAAATCTCTGATATATACTCTAACATAGCTAAAATATACATTTTCCCAGAGCTATACTTCCTTCACTTTTGTTTATGCTTGTCCTATTTCCTATATTATCCTTCCATCTTGAATATCCTTTCTAAAATTCACACCAATCTAAATCCCTGTGAGAGCAAGGGACACGGTGGGGGATGGAAAGCGCAGGAATTAGGGAGAACTCAGCAACTCTAATGGGGGAGTGATTGCCTAGACACTGTTAAGCTGCCCTGTGCGGTCAGCCCCTTTTAGAAATACTTAGAGTGACTCAAGGGTTCCTATTGAGGAGGGAAATGATTGCCCTCGGAAAGATCTAGTTAGAAGTAGTTTAATGTAATGGATCAGGCGGAGGCTTTTCAACGAGGCAGATCTGAGTCTGAATAGAAACTCTGTCATTTGCCAACTGAAGGGCCTTGGATTTAACCTCCCTAAGCCTTAGTTTCCTCATGTGTAAAATAGTGATAGAAGAGAAAGCTAAAAGCTTTCTATGAGGATTAAATTAAACAATACGTGTAAAGATTTAGATGTTCAACCCTACAGTTCACTAGTCGTGTCAGCACAGGACAAGTGTGGTAGAACAGAAATGGCAGTATGGTTTGTTTAGACAGAAGGCCAGAGATTTTACCTGCCCCCATTCCTTAAATGTAATTCCCTAGGATCTGTAGATATCATAACTGACCCAAAATTTTACGTGTGGCTTGGGAAGCCGCTCAAGTATGGAGTAGGAATTCCCCTAGGTCTGTGCAGGAGTGGTGGTCACCTTGCAAGAGAGGCTCTGGGGAGGATGGCCCAAAGCCAGGATGCCAAATGGAGTCTTGGAAGATGAGCAACACAGGAAGAGCCGAATTGTGGATGGCAGGCACTGAACTGGCTGTCCTAGAGGCTCACACAATCTTTGTTTCCTACTCTGTTTTGAAGATAAGATTGCCTAGCTGACACAGTTTGGGCCAATAACATGCAGGTAGGTGGAAGTCTCTAGGGAAGGCGTTCCTTCCCAAATCTTAGGTCAGACACATGAAATTTTCATTGCTGTAGGTTAAAAATAGTTGAAAGTCAGATATTTCAACCCATAGAAGAGAAGCCTTACTCTCTAAGAGAACTCTTTACCCTTTGCTCCTTTACTGTTTCCTCTTTATTTTTCTTCCTAGAGTCGGGGACTAAATGAACAATGAGTAGCACCCTTATGGCTTTGAGGATAAGAACCACAGTGGCAGAAAAAGAAGATAAGAGGATACTGAATCTCAGGACACCAGTGAGTGACATGAAGCTCTGGACCACCTATCCTCAAAATTCTTGTTGTACAAGACGAACACAGCCCAAATTGTTTAGCCGCTGTGGTAGGGTATCTCATTTGCAGCTAGTAAAATGCTAAATGATGCCATGGTGCTGAGTTAGTAAGCAGAGGATGGTTGGACCTTTACTGAGTGAAAGAACTAACTTTAGAGAAACTGGCTTCAGGGTGTATAGCTCCTTTGAGTGTGACTAGTGCGTCTGGAGTAGATACAAACCTTATGCTGCCTTGTAGGAAACACAGTAGGAAACCTTTCCTGGAAAATACAAGAAGGGACAAGAGAGGAAGGGGAATACAGGAAAGGGAGGGAAAGTTAAAGGGGAGAAGGAATATAGTACTAGGGAAGCTGCAAATTTAGACCGATGGTCAGGTTAGCAAAGTCAATTTCTTCTGGGACATTTAAGCATCAGGGTAAGAAAACAGGAAATGGAAAGTTCTTGCAGCAATAGGCTAGTGTGACTGGACCAAAGTGAGTGAGGGACAGAGGAGGAGGAGACGAGGGCCGGGAGCCATCTCTTAGGAGGCTTCCGTAAAGCATGTGTGAGAAAGATCCAAACCAACAAGGACTGTGAGGCTTCATACCTGTGCAATTAGGATGCCTAGGATGCCATCATCTGAGGTGAGGAAGCTGGTGGAAAGATCAGATTTTGGGTCTGAGGGTGAAAATTAAATCATAGTTTGAGATGACAGACATCAAAGAAGAGAAGTCACGTGTCAGGCTGGATAGAAGAATCTGGATTTCCAGGGAGAGAGATACATTTCAGTTCACCTGAATGCTTCCTAGATTGATAAGTCAGAGGTGGTCTGTGCAGATGTGCACATTTTTTAAAAAGTGAAAAATAAATGTCTGTTTTCATCCATCTGTTCTCAATCTTCTTCCTGTACATTGATACTTAGCTGATAGGGTTGATGTGGGGTGCTTGGTGAAGATTAGGTCAAATAATGTATACAATGGACATATCTCAGGGTAGATATTCAATAAATAATACCTAATATATATTGTGTATTTATATTTTTCCAGAGGTTTTTTAAGCAGTATGTATAAATCAACTTATTTAATTTTTACAATAAATTGATAGAGTATATACATAATATTGTAACCTCATTCTATAAATGATGACACTATGTATGGTCCAGACAACTTTAAGAATCTTGCTCAAGGTCACAGAGTTGGTAAGCAGAAAAATCTAGATTCATACAAAGATCTTTTTACCCTTGAACCAACATTCTTAACCTACATACTATAGTAGAGTTGCGAACTCTGAAGCCCTCAGGGGTAATGTAAATTTATGCAGTGACTCCTCTATCCAACACCTACTCATAATTTACACATGGAGTCTAATAAGCAACTTAGACTTAGATGCTAATAAGCATCTTAGACTCCATGTGGCCAAAACAGATTCTTCCATTTTTCTAACTCAGTTTGTTCCTCCTTCAGATCTTCAGTTTCCCATACCGTTAATGGTGTTGTTCATCTGCCTAGTTCCCTTAAGCCAAAAACCAAGGAACTGTCCTTTATTTCTCTCTTCCTCTCATCTGATGCATCCAACTCATCAGCAAAGCCTGATGGCTCTATTTCCAATATTTATCCTGTATTTGTATATTCTGCTTATATTTACAGTTCCCACCATCACTTCAAATTTCCATTATCTATTATCTGGATTTTTTTCAGTAGTCACTGGTCTTCTTGCTTCCAATCTTGGCTCCCGATAACTATTTTGCCCATAGTAACCAGAATAAACTTAAAAAAAAAAAAACAGATCATGCTTTAAAATCTTCTATAGCTGTTCATCACATTTAGATAAAATCCATCATCCTTCCTACAGCCCAAAAGATTTTCCCCAATCTGCTCTCTGCTGCCTCATTTTAAAGTAATCTCCTTATTGTTCATATTTAATTTTTTTAATGTTTATTTACTTTGAGATATAGTGCATGCATACCTGTTGGGGAGGGGAAGAAAGAGAGAGGGACGGAAGATCCAAAGCAGGCTCTGTGCTAACAGCAGAGAGTCTGATGTGAGGCTTGAACTCAAACTGTGACATCATGATCTGAGCCAAAGTCAGATGCTTAACTGACTGAGCCACCCAGGTATCCCTCTCTCATTATATTTTAGTGGCACTGAACTTCTTTTTAAACTATTTTTTTTATCTTTTTATTTATTTCTGAGAGAGAGAGAGAGAGCAGGGGAGGGTCAGAGAGAGAGGGAGATACAGAATCTGAAGCAAGCTCCAGGTCTGGGCTAGCTGTCAGCACAGAGCCCAATGCGGGGCTTGAATCTAAGAACTGTGATATCATGACCTGAGCTGAAGTCGGACACTTAACTGACTGAGCCACCCAGGCTTCCCTCTTTTTCCTTGAACAAAGCAAACTCTTCCTGCCACAGGGTCCTGTACTTGGTGTTGACTTTGCTTACCATCCTCTGTCCCTGGTTCTTCATATCCTTGAGTCCTCAGAGCAAATGTCATCAGGAAGGTCTTCCTGGTCTATTCAATCTATATTATCACCTCCTCCCTTAAACACCACATACTACATCATCATATTCTATGTGCTTCATTATTTACTTATCATTATTTGAAATTTCTTTATAAATTTCCTTGTTTGCTCATTTTTATCAGTCTCTCTCTTCTAGAAGGTCTGAGATCTTGCCATATCTCCAGGGCCTAGTACAGTGTCTGACACAAAGAAGACTGTCAACAAAGATTTGTTAAATAAAATTGGTTGAATATAGGATAATGGGGAGTAATTGTTGAAGTCTTGGTGAACTGGATGCATCCTCAATTGAAAGAAATTTAGGTTAAAAATTCTTTAAAATATCTTGATGGCCAAATCAAAAGGTCTGTTAGAATTTATAATCTCTGCACTCCACCACTTTACCTCCTGACCCACCCTCACTAGTTCCATAAGATTGAAGACCTGAAAACCTATAAACAGAATAACATTGAATTTCAGTATGCAAATGGGCAACTTCTTCCCAGCCAAAATTTTTTCCCCTAGATCTGTAGTGATTTCCCCAACAAAAGAAATCATTCAGCCACCTAGTTTTTCTTTAAATATGACAATGAATGAGTTATTTCCCCTTAATGGGGGAATTTATTGATGGGAAATGTTTTATTCTATGAAAAACATTGTTTTCACACAAAAATAAGAGACTAAAATCTCCAATCACCAAGAAAATGAAATAAAACTGGAGAATTTGACTATGAATCTACATGAGTTAAACAGAGGATTATTTTTAAGAGATTTCATAGCTAGGTTAAGCATCAAATAGACTTCTCTGTTTGCCAGGCCCAAAGATTCATGTTTATAGTTTTTAAAACCTGAGTGAAGATGAATCCTGTCTGGAGTTGTACATAGTCTTGCTTCAAAGCCCATCAGGGGCAATCCCAGGGGGGGCTGCTGTATCTGTACCCAAGGAGAGACAGACCTTCTTCATTCAGTTCAAATACACTTGATGATTATGAAGGAACACATTTCACTCAAGGTCTCCCATTATAAAATGTGAGGGTGGGAAATATTTAAGGTAACATCAAGAATGCAGTAGTTTTTATGCTATGTACTAAGTAGAGTAAGATGAGGATTGATGACGCACTAGAGGTTTGGAAAAGTGGAGAATACCAATGATGTGGTTTCTCACTGAGGGTAGTTGACAAAGTCTGATTGAAGTGGGTTGAGGTGAGAATGGGAAGTGAGAAAATAAAGGCAAATTTTAAAGAATTTGCTGTGAAGAGGAGGACAGATATGAAACAGTAATTGGAGGGGGCATGTGGAATCCATTTGGCTTCTTTACTAGCATTCTTGAGTGCTTGAAAAAGGAACAAATTGGTGATCAAGGTGAGGGAGGAGAGATACAGTCACAGAGTCCTGGAGGAAGCAAAACAGGATGGGGCTCAGGGTATAGTGGAGAGGCTAGAGTTTGGGAAGTTAGATGAATTAGCTCTCCTGTGATTTCTTCCATTTTCTCAGTAAGAGTGAGATAGATGAACATGGTTTTGTAGATTTCAGGAGAGATGACCTGGCATGAAATAGTTGTTTTAAGAGAATAGGAGAGTGAACTGACCTGAAACATGAAATAAAATTGCTGAGTAATGCTGACAATTCATATGAGGATGGCAGTCATTAACTTAGAATGAGCTCAAGAAGCACGGTTGAGTATTGTTCTCCAGTCATGTCCAACTGCTCTTGTGCTGAGGCTGAGTAGGTGAAGAGTTGGTCTAACCAGTTACAAAATGGTACCAGTGAGTAGGGCAGACACCTAAGTGTATTTATAAGTATAAGGGAGTGGTTTGAATGTAAGCCCTGAAATCTAAGTTGGGTAAGGAAAGAAATGGGGAACATGTGGGAGAGGAATTGAGGTGGGTTAGGAACAGTATAAGGTGGTAGAGTCAGTGAATTGGAAGACATATGGGGTACAAATTTAAGCAGCAAGAAACCAAAAGAGCTTGCAAGATGAGTAGGAAGAGTCTGTCAGTAGGATACTTAGCATCAGGGTTTCAGAGAAGGTTCCATTATTGGTAACTGAAAGGTCTAGGATAAACATGGGAGAGAAGATGTTTAATTGGTGTGAAACAAAAGATTATTCAAAGTGATAGCAAGTAACCATGAGACGGAGTATTGAGTGGATCATCTACATGGATGTGGAAGTGATTCCAAATAATGACACAGTTTTGCATTGCAGAGAAAGGGTGAGTCAGATGCTGCAATATTCAGTGAATTAAAGAAAGTGACCCAGAGGTGGGTGGATGACTACACCCAGAGGAGGTAGTGGGTGGTATAGTCTGATTGCATGTACTTCAAAGGAGCCAGGTTTTGGCGAGAGAACGGTAATCAAATGGTCCCTAAGCAGTAATGAAAAGTAAGGACAAAAGTAAATGTTGTAAGGACAACACTTCCTCCATCTTGATGCCCTACAGTGCATAGAATATGGGAGGGGTAGGGGGGAAGGTATTTCTCTCTTGAGGCCAGTGTAAGCATAGCTCAGTGGCCATGGGAGGCTCAGGTGCCGGTTAGAGCAATGAAAGGGAACAATCAGCTGATTGCTGGGGATGCAAGAGATTTTGATGATCCCTAGACCAAGAGTTCCAGCAGCATCATGGAAAGTTTAGGGGAGATTAGTTTATATTAGGGATATGTTGGCCATTTGGAGCTAAATGTCAGGGTGATTATAGGAAGCTGGGACTTCCAGCAGTAACTGAGGCAAACAGGAATGTAAGAAAGTTGAGAGAAATGAGGAAGGAGAATGGAATGGTCACAGAGAGGAAAGGAGAAAACAGTTTGGACTTTAAGTTCCTGAAGGGTCTTCTCTGCTTGAACATCAAATCATAGAATAGGAGAGACACGGAGGAAAGAACATAACATATATATATAATAAGGAGACTTGGTCTTTCATTTGATTCTGTCACTTCATTGCCACATGACTTAAGAAAATTATATAATACATTTAATCCTAAATGATCTAATCTACAAAATAGTTATATTACTGCATATCTCAGAGTGTTGAGGCAAAGATTAATTGGATAATGTTTTACATTTTTTATAAAAAATGAAAGATAATGGATTTATTTTTTTGTTTGCCAAGTATGCATTTCCCATTTTTAATAATATGTCATTTTGCCCTTATGTGATTTTGTCTTCTCCATTAGAAGAAGTCAGCTCGCATAACAAGCAATTAGAGGTCTTGCATAACCCAGAGAGAAGCCCTCAAGGAAACCTGGCTGAGCATGTCCTATGTAGGTTGGAATTCAAAGTCCTCCTAGAGGGACAAAGAAGTTAAAATGGCTAAACTTCCTTTCCTTTCTTGTGGAGTGGTCTTTATCAGATGGTTCTGGTTGGGAGGCCTTTCTGGAGGATCTGGCTCCTTTTCTCCAGGGCTGCCTTAACTCTTGCCTACTCCTGGGGCAGGCTCTCCAGGCTTCCAACAATTTTAGGAGCTCCTGATATCTTTTCGATAAATTCCCATTTGTTTACCTTGGTCAAAATCAATATCTTTTGTAAGCAACCAAAGATCCTTAATCAATATATTAATGCATATTATATAAATATTGTTATTGCTACTGCGACTGCTAATAGCGGTGAAAATGATGTATCTGTTTACCACTTCAGACAGAAATAGCTGAGGCTTAACTGGAAAAATAAATGAAGACACCAACCTCATGTCATTCCCTGGAGCCCTGGCAACATTTTCAACCTATTTTCCTTCAAAGGACTATCAATTCCAATTGATGTTATTACCCATCTCCAGAAAGCTCACGGCAGAAATTTTAAGGCACCTTTCTAAAGCTCTAAATTTGCCAAACCAGTCACAGTAAATCCAAGACTATGCCATTAAATAATTGTAGCACAGGGAAAGGCAGTTTAAGAATGTAAGTGGAGAAGGATAAATCATAAATAAAAAGATAAATTGGTAACCTGAGAGAGCAATGACTCAAAAAAGGAGCATGCATTCTAATTTATAATGCAAACAGCTCTGCTGTCATCATCCACCTTAGCCTGCGTGCAGCACACAAGGCTACTTTGCAATTTCAATAATCAGTTGATAACTAATATCCACATTAAAAGCCCCTCAACTTCATACTGCATTAAGGGGATGCTAATGTGTCAGGCTCCTGAATGTCTCCCACGTTATTCCTTGGAATTTACGAAGAGACAATTTGGAAACTAAATGTTTTTTCTCTTTAATGGAAAGAAGATGAGGTTAAGAGAAAAGTACCTGAACAAAGAAGTACTGAATATTAATCTAGAGCTATAATGCTTTGAAGTAGAAGAGGATCAAAGAACATTCTTGTTATCAGCTACTCTGCTCTTTCCTTCCTATGGTAACTAAAACATCCAATCTTGTGAGATTTTTAGCTGCTTAGCCTCAGCTCCCCTCCAAGGCTTCAGACATTTCCTGAACTACCTGCTTCCTTCCTTTTCGTCAAATGGAAATATGACCATTAAGGAGAAGAAACTGCAGTAATCACGGAGTGAGAAGTGTGGCTAGCGAGTTAACTCTGTGCCTCCTTTCTTTGCGCTTTCCAGATAGTTCAGAAAGAGGGAGGGAGACTTCCACAATGGAAGCCCTGGGACACCTCACAAATTCCATCCATGGAAGCCAGCAAATTCCCTAAGGGCTATGTGGTTGGACTTCATGAGGATACTTTCTCTCTCATTGCAAATGAGATCTCAGCTGACTCTGACTGGAAGGATCCTAGTTTCCTTCTGGTCTTCCATCTGGCAGTTAGGAGCTACTGTTTTAGATGCACACCTAGCTTTCCCATGCACTAGCTACTACATTTGCATCCAATAGCCTTACAGAGTGGCAGGTTGTTACCAAGCTAATGTACTTCCCTCAGTGTTTTCCCTGCCATTAATTTCTCCCCTATCAACCCATCTGATATAATAATGTTGTCAGCTTAATCTTTTTATAATCTATTTCTAAGTCACTCCCTTCTTCAACATCCTTCCCATTTTCAATGTCTTCCCATTGCGTATCAGAATCCTCAACACCGAATAAAAGTTCTCAGTGATCTAGTCTCAAACTACTTTTCCAGCAGGGGTTTGTGTTTATGTGTTTCTCTTTTTGAACCTTAACCAGCAACTACACAGAACTTTTCTAATCCCATCTGTGTAATTCAGTTTCCTGCCTCTGGATTTTGCCAGTCATTCCACTGCTTGGAAAGCACTTTTTTCTCCCATCCTTCAATCCCAGCCATTATGCAAGGTTTTTTTTCAAGTGCTGCCTCCAGAAAATTTCCTCATAACACTCAATATATATTCTATGATTTATATGCATAATACCCTCTGAATTAGTTTAAGAGATATTCAATAAACAACCACTAATGTACACAGTATTATTCATAACACTTAGCATTTAGATAGTTACCATTAAGAAATCCACTGTATAATTGGAGGAGGGAGTATAAAGATTAACAATCTAATTTTACTCAGTAAATATGATTGCTGTTCTTACTTGATTTTAGGCACCCACAAAGCTGTATTTTTTAGAAGTTCAAATGCAATTTTCCTCTTAATTTTTTTTCTTATCTGGGTCACAGTAGAAGCAATGCAATCCATTTTCTGTCTAGAGTTGGAAACACTTTCAATTTTATAGCCTCATCATTGGTTGCATTTTGGGAAAAAAATGTGCCATTAAAGTTTGAGGATGTGGGTATAATTTAGAAAAAGGGAGAAATAAAATAGAATCATACAGGACAGACTTTCATAAAAAATCCTGTGATTTCATAAATTGCCTAAAACCTGGTAACTTGAGAAATTATAAACATCTTCTTTTTCATTATCTTCTAGAAATTGTACCCAGTGTGTTTCCATTAATTGCTATTGAAAACATGGCCAGGACCTTTCATCCTTCTCTTGTGTTTAAATTATATAGGGACATACAGTTGGACTGGATCTTAGAAGTCAGGGGTGATCCAGTGGTTGTCTATCTGCACTCCTTGTGGTTCTCTGAGGGTGAACCGAGGTGGAGTTAGGATCCAGGAATATACTTAACAGCACTCCAGGCATCCTCTCTCAAGGCTTCGTCCAGAAAATTGAAATTTTACTACTTTTGTTTACGTTTTAAGTAGAATCTTACTTTTCTAAGGCTGCTATGGTTAAAAACAATAAGTTTGAAACCACTAAACTAGCCCATTTCTTGGATTGTCCAGTGAAACATCTGAAGCTCAGGTATTTAATAGGTTTTGCTCATGTCGCAAAGAGTGAATCAGAAAAGTACTCAGCAACTTAATGTCCATTCCCTCATTTCAAAATGCTTCCCAAAGAAGTCTACATAAACAATTAATGGATGGATAGGTGGTTGGATGCATAGGTATAGGGACGGATGGATAAATGATTGAGCTAGTTGTGTAAATGCATGCATGTTACGACCATTTGGTCTAGTTGCATCCATGTTGAAGCGCATCTATGGTGCATGGTAAGGAAATAGGCCGGTCAACAGAGTCCTTTGGTCCAAATCTCAGCTCTGCCATTTATTGGTTATGAGAACCTGGGAAAATTTAGCCTCTTTCAGCTGTAGTTTTTTAATCTACAAAGTGGGCTTAATAATATATTTCCATTATGGTTATAGTAAGAGGTCAATGATATAGTGTTCAGAAGATCCCAGGTACAGTTTCAGTATCAGAAAGGTTGGTAGATAATAAATAATAATTGCATGACAAAACCCAGGCCTTGACAGAGAAACAAAATGTCTAACTAAATAGTATTTTAATAAGAAATGCAAAACTAATAAAAACAATAAACCAAACCCTATAAATACCCGAAGCAGCAAATAGATTATTCTCCATTTCCTTCCTCCAGTCCATTCTTTAGCCTGTGATGTCTGAGGCAGACCTCTAGGTTCGATTGTCGTCTGTCTTTGGTTGAATTCAGCCAAAAGGAGACAGGTAGGCAGGAGGAGAAAGATGTCAGTGCATTTCTTCTCTTGCTCCTTCCTGCGTGGTACTGCAGTTCTGCTGGTGACATAGGTGACACTGTACCAGTCTTGCTTCTTGCTCTTGCTCCTTCAGGGGGCTTAGGTTACCAGCACTAGCAACCACTTCCTACTGTTGCCTGTCCTTGGGCATCTCAACATCCTCTATATTGGTTCCCTTAACTCTGCCTAAACTTCTGTAAATAAACTTTTATCAAATATCATTCACAGTCCCAGCTGAATGTGCCTTATATTCCCTGCCAAAATCGTGACTGGTACACTGTTGGGGCAAACATTTAATGATGAAATTAAATAGTCTCACAAGGATGTAAAAAATCAATAAGGTTGAACTGATACAGTGGATTAAAGGCAGACACCAGTGACTCACGGCAAGCCCCTGGAGAGGGTAAACTGAGATGTTTGCAAATCATTGCATTCCTCCTCCTCGACTTAATGACATACCTTATTTTTCATGTGGAAAGAACAAATTTGGAGCAAATGAAGCAGGTGGGACAGTATTTTAAAAAGTAATTTAAGTTCAAGGCTTTATTCATTCTCAAAATCAAAAGAATTTGTAGGTGGGGCTGGATCTTAGGCCATGACTTTTCCTCAATTCATCTTGCTGTGCAGAGGTAATGAGGCCGAGGTTAAGAACATGTTGTCCAGAGAGTTACACTCAAATCCAGAAAGAACTGGGCACATTAATGACTGTGCTACCTCTAAGACTTAACTTCTCCTCCATGTAGGCTCATCTTTCCTGTGGCTGAAATGAACTGGTTCAGTATCTCTCTTCCTTTCTTCTCTTGAACACAATGAACTAACTAGTTGGGAAGTGAACATGTCACATTCTGTACCTGGTTAGTGGTTGACTATGCTTTGAGACAATTTCACAGATGTCTTAAGAAAGTAGGTTCAGGGGCGCCTGGGTGGCTTAGTCGGTTAAGCGTCTGACTTTCGCTTAGGTCATGATCTCGCGGTTCGTGGGTTCGGGCCCCGCGTCGGGCTCTGTGCTGACTGCCAGCTCAGAGCCTGGAGCCTGTTTCAGAGTCTGTGACTCCCTCTCTCTCTGACCCTCCCCTGCTCACGCTGTCTCTCTCTCTCCTAGAAATAAATAAANAAAAAAAAAAAAAAAAAGAAAGTAGGTTCCTAGCCAAATTGCATTGCTTTCCTTAATAATCCAATACATGCTCTTGGTAAAAGTAACATATTGTATTTAAAGACTAATCTGTGAGATGTATGAGAACTAAATTCATGAAATAATGCTTTAGATTCAGCCATTTAGTTGAATATTCACAGACAAATACTGTGGTATCATTTATAGCGCTAGTGTAACCAGTTTATTGCAAAATGTCAACTCTATTGGGGATACACTAAGAATTTTTTTCTAAGTAATTTCTTCAAATATACTTTTTGAATTTCCCTTTGCTGTGACACGTTAATAACATCCTAGGTAAACCCGATAGCGTTGCAGTTTTAGAAGTAAAATTCACGCGCCGCTTCAAAACTCCACTCTCATATCAAATGTCATGTTTTCCACTTGCTCATCACTGGCTTAGACATTTGGCATTTGCTCTTTCACCTCTCCTCTCAGCCTGCACCTTCTGAGGTGGGGTTCAGAATCTGGTTCTCTGTCAACTCTTCACCTCTCTTTTCAAGGCCTAGTTCCTCTGGGGTTAACGGAGATGCCAGAAAGGATAGCAGAGAGATTCTTAGGTAACTTGTCACTTATTGGTTCAGAGCAGCTCTTCCTGGTCTCTCTCTGGCTCATGCTGATGAGCTGGTCCCCATTTGGATGGACTGCCTGATTTTCCTGGAGTATGTTTAGCTGCAACCTAATCCCCTGTCTCTGAAGACTAATGCAGAGAGAAGCCATTATATTGCTCTTTGGCCTCAAAAGGAATCTATGCCGTTATGCAGCTTTAGGTAGAACATTCTGTTACTTGACCAGCAGCAATCTGGCCAGGTTATTGCTCCTACCTCTCTTTGGGCTCCCATGTTAGCCTTCTGCATGTGTAGTCACAGAGCCACGGGGTGCTCTTTTTCCTCTTTCTGGTAGAACTCAGCTAGAAACGAGACATTCTAACACTCAGCCCAGGAGTCTTTGCAGTGTGTCATTGCTAGCACTCTCATCTCCTTGGCATTTCTCAGTCCCGGAATTTTGTCCCATATATCATCGTAGAAAAATCATATTCTTCACTGACTGTCAAAACTGTTGCCTCATTTGCTGCTACTAGCTCAAACTATAACCTTTCCATGGACATGGTTCCTATGACTGAAATCTGTTGAGAGAGATCTCTGAGGCCTTTTGTCTGCATCTTTATATACTGCCTGTGCTGAGCTTTCTACCTCCTGGGCTCTGCCTACCTGTCAAAACACCCCATCATCTCTTACTAAACTTCCCTCAACTGCCACAGCAGGTTTCTGTTGCCTATCACTAGAGTCTAGACTTTCTGCTTTCATCCTTATCCACTACTCTTCACTTTTTAACCTCTACCCCAGGGCAGTACCTGTTTTATTCCAGTGGGTGTGCCTATTTCCTTCTCCTGACCTTCCCACAGTTGAGATTATTTTGGATCCTGAATTTGTCATAATGAATCATGAGTATTTATCAAAAGGTGAAATAATACCTTCTAATTTGTTAATGCGTTTTGGAACTATCCAGACCTGAGATAGAATCCTGGTTTTACCTGTGACTTGGAGTGAATAACCTCTCTGATTATAGAATCTGGATCCAAAAAACTTAATGAACATGATGCTCAGATTAAGCAAGGCATATTTCTTTGGATCTAAGACACTGTTGATTTTAAGACATATTTATGAAATATGAAAATTTAAGAGGAATGCACACATTAGAATTGACCCAGTAACATATATTCAATGCCTCAGCCCAATACCTGCATAAGAGTAAGTGCCCAGTAGATAGGGATTCATTTCCCCTCCTTTGTCTCTGTGACCTCCCTCCACTCTACTGTCCCTTTTCCCTTCGGCAATCACTCAGAGTTACAAAACAACACCAACAGGGAAAGTAGGGGAAGAATAAAAAGATCTCAGGATTCTTTTGATTTTTCATTTTGCCAAAACAGAGGCTTTTTTTCACTTAAAGTCTAAATATAGTACTGATCCCAGAAGTACAGTTTTCTGGAGAAAATGGTTATTCTGCTTTTGGAGCTAGGGAACATTTCACAGACCAGGAATAAAAGAAAGTTTTTCACTTAAGAAAAAAGGGATGTTGCTTCATGTTCATCATATTACACCCAAGATCATAGTATGTCTCCTGCCAAAGGGTGACATTTCAATTTTTAATATAGAAATATTATTTTTGAATAGTAGGCTTCTTGTATGGCTGGCAGAAAGGCCTGTAAAAGTAATCAGGACTAGATTACAGGGAAACTTTTAGTCATGATAATTAGTTCAAACTTTTCTCTTGAATGTGATGGGGTGGGCATGGAACAATTTTTTGTAGCTGTGAATGAGATATCATATTTGCATTTCCAAAGAAATCATTCCAGGCAATGTGATGAAGAACTGAATGAATGAATGAGAGTAGAGGTGCTTTAAATCTGCATTGGAGCAAAACTACAAAGGATCTTGGATTTCTAAGTCACATGTTCAAGGAGCAGCAGAAGCAACTTCCAGCATACATGTTTTCCCCATCAAGCAGGAAGAAGAAAAAATATTTGATTTTGCTATATACAGTTATTTATTGTTTACAAACTTAAGTTCAAAGAAGAGATACTAAAAGGAAAAAAAAACACAATCTACGCGAAGTCAGACTGAGATACTCAATGAAACACATGATTTTTGCAATAATAATGTTTATAGTACTTAGTTAAAGTTCCTATGAAAACAGAAATGCTACAGGTATGTAGCAAGGATCTAGGGATTAAGATAGCCCATGGAACACCTGGACTTCAGGCCAGGTACCAAGAATCTTTTTGCAGACTTAATAGGCATCTTCGGGTAAATATCAAAAGAAATTTTAGCACTAATGATTTCTAGCTGGAAGAAAATACCTGAGAAGGCACTCCCTGGAATGGAACTCTGAATCACTCTGAATCAGAAAAAAGTCAGGGTATGTTGGTCCTCTCTTGGGTTACTTATTCATGTTTGGTGGACAAGATTGTGTCACTGAATATCTTCTAGTTCAGTCTCAAGGAGCTTTCTACAGCTTCCACAGAAAGGAGATTTTCTTTAGAAAGTTAGTGATGTACACTGAAGGGGTGTCCATTGAATAGAGGCTAATTAATTATGGAGTCTCTAGGGCTGAAATAAATGGGAAGAGCCAATTAAGAACCTTTCTGATTTAATTAAACATCATGTCTGGAAACCAAAGCTTGATATATCACCAAGAGAGAGGAACAAAGCTTTAGAGCCCTCCATAGACTTTGGAGGCACTACACAACATATTATTGCATTTGGTCTAGACTTACTGACTAGGTAACTTGAAAGCATCTAGCTTTAAGTCAGGTCCAGAGCAAGAGAAAGTCTTTCTGCTGAGCCATGCCACAGTGCATACAGTTCTGCCAGTCGCTCCTTATTGAGCTTATCCAATCATGCTCTAAGTGTTGGTGTAGGTTAGGAAGCTATATGGAATCTACAGCATCTCTCAGAAAGCATATCAGGATCTGAGTCAACTCAACAAACACTGGGAGCCTGGGACTCCCCAGTGGAGTCTCAGTGGGCTGGGACTGTTCTAGGTGCTCATAATACATCAGTGAACACAAAAGAATTGATATCAAAGAGTAACATTCCAGTGGGGAGAGGAGATAATCAAAATAAAAATAATAAATAAGTAAATTTTTTAGTATGTTAGAAAGTGCTACAGAAAAAGAGTAAATAAAGTAGAGCAAGGTGATGAGGATTAGGAGGTAGGGTAGGGGTTGTTGAGAATGTGAGATTAAAGCAAAGGCTTGAGGGAGGTAAAACAGCCATGTGGATATGGAGATGGGGAGATTTCAGACAAAGGCAACAGGCCGAAGAGGTTTTGAGACAGGAGTGTGCATATATGACATGTTTGAGAACAGCACAAAAACCTATTTGGCTGACAGAATAGAGTGATAAGGAAAGTAGAAATCAAAGAAGTAGAATTCAGAGAAGCAATAGAGGGTGAGATCAAATAGGGCTTTTACTTTGGTTATGAGAGAAAGAAGATTCAGTGATGGCTTCATACAAAGGTTTGGGACCAACTTTAAGCAGATTCTATAACATGAATATTGAGGGAATCCAAGGAATTTTCTGGAGTACTTTCTTATATCTCTGTCCAGTGGTAGAAGGCAAGAAGCTTCTGTTAGCACTATACATTCAGTACTTCAAGGATTTTATCAAGCAAGAATAAAGTTTGAGTCCTCCACTTTGGGTGAAAATATCAACTATCTGAGATAAAGGCTGAAGGCTCATCAGGTAACTTGTACAACCTGTTGAACAATACTATCTTCTGCCATGCACTAAGGAACATCATAAAATTGTGATGGCATCTTCTGAAGCTGTCTTCTATTTTATTTTTAAAAAATTTTTAATGCTTACATATTTTTGAGAGAGAGAGTGAGTGAGTGAAACAGAGAGAGAGAGAGAGAGAGAGAGAGAGAAAGCATGAAGGGGCAGGGGGGTGGAGCTAGGAAGAGAGGGAGACACAGAAGGCAAAGCAGGCTCCAGGCTCTGAGCTTCAGCACAGAGTCTGATGCCGGGCCTGAATTCACAAGCTGTGAGATCATGACCTGAGCTGAAGGTGGACACTCAACCAACTGAGCCACCCAGGAGCCCCTGAAGCTGTCTTTTAAAGTTAAGCAAATCTGGTCTGCTGCTTTGTACTAGTTGTGGAACCTTGGAAAATTACTTAGCTCCCCTAAACTACAGTTTCTATCTTTATAAATCAGGGCTCATTAAAGTACCTACTTGAAAAGGGTACCAAAATTATTAAGTGAGATGATGCATGGCATAGCACTTAGTGGAGTCTTATTTTATTATTAATAAACCAGAATCATTTCCTCCAAGGTACAGCATTACTATTTCATTGGCTTCAGATAGAAGCATGGATAATTAATCTATAGGCAGGATGGAAGGAGGAACCCAGTGCAGATGCTAGTAACAGGGAATCTTTGGAAGCCTATTGCTTCAATTCACTCAGTGAACTGAAAGGATCATCACCTGAGAGTAGGGATGGCTGATGATGTAATGAGGGTTTGAGGAGACGTGAGAGTGTGAAATACTCTACAATTTTAGGAGAGTGAATGGGCTTGGAATGCATAGTATGGTTGCCTGGAGAAAAGTTATGCCTTTTACACATGTAAGAAGTTGCATCTGGCTAGCGTCTAAATATGAGAGGAAACTAAGTCTATTAACTACGTAATATCATATTTACACCACATGGAATTCAGGTGACCATGTGGCTCAGGATGTCCATCATGAATGGGGTATCTAATCTTCCTAGTCTTAACACTGGGGATGCCCTGTCCTACTGTGCTCTGTCACGAGAAGGAAGTGCTCAAGCAAGTCTTGATGTCTCAATTAGAAGGCAAGAGCTTTTGGCCCACACCTGTAGAGTGCTTACTCCTGCTTTCTACTTCTCCTCTGCAACCCATATCCAGGGCCTCATTGAACAGTTCTTAGGAGCAGCCTTCTGAAAGCCACCGGGAAGCGGAATAACTAAATATGGTTGTATATCAGGAATGGAAATGGAAGGTCTAGGTCAGGAGCTGTGACACTGGTGTCACCAACATACTGGTTTTGTATGTGACCTTGGTTGTGGTCCTGGCAACTGCCTAGCTTTTCTTGGTCTGCCTATTTGCCAAACTTTGTTCTGTTGGTTCCTGGTGATTACATGAATTGCCTTATATCTTGTCCCTGTCCATAATTCATCTACTTTTTAAGGGTGCTTTTTAATGGTTTCAGAGGCTTGGGATTAAGAAGCTTGATTAATAGATACAGTGATGAATACTGTGTGAAGTGAAAAGATCACTGACCCTAAAAGCAACATAATCAATCAGAAAGACATATTGCAATACAGATGCGAGTTGGTGTAAATGCATCATCAAATACCTCAGAGAAAAATGCTTACACTAAGCATGAGTTTCAGAAATTGGCTGGAGTCCGTGTTATGTTTCATGAGATCAAGCTTGTATGAAGAACAATTAGAGTATCCTTTAGGACAAAAGCAAAGTTCAGGAAACGTTTGGGGATAATGTTGCCCCTGAGCTTAAGAAAAAAACACCCCTGGATGTGAGTGTTCTTAGCAGCTTGATTCATAATAGCCTCAAACTAGAAACAACCACATATCTATCAGCAGACAAATGGAAAAACAAACACAGTATAACTATGTAATAGAGTACTATTCAGTAATACAAAAGAATGAACTACTGACATTAGCAACCACATGTGTGAATCTTGAAAATCATTGTGTCAAGTGACAAACGGAGATTCAAAAGAGTATAGATACTGTACAATTCCTTCTACATGAGGTTTTAGACTTGGTAAAACTAATCTGGTAGTGATAGCAATCATATCAGTGGTAGCCTAGGCGAGGGTGGTGGGGAAGATTGCAAAAGGGCACAAAGCAACTTACTAGATGGAAATGTTGTATAGCTGGAGACTGGTGTGGTCACTCCAATATCATCCAAAACATCGCACTTAAGAATGTGCATGCCATTGTATGTAAATTATACCTCAACAAAGTTGATTTTTAAAAGTTACATGTGGCTAGATACAAATGTATGGTAACATGAGCTCTGACTTAACAATCAGCATAATTAGGAATCAAAGAGTTTGGAATCAAAGAGCTGAATCTTCATCTAAGACATTCCATTCATGTATTACCTATATAATCTTGAATAAATTACTACAGATTTTAGGAAATTGATACCCTCATGTATTTTACAGTAAGGACTAAAGGAGAAACTGCCTAGCATATAGTAGAAACTCAAAAATAATGGTCTCAATAAGCAACTGAAGAGGATTCATGGTGCTTTGAGTAACCTTACAAACTTCTGAGCAGAACGGATGTCAGCAATTCCTTTCATATAGATTACTATGGGACCTCATACATTGAATTTCCATATCCATAAAACACACATGAAAAGAGGTGTAGAGCTGATGAGGTGGTCTGACATAAGACTAAGGATTCATATCTGACCTGCCTATTGAGCATAACATAACTGTAATGGTAGATTCTGAAGCTATACAGGGTTCGGGTATTTCCTTAGGAATCAAGACAGTCCTGGTCTGGTGTTATTTACGAGTTAAGGAGTTTGGGCATGCAAGTTCCTTCTCAAAGCTTCAGATTTTCATCTGTAAATGCGAGTATATAAAATACCTCCGGGGGGGGGGGGGGGGCTGGGTGGCTCAGTCATTAAGCATCTGACTTCAGCTCAGGTTATGATCTCACAGTTTGTGGGTTTGAGCCCCAGCTCAGGCTCTGTGCTGACAGCTCAGCCTGGAGCCTGCTTCAGATTCTGTGTCTCCTTCTCTCTCTACCCTTCCCCTACTTTGTCTCTCTCTCTCTTTCAAAAATAAAATAAACATAAAAAACTTCTGAAAAATACCTTAATTGTTGTTAGGAGAATTAAATGAAATAATACAAAACATTTACACAGTATTATTTCTTAATTACTACATCAATATCTTTTCTACATTTATTTAACTGACTTACAATGGTACATTTTTTATTTGTGATAGCTTTCCTCTAAACAACATATAGAGTAAGTCTTGCTTTGTAACGTTTTAATGACTTTGGAGGCACCAGAAAGTATGTAGTAGGAAATATAGTTTCATTGTGTGGCTCCAGTTATAACAATAAGCTTACTATGTTAAAGCATATTTTAGGTTCACCATACCTACAACCACAAAGAAATGAGAATCTCCTGAAGAAGATTATCAGAGCTTTTTAGAAAAAAAAAATTTAATGTTTATTTTTGAAAGAGAGAGAGAGAGAGAGAGAGAGACAGAGGACAAGCAGGGGAGGGGCAGAGAGAGAGGGAGACACAGAATCCAAAACAGGCTCCAGGCTCTGAGCTGTCATCACAGAGCCCGACATGGGGCTCGAACGCATGAGCTGTGAGATCACGACCTGAGCCAAAGTCAGACACTTAACTGACAGCCACTCAGGTGCCCTTATCAGAGCTTTTCTTTACAATTATCTTAGGAATCATCCCAGAAGAGTCTTTAAGAGGTAGGCACTTACTAATAACTTGCAAAGATATCTCTATCTCTGGACCTGGCAGGTGCTAGCTAGAATAGCTTACTAGAAGTAGGTGCTACCTAACCATAAATTCTTTCAAGATTAATTCATCTTTGTATCCCTAGCACCTGGCACATGTATACACCCAACAGTTGTGAGCTGGGTGGGACGGGGTGGGGAGAGTAAAAGTAAGTAGTATCAACAATAGCTTGTATAAGAGAACATGTGCTTGTCCTCAAGGCTTCTTTCAGATAAAATTATGGGGATGATTAGTAACTATCTGTGAACAATGGCCCAAAATGACAGGAAATACTGAAAATGGCACACCTAGAGAGCATGGAACATTAGCAACATAGGCTACTTAATTTATACAGGAAGCAGTTATAATTAGTGGAAAACTATACCATGTGGTTGTGAAAATAAGAGGTTTCCCTTAGGATTTATTTAAAATTAGTCTAGGTAATTGAACCAAGCAAAACGTAAAGAAGTCACATTTTAACACCAAGGAGCTACACTATTAGTTGGTAAAATCAAATATGAAGAGGATAAATAAACTGAGATCAAACCTTATCGTTCTTTATGCAATTCTGAAGACTTAATTTCAGGATACAAAAGTACTCAAAGAGTATTTTGTAATTACAAACCAATAAGAAAATCCATCCAGGAGGAACAATTATATAATTTCTGCATGGCTTCATTCTGCTAGGCCTAGAGAACGGGAATAAATAGATTCCTCTATCATTATGACTGCTGTAGGCACTGACTCACCATTACAAGTGGGACCACATCCTAGAATAGGTTTTTGTCCCTTTGTGTATCATATAAGAAATTAAGCAGACTGTCTTTCCCAGGAACTTAAAAAAAATCAGAAACCCCTAAATCTGACTCATTTTAGAGACGTTTGCCAGTAACATGATCAGCAATAGAGTGAAGCCATTATTAAAAATATAAGAATTTTCTGTTTTGAAATGTTTTTTGTTTGCCTTAAGTTGTTGGTCTTCACTGGTGGAAAATTAATTTATATCTTCAGTGACCTGTAGTTTCATAAATATTTATAGTAGCAAAATGCCATCTGTGTAAATAATTGGGGTTCAGTTTCTAAATTCTTGAGACTAACACTATAAAGCGCATTAAGAAACATTTCACTTTAATCCTGCTGAGTTTTAATCAATGAATCTCGTAACAACCTCATTATAATCTGCATATTATTAGCAATAAGCGAAGACACTCAAAGACTAAAAATGTAACAGATAACAAGGAAGCAACGTGAGTATAAACAAGTTACTCTAAACACAAAAATAAAAAGCCTTAATCTTTTAACCCTCAATCTATCTCAATGTGAATTGAGAATTTGTGAATTTTTGCCTGATAAGTTATGTTTCTTTAGTCTGTTCCATTACTCTTTCCGCCAAGGTTTGTAGCTGGAAAAAGAAATGTAGGATTTCCTTTCAATACAAGCTTTGGTAATCTTTCACCAAATAGGCTCAGCTTTGAATGTTTTGCCTGAGGAAGGCAAGTAAGAAAACAATGAAGGGCAGCAGTAAAGGGGTGAGTGGCAATATAATCAGTCCATCTTAAGATACAGATTCTTGTTTGTGTTTTTACCCTACAACCCACCTTCAGCTTAACTTACATGTTCTAAGTTCACATGCTAGGCATTCAAAGACAAATGGAACCAGACCATAGATTGGAGGACCACATAGTCCTTGAAATTCCACACATAATTATATGAGGTTCATATTCTGCCATGTGGGAAAATGGTGACCTAGGTAGACTCTAGCTATACTTTGGTTACTTGGGTCAGATCTCACTTCTGTCACTTTACCAGTTATTTTACCTGTGACAGATTCCTAACAAGCATATTCCCGAATCAAGACAGCTTCTGGCAAAATGAATGAAGGTCATTATAATAAGTGATCCACATCTCCCAGTATCATTTATGATTATTATTATTATATTACTACTACTACTACTATTTATTATTAGCCCACCTAAAGGATTTTTTAATAGGAAGGATTATAGAATGCTTGGTAGACCTACAAAGCCAATGCGTATTTTCTCCTTCCTGCTGCTTCCTCCATCTTCCTTTTCAGGGTTAACAGATCACCTCCATTCTTTCATTACTGGGTTCTATCTGGGATGAGATGCTGGAGGGTGGAACTGAGCTTCATCACCTCTAGAAATTCTGCCTGTGCTCCAGGCCAAACTGCCTCCTGACATTGACCATTCAGGGACACAGAAATAGAAGTCCTCTGAGAAATCAATGGAACCTACCCCATTCTTAGATTTTGCACCTAGAGAATCACTTACAAGTTTCCCTGAAGGAAACTGGATTGGAAAGAGAAAGAAAACAAGGCCACTGACAGAACATACCCATGTGTGAGGATGCCTGGCAGTACAGGCCACGGTGAGGTTCTAGGGGAAAATGTGCCTAACCATTTGGAAGCCATACTACTACCCCCTCACGCCCTACCAGTGTCCTGGAATTGTTTAGAAACTCCTGATTCCTGCCATGTTGCTTCCACTGTCTTCCTCACCTTCTCCCTTTAGCCCTATATCACTGTAAGTATCTAGAAGAGCCTGGAGCTGAAGAACAGATATTATTGTGTAAAGGACTGACTTGAAGAACAATTGAACAGAATCAGTCTAACTGGATGCAGGAAAATACCAGCAAAGGCAGCAGGACGTGGACTCAAGGGAAATTGATGTGCAATCTGACGAGAAAGGACCATTTACTAGTCTTACGACTTTTCTGTTCCCTTTTTCCATATGTAAAATAGGGAGAGTCATAATAATACCATGTTTCAAAGCAGCTGTGATGATCAAATGGAATTTTTATGAAAGTATATTATAACCAGTGGCACATTGTAAACAGATTAATAAATATTATTCCACAGTGACAGGGAACAAGATTATATAAGTATCTTAACAATAACATAGCAGGGATGCCTGGGTGGCTCACTTACACATCTGACTCTTGATTTTGGCTCAAGTCACAATCGCACGCTTTATAAATTCAAGCCCCACGTGGAACTCTGCACTGACAGCGTGGAGCCTGCTTGGGATTCTCCTTCTCTTTACCCTTCTCCCTCCTGCACTCTCTCTGTCTCTCTCAAAATAAATAAATAAATAAAAACCACACACACACACACACACACACACACACAAGCCCACAATAATATGGAATACACACTACCTATTGTGATTGTTATTTTGTGGTGATCATTGATAAAATCAAACCATGAGTGGGTGCTAATGATGAAATATTAATTGGAAAAAACAAGATTAAAAATCTAATAAACAGAACGATCTTAACATTAAAACAGTATATAAGCTTAAGGGGGAAACCAGAAGAAAATATATCAAAATGTTATCAGTAATTACCTGATTACTCCACTAATTACTAAGTGGAGGAATTATAGGTTTAAAAGGGAGATTTATTGAATGTTTGCTCAGTATCTTTTTTTTTTTTTTGAGGATTTGTGCCCACTGCTCAGTCCATTTAGGTACAGTGGAAGCAACTCTATTCTGTCATCAGACTACCTTATCCCGGTCTGGGCTGTACGTGGTCAGGCCAAGGATGGGCTGGGTAAGTTGGGCCCATTAATCTCTTTCTAAAGAGTCTAAGTATGAAAGGGAGAGGGAGTGTGATGAGGAAGCTCTCTATTAACTGAACCATTAAATTCTAAAAGTTGGAAGCTTTGTGCCCATGCTTTCTGTCACATGGGCTGGAAAACACTGGATTACCAAAGACTGTTAAGAACACAGCAGAAGTTCAGGGAGGAACAGAGAGGGGACAGTAAGTCCCAAAGACCTTTGAAATTTTGGAAACACCTACATTCCTATCATAGTTTTTCTAAATTACCTACCTTGGTATCTCTCTGATACATGACCCTTTTGGCTTTACCTAGCTTGACTATAGTTTTTGAGTGTTTTACCAAATACAGAGAGATTTTTAAAAGGCCTTTATAACCAGAAAAAACATATTTAAAAAATAGTTGTGGGTGCACCTGGGTGGCTCAGTTACTTAAGCGACTGACTCTTGATCGGCTCAGGTCATAATCTCATGGTTTGTGGGTTTGAACCCCGCATCAGGCTGTGCGCTGATAGTGAAGGACCTGTTTGGGATTCTCTCTCTCCCTCTCTCTGCCCCCCCCCCAACTTCTCTCTCAAAATAAATAAATAAATATTTAAAAAATAGCCATGTACACGATGAATAAACATAAAGGTAAGATGTAGAACTTTAACACCAGCTATTTTGTAATCACTCAGGAGAGTGGATTTTTAAATTAGGCTTAATAAATGACCTCCACATTCAGGACTCAATAGGAAGGGGACGTGGGACTCACTGGAGAATATTAGTCACTTGGGTTGCTCCTAAGTCTCCAGATTCAAATGAACATTAGTAAAGTTAATAGTGTATTAATACAAAGCCTCAGCCTACTTGGTCTCCACTCACATTCTTCTTGCAACTGAGTACTTATTTGTAGCAGTCAGGAACTCTGTCCAAAAAAACTCTTTGCAAAGAAAGTACTAGGAGCAGTGTGATTTCTTTGGCCTGCTCTCTTTATTGCATTCAAACACGCTAACTTGCCAACTCAACAGAAATCTGTTCCTTCCTATTGCAGTGAAACAGCTATAAATTTTGAACAGAAATATACAGCAGTAGGGTCTTCCTTTTCTTTCTCAAAATATATACCACTGCATTTTAAATGTTCTCAGAATAAATCCCATGTTTTTAGGGACTCTATATTTTACAATGTATTTCTTGTTCACCTTACCCTTAAGTTTTAAATTTATTTTTTATTTTGATCTTTTGAGAGAAAAAAACAAAATATGGATTTCACGTCCCAGCTAGGGGATTTAGAAGAAACCATTGTACTTTGGGTTTTGTATTCTCCCTCATCAGAAAAGAAAAGAGCAAAGGTGGTTTTTTATTGTAGTTTCAACAGCATATCTGTAGATTATCTCTCAGTTTTAACTGTGAGAAACACCATTCCTGAATATTCTACTTAATAAAGCAATAACTATGATGTGTGCCTCTGGGTGATTTTTTTCTGGCTTTCTCTAACAATAGAAAAGACTGCCGCTAGCTATGAGATATTAACATCTATAAGTTATTTTGTTTTTTTGGTTGGGAGAGTGACTTCATTTATCATCTGTATGGCCAAGATTACTGCTCTAGGCCAAGCATACAATTAGATACAGTCCCTTTCCAAGTGCAGAGCATGGAGAAAAAAATCAAAACACAAGCTTTTCAAATGTATTTTTTATTCCAAAAAAAGAGATCTAATTTAGGCCGTAAGTGGGACAATCACAAATATCTATACTTTTCCAGCTCCATGATAATTAGATTACTAAGAGTGATATTCCTATTTGGTGAATTCAACAGATACGGCAGTGCCACAGAGAGATCCAGATGTCAATCTCTGAAATCTGACTTAGCAACGTGAATTACTTACATGATTTCAGATGTCATTGGTTTTTATTCCCTCTTTGTTGTTTTCTTTATCTTGAACTCTTGCTTAGTGTTCTTTTGTTATTGTTCTTTCTACTTTTCCATTTAGTGACAAACTTGATCACCAATGAGGACAGCCTGATCTTCATCTAAAAAATTAATATATTTGGGGCACCTGGGTGGCTCATTTGGTTAAACATCCAACTCTTGATTTTGGCTCAGATCATGATCTCACAGTTTGTGAGTTCAAGCCCCGTGTCTGTCTCTGTGCTAGCAGCATGGAGCCTGCTTGGGATTCTGTCTCTCTCTCTCTCTGCCCTTTCTCTACTTGTTCTCTGTCTGTCTCTCTCTCAAAATAAATAAAAACAAACTTTTAAAAGTAAAAAAGGAATGTATAAATAAAAACTTAAAAATTTTTTTATATGAAGCACCTGGGTAGCTCAATTGGTTAAGCATCCAATTCTTTTTTTTTTTAATTTTTTTATTTATTTCTAGGAGCAAGAGAGAGAGACAGCTTGAGCAGGGGAGGGTCAGAGAGAGAGGGAGTCACAGACTCCAAAATAGGCTCCAGGCTCTGAGCTGGCAGTCAGCACAGAGCCCGACGCGGGGCTCGAACCCACGAACCACGAGATCATGACCTAAGTGAAAGTCGGACGCTTAACCGACTAAGCCACCCAGGCACCCCTAAGCATCCAATTCTTGGGTTTGGTTTAGGTCATGATCTCACAGTTTGTGAGTTCGAGCCCCACATCGGACTCTGTGCTGATAGTGCAGAGCCTGCTTGGGATTCTCTGTCTCTCTTTGCTTCTCTGTCTCTGAAACAAAATAAATAAACACTAAAAATACCCATTGCTTGTATGATCTATAATTAGGCCATATCGTGTGTTACAAAATTAATTAATTCTTTAAAAAATTCTACACAATTGGGGCACCTGGGTGGCTCAGTTGGCTGAGGGTCCGACTCTTGATTTCAGCTCAGGTCATAATCTCACAGTTTATAAATTCAAGCCCCATATGGGACTCTGTGCTGACAGCACAAAGCCTACTTTGGATTCTCTCTGCCAGTCCTGCTCTCTCTCACTCTCTCAAAAATAAATAAATAAACTTAAAAAAATTAAAAAGGAATGTGAGGGGGCAAAGTGCCTCCAGAATCTTCCTGTGTTTATAATGGGGCAGTGGACATTCTTCCTACAGAGAGATAATGGCCTAAGGTCCATAGCACTCTGTGCAAGTCTTTCATGTCTGAAGTTCTGATGGCAAAACAAGACAGGGGCCTGGGCTCTTCAAGACTCTAGGCAGTATCTCTTTGAGTAACAATGTAACAATGTCTGAATCTCTTTGCTGTAGACTTGTTGATACAGAAAGGCTTTTGATAGCATTCTCTCATTTTAAAGATCAAGCAGTTAAGGTTCAGAAAAGAAAAGTAACTTAACTGAGGTCATCTAATTTGTAAAAGAGTTGGCTCCAAACCTAGGACTCCTGATTCCTACTCCAGATCCCCCACCCCACCCCCTCCCGCCCCGCCATTCTATTTGGCTGTCATCAGTTTTCACTTTTTAAAAAAAATGTTTATTTATTTTTGAGAGAGACAGAGAGCCAGCAGAGTAGGGCAGAGAGAGAGGGAGACACAGAATCCAAAGCAGGCTCCAGGCTCGGAGCCGTCAGCACAAAGCCTGACACAGGGCTCAAACTCACAAACCAAGAGATCATGACCTGAGCTAAGTCATACACTTAACTGACTGAGTCATCCAGCCACCCCCAGTTTTCACTTTTAAAGACACATTTTTTAAATGTAGTTCCTCAAAGAGAAACACATTCTCAGAGTTTATAGCTTTGTGTCATTATCAAGTGATCAATATCACTCTTGGAAAGAAATTCAAGAAAATGTTTCATCAGAGTTTCAATCTCTTCTTACAAGGGTCTCTTAAGTCCATTGCACATAGTCGTTTTGTAAATCATTTTAACTAGCCTATTCTTACTAATGAGATGGGCAAAGGAGAAGGAGAACTGAAGGTGGAGGAGATAATAAAGTTACCAAGAACCCAATAGTGTCAGAAGTCTTAGGAGTTAGGTAACATATTTCCCATTTTACAGAAAATAAAACTAAAGTTAGAGGGGCTGAATGACTTTCCCAAGTATCTACTTCTATGGCCGACCCAAGATCTTTGAATCACTTTGATTTCAAAGCTCATGCTTTTTGAGTCAAATATTTGTAAATCAAGTACAAAGACAGGGAAGGGTGCTCTTTAGAAAGATCAACCTATTACTTACAGACACCCCTTTTTATGTTTCTGACATAAAAATTTTCCCTGTATTACTCTTCTGGCCCTTTGGCAATGTTCCTCATGGAAGAAGGTCAAGTACTTAAAAAGATTCCTTTTAGTCTTGTTGTTAATAAATAAAGCAATGTTATTTAAACCTTTGGGTGCTTTTGTCAGTCAAGGTATCACTGATATTCTCTCCCACATAGAGAAATGTACACAAGGTCATGGAAGCTCTGGAAAATAATTTTCCAGAGTAGCTCTGCTCTCCTGGTGCCAACATGACTTTTGATGGGCTCTGAGAGGTCACCTTAGTCACATTTGAGTTCATTTGTCTTTCTAAGATTGCCCATCAGAAAGGATTAAGCATTAAACTCCAAGCAGTTAAGATCTGTATTACTGATTATTCATTTTAGGAGCCTAAAACTTTCATAAGATTTTTGCAATATATGCAACAAATGGATAACAAAAATGTTCCTGGGAAGATGAGTGCAAATCAAAATTTGGTTTATTTGTTTTAAAATCCAGTACTAAAAAATAAAATAAAATCCAGTAATAATACTGACTCTAAAACTTGTAGTAGTGACTCATAGCTACATAGAGTTTCATAGTTGACCAAATATTTTCATATATATAATCTCATTTAATTCTTACAGGTAACCCTTCAGTAAAATTCAAATATTACGTGACTATTAATCTTTGTTATGAATTAGGCTAGGCTCTGGAGATACAAAAATAAAGAAAAAATGGTTCCTTCTTATCCTCAAGGAATCTGTCATTTTTATTATTATCATCTTCTGCAACAGTAGGTAAGTAAAGCTCATATATTAGAATATAGTTGTCCATTGAGTCTACTTATATTCAGGGTTGAAACTGAAATTGTTTTGATACCAAAACGTATTCTTGCTTTACTACATGAAGCTTCTGCTCAGCCCGAGAGTAGAAATTTGGAGGAAAGGGAGGAATTATCTCCTCTAATTTATTAGCTTTTAGTTTATGATTCTTGTACATTTGCAATTGTAAAAGCAATGTGCACCCTTATAATCACTCATGCTGTTAATATAATGCTTTTCATTTATACTGTTTATAAGAAAAGTTTTCACCATATGTTTGCTTAAAGAGAAACAGAATCCAAGTTGTCATGTTCATGTATGATATTAAACTTTGCAGTTCACAAGGTACAATAGCTAACTAACTATGTATGCTATATTTATTAACCTGGAACTCACAACTAAGAAGATGAAGACTTGAGGAGAGATCCGATATACAAAAGGAAGGTGATTAAAGGGTTAGACAAAAAGAAATTATAAGAAAGATTTGAAGAATTTGGCTTTAGGATGTGAGCTGAATAACATCTTAAATAACAATTTTCATGTACATGAGGGGTTATTATACCAGATGTTTTTTACCTCCGAGGATGGAAGAAAATGAATTCAAACTCCAGCCCTAGGGATTTAGGATAGCTATGAAAAATGATTTGCTGACAGGTGAGATTGTCAGTTACTGGAATAAGATACCAATGGAAGTTGTGGAATCTCCCTTAGAAAACAAAAATATATATATATTTCTAAACTCTAGAGTTCAAATGTGACTTTGGCTTCGGGCAGAAAGGTGGAGTAGGTAGCTTCCCAAGGTTCCCTTCAGCTCAATAACTCTATCACTGTGATGATCTCAGCTACCAAAAGCATCTTATGGTGAAAGCCAGACTGATGCTAAAATTCATAGTCTTCTTTTTACTTTGCTAATAGTTCCATGTAAGCTTTTAGAAATCATAACCTCAATTTATGGTTTTCCTCCAAATGTCAACTAGAATCAACTTAAAGGTGACTTGATCAATGTTCCTAAAGGTTAAAAGACCAAATGTACAACACTGCTAATATTTCAAAAACTGTTACCCCTTTCACTCATTAAGTTTCATTTTTAAGGTTTATTTATTTTCAGAGAAAGAATAAGAGAGAGTAGGGGAGGGGTAGAGAGAGGGAAAAACAGAATCACGAACTGTGAGATCATGGCCTGAGCCAAGATTAAGAGTCATACATTTAACTGACTGAGCCACTCAGGCACTCCTCATTAAGTTTCATTTTAATCACAAACCAAGAGAACCCAGTAAGGGTTGTCAGTATACGGCTCTGAGATGATAATATCCTCCTATAATTACCTTAACAAGCTTTCTCTCACCAAATTAAGTTGATTTAGGATTTCAGAGGTTGATCAGAAGCAAATCAAGATAGCAGAGAGATAGGAAGATAAGTGATATGGTAAACTCAAGACATCATTCCATCCAGCTCATTTACTTGGCAACCAAGAAATATGTTCGTGATACTTAAGGAATTATGCAATTTCATACAGCTTAGTAAAATACAAAGTTGAGATCAAAATTTGGCTCCCTATACAATAGTAACTATTTTTCATGTCAAAGAATCAAGCCAAAAGCAAGTTAAAAAAATAATGTTTCAAAATATATCTAGATGATGAAAAGACTAGACAAACATCCTGAACTTCCTTTCTTGTGTAAATATCTGACTCTTCTGCCCATACTATAATGAAATCAAGTACTTTCTTGCACTGATAGACATGTATAATAGTTATTCCATTTATATGTGGCTACCATATTCTAATATTGTACATGAATAAAATGCATATCTTTTCTAATGGGTTTGTTACATACTGATTGCCAGTTTCCTATAGCAGTTAAAAGTAGGTTTTAGAAGCAAAAAAACCCCCAAAAAACAAATTTGTTAACTTGATTTTACCCACTCTTAATATCTATGTGACTTTGGGAGAGTTACTTAACCTTTTCATTTCCCCGCCTGCAAAATGAAAGTAATGTTATTTACCTAGACTGACTGAGATATTACTATATGTTAAATACTTCACACAGGCCTGCAAAACATAAGTGCTCAGTAAACTGTAAATTCTTCCATAATAATAATTATAATATATATGGGGCGCCTGGGTGGCTCAGTTGGTTGAGTGTCCAACTTTGGCTCAGGTCATGATCTCATGGGTTTGTGGGTTAAAGCCCCACATTGGGCTCTGTGCTGACAGCTAGCTCGGAGCCTGGAGCCTGTTTCGGATTCTGTGTCTCCCTCTCTCTCTGACCCTCCCCTGCTCATGCTGTCTCTCTCTCTCAGGAAAAAATAAAACATTTAAAAATTTTATTAAAAATAATTATAATATATAATATATAATAGAATAATATATATTATTATATATAATTCTTACTATTTCCATAAAGTTACCTTAAGAGATGATGAGAAATAAAGCCTTTCTACTGACATAAAGAATTAAAAAACCTCTTTCTTAGGAAAATAAAACTTTCCCTCCAAAGCCATGAAATCCTCATCTCCATTGTCAAAAGAAAGTTGAGTTGAACTGACACTTTCTGTATTTCCTCAGGACCTAATATATGCCAGAAGCTCTACCACATTTTGTGGGTACAAAGATGGAAGAAAGTCTCATGGCTTCAAGGATTTCATGGTCCAGAGTTCAAAGAAACATATAAACAAATAAATATAATGTGCCATGACACAGAAAGCAGTAAAGACAGTGCAATGAGAGGATGGAGGAGAATGAGGAGGGGTGGTAGGTGGAATTTAGAATTGCATGTCAGAAAATCTGATCAGATAAATGGAAGGGATTTGAAGATGGCAGTGTAGGAAGACAAAGAGCTCATCTTCTTCCATGAGCACAGCAGATTTACAGCTATATACAGAATAATTTTCCTCTGAAAAGGCCCTAGAACTAGATAAATCACACACACACAAAAAAAAGAGATGCATTGAAAAGGGATAGAAGAGGCAGAGATGTGGCCTCACAGAGAACCCCACCCCAAATGTAGAGGGAGGAATCCCCCAAAATATGGAATACTCTCAAGGAGTAAAGGCATTGTGCACCACATCAGGCACCCCAACCATGCAGGCAAGCACTGGAAAGATGAGCTACCCAAATGTCTTGTTTTGAAAATCAATGGGGATTAAGAGAAGAATAATCATAGAACTACAAGCAAAGAAGACTGTACTCTTAAAAAAAACTCATGTGGAAACCCACTCACCCTGCGTCCAGTACAGAAGAAACAGATTGAAAGCATCTAGAGCTTAAGTGATGGAGACACACTAATTTTAAAGTAGCTACCAGAAAGACAGGAACCTGAGGAAATTTATCTGAAAATAGATGTGCTGGCAGACATCATCGTGGCAATCTCATAGAACTTACTGATAATGAAATTGATGGATACTATTTTTGGTGCCCTCCCTCTACCTTGCTAGCACCAGAAGTTGTTCTGCTTACTCTCCTCAGTGACCCCATCAAACTGGGCTAGGCAAGTGCCCCACACCCTGCCCATCCCACACAGCACCCACACTGCAACAGGGCCAGATGAGTGCCCTGAGCCTTGCCTACCTGTGCAATGACTGAACTGTAACTGGTCAGACAAGTGCCTTGAACACCATCCATGCCACTCAGAGACAAAGCTGCAACTGGGAGGGACACACAGCCTCAACCCTTCTCTCCCTGTGCAGTGGCCAAATTGCAACCCAGCCAGGGGAGTGCCCCAAGCTACACCTGTCTACCAGTGGGTTCAGCTTTATCACACCCCACAAGCACATATAGCCCACACAAAGGATGCCTATAGAGAGCCCCGCTTTGGTGCTGGGGAGATTGCACTTCTGGGCCACACAATACAGTTCCTACATACGACTAGTCTTAGATCACTCTTTCAAGGCCGAGGGGGGTTCTGTTTTGCCTATTACAATAGACAAAAGGACAGGCTAAAGGAGAAGATAGAGGAATATGGTTTCAAACCATGGACAAGGCAAACCCTCAGAAAAAGACCTTAATGAAATGGAACTAAGAAACCTATTTATAAAGAGTTACAAGTAATGGTCCTAAAGATGCTCACCAATATTGGAAAAAATTGATGAACACAGCAAGAACTTCAACAAAGAGACAGAAAATAAAAAGTACAAAACAAAAATCATAACTGGAGTGAAAAATACAGTAGAGGGGTTCAACATCAGAATGGATGAAATAGAAGAACAAATCAGTGAGCTGGAAGACAAAGCAATGGAAAACACCCAGACATAAAGCAAAATGAAAAAAAAAAAAAAAACAATGAAAAGAAGTGAGGATACTTTGAGTGACCTCTGAGACAGCAACAAGTGGAATAACCTTCTCATGACTGGGTCCCAGAAGGAGGAGAGAGAGAGAGAGAAAGGGCTAGAAAAATTATTTGAAGAAATAATAGCTTACAACTTCCCTAATCTGGAAAAGGAAACAGGCATCCAGGCCCAGGAAACACAGAGTGACAGTAATTGAACCTGAAGAGAAACACACCTAGGCATATTATAATTTCAAAGGTAAATATTAAGGATAAAGAAATAATCTTAAGAGCAGCATGAGAAGAAGGAACCCCCAAGAGGATATCATCAGATTTTTTTTAGCAGACAGACCAGAAGGGAGTGGCATGACATATACAAAGTGCTAAAGGGAAAAAACTGCCAGGTAAGAATCCTCTACCCAGCAAGTTATCATTCAGAATTGAAGGAGAGATTAAGAATTTTTCAGGTAAACAAAAGCTAAAGGAATTTTCACCACTAAACCAGCATTACAAAAAATGTTAAAGGGACTTCTCTAAGCTAAAATGAAAAGGTACCAATTAATGATACAAAAACATACATGTGTATAAATCTCACCAGAAAAGGTAAATAAATAATAAAAGTAGTAGATAAACAACTTACAAAGTAGGTATAAAGAATAAAAGATGAAAGAAGTAAAATCAATTTAAAGTACTATAATTAGTTAAGGGATATATAAAATAAAAAGATGTAAAATGTGTCATAAAAATACAAAATACATATAGGGAGTTAAATATAAAGCTTTGGAATGTGTTCAAAGTTAAGTGGATATCAAATTAAGGAGGCTGTTAGATACATAGGATGTTATATGTGAACCACACAGTAATCACAAAGTAAAAACATATAGCAAATACACAAAAGAAAAAGAGAAAGGAATTTAAATATAAAAATAAAGAAAACCATCAAGCCACAAGAGAAGAGTTAAAATAGAAGAGGAGCAAAGAGGAACCTCAAAAACAGCTAACAAAGAATGAACAAAATAGCAATAGGTACATACTGATCAAAAATTACTTTAAATGTAAACAGACTACATGCTCCAATCAAAAGATGTAGGGTGGCTGAATGGATTAAAAATAACGAGACTCTTCTATATGCTGCCTACAAGAGACCCACTTTAAACTTAAATACACTCACAGAATGAAAGTGAAGGGATGAAAAAAGATATACCACACAAATGGAAATGAAAAGAAAGCTGGGTTGGCAATACTAAGACAAAATAGACTTTAAAACAAAGACTGTAACAAAAGACAAAGAAAGGCGTTATATAATAATACAGGGGTCAATCCAACAAGTGTCACAAATAATACTTTGTAAACATCTATGCGTTAAGCGTAGGAGCACCAAAATATATAAAGCAAAAATTATCAGAAATAAAGGGGAAAATAGATAGCAATACAATGATAGGATACTGCAATACTCACTGACATGAATAGGTCAATCATCCAGACATAAAATCAATGAGAAAACACTGGCCTTAAACGACACGTCAGATCAAATGAACTTAATGGATCTACAAAACATTCTATCCCAAGACAGCAAAATAAACATTCTTTTCAAGTGCACATAGCACATTCTCCAGGATAGATCATGTTTATGCCACAAAACAAGTCTCAAGAAATTTAAGAAGCCTGAAATCACACCAAGCATCCTTTCTGATCACAATGGTATGAAACTAGAAATCACTTATAAATTAAAAAAATATTAAAGCACAAACATGTGGAGCCTAAAGAATATGTTATTAAACAAACAATGAGTTGATAAAGAAATCAGAGAAGGAAATAGGGAAATACCTTGAGACAAATGAAAATATAAACACAATGAACCAAAATCTTTGAACACAGCAAAAGCAGTTTTAAGAAAGAAGTTCAGTGTTATACAGGTCTACTTCAAGAAACAAGAAAAAATCTCACATACAATCTAACTTTACATTTGAAGGACTTAGAAAGGAAGAGCAAAGGCCATAGTTAGCAGAAGGAAGGAAATAATAGAGATCACAGAAGAAATAAATGAAATAAAAACTAAAAAATCAATGTAATCCTTAATGTGAGAAAAGAGCAGAGTAAATATGGATTTTGTTCACATTTACGAATATTATATATAAAATTATATGTTATAGATTTATTACACAACTATTATATATGTTATAATTAATAATTGCCTGGGTAACACCTGCTGTAACTGCAGGAGAAATAAAAATAGAATAATTGTTTCAAGATATTTCGATACATAGATGAAATGTCAGTACCAAAAAATATCTAAATAAAAGAAAAAGTCAATGAAACTAAAAGCTGGCTCCTTGAAAATATAAACAAAATAAACAAAATCTTTAACTAGACTCATCAGAAAAAAGAGAGAGGGACCAAATACATAAAATCAGAAATGAAAGAGGAGAAATCCCAACTGGTACCACAGTAATACAAAGGATCATAGAATACTATGAAGAGTTATATGCCATATAATTAGACAACCTAGAAGAAAAAAAGGATAAATTCCTTGAAACACAATCTTTCAGGACTGAATAAAGAAGACATAGAAGATCTGAATAGACTGACTACTAATACTGAAATTGAATTAACAAACAAACTCCAACAAACAAAAGTCCAGGTCCAGCTGTCTTTATAAGTCCAGTGAATTCTACCTAACATTTAAAAAGAATGTTTATGGGGCACCTGGGTGGCTCAGTCTGTTAAGCGTTTGACTTCGGCTCAGGTCATGATCTCACGGTTCGTGGGTTCGAGCCCTCCATCAGGCTCTGTGCTGACAGCTAGCTCAGAGCCTGGAGCCTGCCTCAGATTCTGTGTCTCCCTCTTTCTCTGACCCTCCCCTGCTCATGCTGTCTCTCTCTCACAAATAAATGAAAACATTTAAAAAAAGTTTTTTAAATAAAAAGAATGTTCATTCTTCTTCAATTATTCCAAAAAACTAAGGCAGAAGAAATATTTCCAAACTCATTTTATGAGGCCAACATTACCCTGATGCCAAAAATAAAGACACTACAAAAATAAAATTGTATGCCAATATCCCTGATGAACACAGATGCAAAAATCCTCAACAAAATATTAGGAAACCAAATTCAACAATACATTACAAGTATCAAATGGACTTAATAGACCTACAAAATATATCCAAGTGTGATTCATTCCAGGGATGCAAGGATGTTTTAACATCCACAAATCAGTCAATGTGATATGCCACATTAACAAAATGAAAAATAAAAGTCATATGATGATCTCAATAGATGTAGAAAAAGCATTTGGCAAAATTCAACATACACTAATAATAAAATTTTCAACCAAAAGGGTATGGAGGGAATGTACTTCAAAATAATAAAAGCAACATATGACAAATCCACAATTGAGATCAAATTCAATGGTAGAAAGCTGAAAAAATGTTCCTCTAATATCAGAAACAAGACAAGGATGCCCACTCTCACTACTTTACAAATGAAATAGTATCAGAAGTGATAGCCATAGCAATCAGGCAAGAAGGACATAAAAGACATCCAGCTTGGAAAGGTAGAAGTAAAACTGTCACATTAGTACATGACATAATGTCATATATAGAAAGCCCTAAAGACGCCACCAAAACACTATTAAACTAATAAATTAAGTAAAGTTACAGGATACAAAATTAATATACAAAAATTTGTTGCATTTCTGTACACTAATAATGAACTATCAGAAAGAGAAATAAAGAAAACAATTACATGAAAAAGTATAATATACCTAGGAATAAATTTAACCAAGTAGGTAAAAGATGTGTACTCTGTAAACTAAAGACATTTATTAAGAAATCGAAGAAGACACAATTAAATGAAAAGATATACAATGCTCATAGATTGGAAGAGTTAATATTATTTTTTTAGTTTTGAGAGAGAGAGGGAGTGAGCAGAGAAAGAGGAAGAAAGAGAATTCAAAGCAGGCCCTGCACTGTCAGCGCAGAGCCCGATGTGGGGCTCAATCTCTTCATGAACCATGAGACCATGACCTGGGCTGAACCTAAGAGTCAGACAGTTAACCATCTGAGCCACGCAGGTGCACTGGAAGAATTAATATTATTAAAATATCTATAGTACCCAAAGCAATCTACAGATTGAATGCAACCTCTATCAAAATAACAATGGCATTTTTCACATAAATAAAACAAATAATCCTAAAGTTTGTATGGAAGACAAAAGATCCTGCCCAGCCAAAGCCACTTTAGGAAAGAATAAAGCTGAAGATATCACTCTCCCTGATTTCAAACTGTACTACAAAGCTATCGTAATTAAAACAGTATGGTACTGGCACAAAAATGGACACACAGATCAATGGGACAGAACAGAGAATCAAAAAATAAACTCACATTTGTATGGTCAATTAATCTATGACAAAGAAAGCAAGATCACAAAATAGAGATAGGACAGTCTCTTTATTTTTTTTCTTTTTTTTTTTTTTACAAATAGTTTATTGTCAAATTAGTTTCTACATAACACTCAGTGCTCATCCCCAAAGTGCCCTCCTCCATGCCCATCCCCCCTCCCCCCCACATCCATCAGTCCTCAGTTTTTGTCAGCATGCAAGAGTCTCTCATGGTTTGCCTCTCTCCCTTTCCCCCACCATTTCTGCCCTTCTTCTCCCCCTTGTTCCTCCGTCAAGTTCCTCCTAATCCTCCTATACGTGCTAAAACATGGAAAGAGCCTAAGTGTCCATCAACAGATGAATGGATCAAGAAGATGTGGTTTATCTATACCATGGAATACTACATGGCAATGAGAAACAATGAAATCTGGCCATGTGTAGCAACATGGATGGACCTTGAGGGTGTTATGCTGAGCGAAATAAGTCAGGCAGAGAAGGACAGTCTCTTTAATAAATGGCTCTGGGAAACTTGGACAGCTATAAGCTAAAGAATGAAACTGGACCACTTTCTTTTTTTTTTTTTAATGTTTTATTTATTTCTAGGAGAGAAGAGACAGTGTGAGCATGGGAGGGTCAGAGAGAGAGGGAGTGACAGACTCCGAAACAGGCTCCGGGCTCTGAGCTGGCAGCCAGCACAGAGCCCGACGCGGGGTTCGAACCCACGAACGGCGAGATCATGACCTAAGTGAAAGTCGGATGCTTAACCGACTAAGCCACCCAGGCGCCCCAAAACTGTACCACTTTCTTATATGATACACAAAAATAAGCTCATAAAAGGACTTAAATTTGAGACCTGAAACCATAATACCCCTAGAAGAAAATAGGCAATAATGTCTTTGACATAAATCTTTGCAATATTTTTTAGATATGTTCCCTCAACCAAGGGCAACAAATGCAAAATATACAAATGAACTATATAGAACAAAAATTTTTATACCATGAAGGAAACTATCAACAAAACAAAAAGGCAACCCACTGAATGGAAAAAGATACTTACAAATGATATATCCAATAAGGAATTGATCCCAAGATATATTTTAAAATGTGTACAGCTCAATAATGAACAAAATAAAAAGCTTTAAACAAATAAACAACCTGAGTAAAAAATGGGCAGAAGACTCAAGTAAACATTTTTCCAAAGAAGACATCCAGCTGGCCAACAGACACATGAAAAGATGCTCACCATCACTCGTCACTGGGGAAATGCAAATCAAAACCACAATGAGATACCATTTCACAAATGTTAGAATGGCTTTTAAAAAAGATAAGAAATGACAAGAATTAGTAACAATGTGGAGCAAAGGGAACCCTCCTGCACTGTTGGTGAGAATGTAAATTGGTGCAGCCACTAAGGAAAACAGTATGGAGGTTCCTCAAAAAATTAAAAATAGAACTACTATATGATCCAGCAATTCCATTTTTGAATATTTATTCAAAGAAAACAAAAACACTAATTTAAAAAGATGTATGTACCACTATGTTCACTGCAGCATTACTTACAATAGTCAAGATATAGAAGCAGCCTAAATGTCCACCAATAGATGAATGGATAAAGAAGATGAGGGGTCTGTGTGTGTGTGTGTGTGTGTGTGTGTGTGTGTGTGTAATATTACTCAGTCATAAAAAAGAATGAAACCTTGCCATTTGTGATAACATAGATGGACCTAGAGGCTACTGGATTAAGTGACATAAGTCAGACAGAGAAAGACAAATAGTGTATGATTTCATTTATACATAGAATCCAAAAAATAAAACAAATGATCAAACAAAGCAAAATAGAAACAGACTCACAGTTCCAGAGAATAAATTGGTTGTTGCCATAAGGGAGGGGATTAGAGGGATGGGAAAAATAGATAAAGGGGATTAAGAGGCACAAACTTCCAGTTATGAAAAAAAGTAAGACACAGGGATGTAATGTACAGCATAAAGAATATAGTCAATAATATTGTAATAACTTTGTACGGTGACAGTAACTAGACTTATTGTGGTGATCATTTTTGTAATGCATAAAAATATTGTTCACTATGGTGTATACCTGAAACTAATATAATACTGTGTTCAATTGTAATTCAATAAAAACTTAAAAACAAAATACATGATAAAGTAAATTAATAAAAAGAAGTAAAATTTGATCACTTCAGTTGAGTGTAAATTCTAAGGAACTCGATGATAGAGGTTCATGATCACTAAACCATTTTTTTAACCTGTAATTTTATAGGTAAAAGGAGATTGCTGATCAAATTAGTCACTTAATTATCTCACCCTTATTCAGTTATATGGAAAGGATCACAAAAGAAAATAGTCTTCAAGAGAGAGAATGAGAGACCATTTTAGCCACCACACCATCAGTAACTATTTGCTGAATAAGCCTTTTTCAGTAAATCTGTATTTTGTTGGGGGTAATTATCAAGGCAAGAAGGAAATTTTAGTATCATCTTATGTTTATTAACACAACTCCTCAAAGGTAATTATCTAGGTGATGTTCTCAGTTCTCCACTTCAGCTTTCATGTGGATTCTCATTCTTAACTTGACAAAAGGGAGACAACTAAAGGGTCATTATTGATATCCTCAGGGTTTCTAATGACTTGATAATAATCTAATTATGTGGCTAACATTGTTTGGATATGTCATAAGATTCTTAATGTCTGATAATTTTTAAATATACACAGGAACTTATAATGCTGGTTAGCATTATAAATAAGTTCTGAGACTTATGAAGGTCTAGGAAAACCCACCCATATTCTGTTAATAATCACATATAAATAACCTCAAGGAAGATGATTGGATATTTAAACTGTTAAATACTTAAGATGACATAGTTTCCAAAATGTATCGATACATAAGCCTAAACTGAATTCTTCCCCATGAGGAACTGGCACCCTAGACATTAGTTTTCATAGCTCCTTACACAATACCAATATCATTTTTCATAATGTGTACATTGAATATAGGCAGAAATCACAGAAGCCAGAAGATAAAAGGATTACATGGCAAAATAAGTTCCAAACAGCATTCTTTTGAAATAACTTTCCTGAGATTAGTTGAAAACATATAATGAATATAAGCATATTTTGACTCTTTGCTTTAAAATAAAATAAAAATACACTAAAAAAGCCATTCAGAACCACAAATGGTAATACGTATGTAGTGTTTGATGCTTTCCAAACATATTTCCACACCTCATTGTATGTGAGCTAGAGGGTATCCCTGTGAAGTGTTATAATGCGTGAAGATGTCTAACGTAGACTAAGTGCACTTTTAGCTAACAGACTTCCAAGTCAGCACCAGCTTTTCTTCCATTCAGCACGACCTGTATACTAGGTGCTGTTAGCTCTGTCCCCATAGAACTTGGTGAATTTGTCCCCTCCTTTCCGTTTCCTCCTTTACAGAATGGAAAGACCAAGGGAGTGGGGAATTTATCAATCTGCTACTGGCATATCCACATACCTAGCATAGTGCCTGACAAGGTAGAGCGTGCTCAGCAAATACTTTTAAACAAATGAATGAATTCCCATAGCCCCACATTATCCTATTTCCTCAAATCTCCTTCCCCCTCGATTTTTATGTGACCTCCTAACTGGCATTATGAGCCAGATTTTCTATTCTCTCGTGTACCCTACTGCTTAACTGATTACATACTAAAGCACAGATTTAATGGTTGTACTCTCTAGATTAAAGCATTTACATTTCTTTTTATTATTACAAACTCCTCTCCCTGGCATTTAAAGTTCATGGTGGCCCTCACTGACCTTTCACCAGATCCCAGCCTTCAATTTCAAAATAAGATTTTTGTATCATTCCTGTCAACCCTCAGATGATTCTTGACTATTTGGCTATGTTTCTGCAGGTCCCTTTGCCCACAGTAGCCATAGCCACCTTAGGTTACCTACTGAAATACCACCAGTCCTTCAGTATTTATGTGAAATGCTAATTCATTGAAGATGCACTAATCAAATGCCATCACTTTGTCTGATGCAACTCTCTTATTCTGCCTTGTAATATAGTTACAAGTAGACCCATGTCTTCTCCTCAGTATTGCAAGCTCCCTACAGCCAACAACTATGTTTTATGTAGCTTCTACTCTAAAGCACCTACCACATGTAATAAATGGTCAACACAAATCTGCTAAATTGAAGTGATTCCAAAAGGTGAGTCATAGGATCCAAAAGTCCTTGAGCACATGGTGAGGAGAACAGAAGATGGTTGCAGAGTTCCAAAATTTAGGGTTTGAATCTGAGCTCTGCCCTTGACAAGATGAGAGCTCAGGCAATATTTGTATTTTTCTTGTCAGCCTGCCTGAAGCTCAGTTTCCTTGTCTATAAAATGATGATACTTGTATCATCTACTATATAGGATTATCGGTCAGACTTAAATGGAACAATGAAAGTGATGATGTTTTGTACACTTTGCAGTGTTTTATAAAGATTCCGTTATTTTCAAATTGTATGTCATGGAACTTGTTGGTTAAATAAAAAATGAAAGCCACCTGGTAATTGTGAGTCCTTTCCTGCCATTCCTACTTGAAGAATGAGGAAGGGGTGTGATTCAGAAGAAGGGAAAAGGAGAGCATTTTCCTTCTCCCAGTGGTCCAATTGCCCAGCATGTGGAAAATCAGCATTTGAACATCTTTTAAAATTAATACTCAGCCAAGTCACAAAGTCCCTCTGTGACAGCATCTAGAAAAAAAATTCCCTATGATAAATTATTTTGAGGTTTACAGTTTATCGTATGTTTAATGTATTAAGCTGACAAAGCAGCTTTAAAAATATCACAGAGGTTTTGTTTTCCTCCTCTGCCTCCTCCTGGGTATTTTCTCTTTGCTAAATTCATTTTTAAAAATGAGAAATGTCTCATTTAAAAATGAGAAAATACTGTAATTCTACTCTGTCATCATATCATTGTCTATGGATGCCCCTCATTTGAAACTCAACATAAAAGGCTATATGGAGAAAAAAGAGGAGGAAATGGTGCTGGGAACTGGCCTGGGTAGTTAGAGTAGTCCTGTCCCCAGAGAAAGCCATTCCCCATGCCACTTTCTGCTTCAGACATCCCTGATCTTAGCGACAAGCTGGACGCAGGTTACGCTATCCGAGAACCCTGGACAAATGTGGTTCATTGTGATATAATCTGATTTTAGAAGGGCTTATGCAATTTGCATTCCTTGTCAGAGGCTTTCCCACATTTCTGGATCGTTGATTCCATTTTAATAATTTTTTTTTAAATGCAGGGAAGGAGAAAACATCTGCCCATTATCTGGGAAAATATAACAGCTACCTCTTTGGAGTGAGAGCTGGGTTATGAATCAGTGTTTTGCTTGTTTCTTCATTTCATTTATGTGCAGGTTTACTAGACACTCTGGACTGGTTTGAAACCTCCCAATGACGTCAATGGGGCCGAGAAATCGGAGCAGCGGAGACAGCTGCATTGCACCATGTCTACTGAGGTTTTATTCTTTTCTCCCAGGGTGACATCTGAGACAGATATTATCAATCAAGCCCTCCTGGCTCAGCATCAAATCAAAGGCACTTTATCATTCAAAGCAGTAAAAGCTGCAACTAGACGATCTGCCCAGCTTTTTTCCCTAGGAATATCTTGTTCCTGGCAATTAATAATGCAATTAAAACTTCAATAAGAATGCTTATTAATATACTTAATTTAAATATGGGTGTTATTTCCTTTATTGCTGCAATTGCTAAGTTATTAAAGTTCACTTTCTCTGTATATTTTATATAAAAAATTCAAAACAATCTAATTACTGAAACACTAATAAACACCAAGTGATAAAATTCAACCAGTTTCCAAGAAATGTCCAAATGTCCGGGAAAAAAATATATAGGTACTTATGTAGCAAAGCTTTACTATCATTTGGAAAAAAACAAGCCACAACAACAATAACAAAACTCCTGTGACAACTGACAGGCAGGAAACCAGTGCTCTGTGAATTAACATTTCTTCTTTATTAAAATAAAACCAAAAAGAAGAAAGCCACAGCCAACTGTTTTTTTTGTTTGTTTGTTAAGCACAACATATTATTTACTGACTTTTCAAGCATCTCTTCTTAGGAATAGTCTTACTTGCCTGAGTATATAATAGCATATTGAAATCCGAAAAAAATACAGCACTTAATCTAATTATACTGTTTTAAAGAAAAGGTCTATGCTCTGTCTCTTCTCTCTCGTTCATTCTCTCTCTCTCTCTTTTAAAGGGGGAGACTTTAAACTTCTAAAAATCCCCAGGGCTAATCATAACAAATCTAATAAACACCCTTGAAACAGATTTTGTTTTCAAAATTACCTAGGAGCGCTAGGCATAGAACAGTCTCACCAGAGTAAAGAATATGAAGAATACTGTCTTCCCTCTCCTTGCCTTCTAGAGTGTTTGTTGGCAAATAATCCCAGTGATAAAATAAGGATAAAGTGATATAGAGAGAAACTGGGGATAAAAATAATGGAGAAAATACCAACATCAATCACAAGGTTATGTAGCCAAACTGAATAGGATCCAAAGCCATTTAGTTTAGAAAATCAAACTGGTCAAGAACAAGAAATAGAGAAAACAATACTCTTTAGCAATTGTCTATCATTCATGAAGCATCACCATCTGCTCTATGTTGTTACATCAGGTAATATTATATATGATGGATATTGCTGTAACTTAATAACAGATTCCAAAAATAGGAAAAGCCAAGAGCAGGAGACTTACTGTTTCAATGAGGAATAAACAAAAGAACCAGAAGTTTAGGTTAGCTAGAATAACAAACATCTTGCCAATCAGCCATGTTTACCCAAGGTTGGGTTTTGAACATGCTCTTTCTTATTTGGATTTAAACAATAAGTTTCTTTTTTCTACCCTCTTTCATTCATTTAGCTGTGAAACAGACAATAAATCATAGCTAAAGCTACCAAATATCTTGTACCATTATACACAAAGCTGAAATTCCTAACTGATCCAGCCCTAAAGTTTCTCCAACCACTGGATCCTTCTTCCCTTTATCCATTCCCTTTGTTCAGCATAACGATAATAATATGCTGATTTGTATCCCAGCTCCTGGCAAAAACAGGTACATGTCCTTGCATGACTCCAAATCTGAAAAATGATAATGAAATAAAATGACACATGAACAAACACCTTGTAGATGCTCTAAATGTGATAGATATTATTTTAGATGCTTGCTGAAAAATGTGTATCCTTATGCTTTGGTGCCAAGTACTATGCTAAGCAGTGGGAACACACACACACCAAATATGAAGTCCACAGAATAAACCAAGCCAGGGACTTGAGAATCATTCTTCCCTTCCACATCAAATCAGCACTACCAGTACAGATAAGAGCAAAGTAAGGAAGGCCCTTTCCCAGCTGTGGGAAATCTGTCTTATCCCTCTGGTGGTCTGCCAAATCTCGCCATAAATGTCATAAACAAGCAAATAACAGCTCAGATAGTTACCTAGCCCAGAGAGGATTCTACCTCTTTTACTTTTCTTGAATTGGTTTCCTCTTCATCTGGTCAGAGATGACCTAATTCACATCATCATCACTTCTTTCCTAGATTATTCCAAAAAGCCCCCTAACCAGCTTCCTTGCTTTGAGCTTTACCTATAAGATCATAATATTAAATGATAAACCTGGCCATGCCACTCCCTACTTAAAAACCTTCATGACTTCTCAAAGCATTTATGAAAAAAGTCTCTTCCTCAGCAATGTCACAACAGATCCTATATGATAGGTGGTTTGACTACATTTCTAACTTTTTCTTCTTGACTGTAAGTACCCACTCAAATCACTCAGTTTCCCAAACTTGCTGTACTGTTCCACATTTTCATAGGTTTTCCGCCCCCTTCTTCCACCTTTAGCTTACAGTTCCCACTAACCCATGCTTTTACTATTATAGACAATTGTAGCACATGTATCACACACATGTCTGTCTGCTTCATCCCTATTTGAGTGTGATCTTCTGAAGAGTAATGGCTATGTGTGGTTCACTTCTATTTCAGAATGGCATGCTGTTTTGAAAAATGATAGAGGAATCAATGAACTTAGTATCTGTAATTTCAGTTGATCTACAAAAGAGATTTTAGAATCCTTTCTGTGGGACAAGGATGGATCTTCAGAGGCCCCCTTAGGCAGTTAGGCCCCATTTTCTTCTCCCCTAGACTTGTTTTAATTAGGAAACAGGAACTGCATCCTGGAGCCATGAGAAAGGATACTAGAAGTTCCAGAATCAGAATTAGATAGAGGTATTTTATTTATTATTATAAGGGTTATTTATCATAAGGGTTCTCAGTTCTTCTAAGGAGTGTACAGCAGACCATTTCAATCGAAAAATTGTCGTGAATCTAGAAGTAAGAGCCTACATCAACCCATGTAGTAAGTTAATTAATCATTTATTGACAACTGCACTTTTCCAAATGACCTGAGCATCCTAGATTGTTTATTCATTCATTCAACAAATATTGATTGTCTATGTCATCCTAGACATTGCAAATGTAATGGTGAACAAACAGGTTAGTTCACTAGTATCTAGTACTTAGGGTTTTTTTTCCTCTTCTAATACATTTTTGGTAGGTGAGCAGCCCACAAAGAAGCACCCTTTTTGTCAAAGGGCAGATCTCAGGCTCCATGCCATACCACTGGATCTTCTCCATGGAATCCCTGTTTGTGTGTGCCATCAGTTGCATTCTGTGTTCCAACCCATTTCGTGCAGTCCCAGTATCCAATGTAACACAGAGGATCAAAGAATCACTGCTCTCTAAACATGCACAGGCACGCAGATAGTGTATTGGCCATTCACAATTTGATGATGCTGTGATGTTAACAAAGAAGTATCTGAATGAGTTTCCTGGCAAGGTTGGCAAACACTAATGAATCAGTGGCTCTGAATTAATTAAAGCAGCGAAACGTGGGGGTAGATTTTTTCTGACAGATGATTGACATACAGAGACTAGATATTAAGCATATATAGCTTCATTATCCAAATGTAATTTTAAGGTCCTTAAGGGGTCTTTCCCACGTTTACATCAGTTTAAGCCCACAGTACACCTTATATGGTGCCTTCTTGTCCACGGTATGAGTGCCATAAAAAATTTGTGGACTATTGCTTTCGTAAGCAATCAAAATACTTTTAGTTAAGATCACCAAATATTTCTAAGTAAGCTAGAAAATAAGTATCATTTTTCTGTTTATAAGGCCACAAAAGAATTTCAATATATCTATTAAATAAAATTTAAATATTTTAAAACTTTATAAATAATAACAAAAATTAAAAGCCCTGTCCTGAGCAGTCAAGAAGTCAGTATTTACACAAATGGCTTTATCATGTAGTATGAAGAGCAGTACTTTTAGAATCATACAGACCCAAAGTTGTATGCAGAATCTTCTCCATATTTGTTCCATAAAAATGGGAAAATGATACCACCTAAGCGTCAGTTTATCATCCTTCATATAGGGATTATGGTCCTTATCTCGTAAGGTGTTATGAAGAATAAATTAGTGTGTACAAAGTACTTAAACTGGCATAGAGTAGATATTTAATATTTTTACATAATGTATTTTCATCTATTTTGAGTTCTTTGATGGGAAGAGGGAAATTGTTACATAGTAATTTCAGAATACGTCACCAGTTATGAGCTTTTTCAAGTAATATGTAAGGGAATAAGAGGTGCATATATAATGCCTTCCTTTTTACTGTCTTTTTAAATATTTATTTATTTATTTATAGCAATGGTAGGCATTGTGATGAGGACTTTACACTGTTTTTAAGTGTGAACTATAGTTCCAATTCCAGAACTTGTCCTTTTTGTCTTAGAAAGTGATTTTTGACCTTGTGATTGAAATTTTGCAGCCACCTAATACCTGCCAAAACCTGTGATAATCTTCCAAATTTTTGTTTGTTGAGTCATTACAGCACCCTACCTTTAAGAACACCCATAGGGTATTCCTGTAACTTACTTGAAATCAATACCGAGGGTCTATACTAAATGCCCTTGAATGGAGTTTCCTGAGACGTCATAACTTAAATATTTATCATCTGCTTGCAACATGCAAAGGACTCAAGCCTAACTTTGATTTATTCCGGCCTGCAGCTTATGACACTTAGGCCACTTCTCGATGGCAAAAGACCTTTCAAGACTTTGAAACTTTGCTGCTGTCAATATAAAGGCTATAGAAAGACTCTTAGTTTTAAAACAAAATTCTCCTTTGGGTCAGGTATTCTCAAGGGGGTAAGAGGATCAAAGGCCAATGCTTGTCCAATGTTATTTTTTCAAAATCACTTGAACTAGTGGAGATGCCTAAATCTCAAGTTATACAACACAAGGCTGCAGGCACACATGTGTGCTCGCACACACACACACACACACACATGCACACACACACGTATTCTTTAAATAAGTATTTACTGAACTTTTACCATGTGCCATACACTCTTCTAAGCATTTTGAATATAACCATTAACCAAACAGAAAAAATGTCCAGCCCTCATGGAATTCACATTCCAGCTTGGGGTACGGGATGATATGGGAGGAGTGGAGTCAGAAAATAAACAACACACACAAGCCATAGTGTAGAGTTTATCTTTCCTTGGACCAGCCATGGCCATTTCTGTCCCTAATCCTTTGCATTTGTTTTTCTCTTTATTTGGAATGCTTCCTTTGTTATACTGAAAGACCAAGGTCAAATATCACCTTCCTCTGTGAAGCCTATGCTAGCTCTTCTTGGGGACTTAGGGAGCTTTTTGCATAGCTCTTTCATGGCATTTCTCAAATTGTCTTCCAATTGACATGTATCTGTCTCTCTCACAGGAGAACAAGTTCCTCTCAGGCAAGAACATAGTTAAAACTAATTCTTAGTAAGTATTGTATCACCAGGGCTATCTAATACAGAGCACACTAGAGTAGTACCCTCAATAAATATTCCATTAAAAATGAATGCAGTTTTTGTCTTTCTCAGTATGACTTTTTTCACTTAATGTAATACCCTCTAGATACATTCATGTACATCAAATGGCACAGTCTCATCCCTTTTATGGCTGTATACTATTCTACTGTATATATATACCACTTCTTTATCCATTCATCCATTGATACACACATAGGTTGCTTTTATATCTTGGCTATTGTAAATAATGCTGCAATAAACATAGGAATGTATGTATCTTTTCAAATTAATGTTTTTGTTCTTTTTGGTTAAAAACTCAATAGTGGAATTATTGGATCATATGATATTTCTACTTTTAATATTTTTGAGAACTCTCCATACTGTTTTCCACAATCGCTGTACCAATTTACACCCCCACTAACAGTGCATGAAGTTTCTTTATTCTCCACATCCCTACCAACACGTGTTGTTTTTTGTCCTTTTGATTTTAACAGGTGTAAGATGGTATTTCATTGTGTTTTTGATTTGCATTTCCCTGATAATAAGTGATGTTAAGCATCTTTTCATGTGTCTGTTGGTCAAGTGTATGTTTTCTTTGGAAAATATGTCTATTTGGGTGTCAACTATACTCAAAAGAAAGAACAAATGTAGTTCAATTTTATCACAAAGAAAAGAAAGATTAATTGTGAGGTTACCTATGATTAGAATGTTTCTTTGCATACTATCCATACTAAAGTTTGGATAACATATAAATTTAAGAAAAATATTCCTATAAATAGAACTATTTTATGTGAAATAAATAATAACATTGTTTTAGCAAAAGCTAATTTAGTAGACCTGGTAACTCAAAAGCTAACTTTTAATTAGTTGATGCAAATAGTCTTGGTAAAAATATTAATTTATAACTTGATTATCATTTATTTATTTTTAATTTTTTTATGTTTTATTTATTTTTGGGAGAAAGAGAGAGACAGAGAGACAGACAGAGAGACAGAGAGACAGACAGAGACAGAGAATGAACAGAAGAGGGGCAGAGAAAGAGGGAGACACAGAATCTGAGGGAGACTCCAGGCTCCAAGCTGTCAGCAAAGAGCCTGACATAGGGCTCAAACTCACGAACCGTGAGATCATGACCTGAGCTGAAGTCAGATGCTCAACTGACTGAGCCACCCAGGCACCTCTTGATTATCTTTTAAAATGCTTAAATTAACCTGTGCTATAATCATTTGGATAATTTGATGACTATAGTTAAGATGTTTATTTTCTTCAATCTTCTAACTAATGGAATAAAATTAAATTCCTTCTAAGAAGGAAGCCTGAGTCATCAGACTAACTTACTGTGATTGGTACAACAAAGCTTACTTACTACAGGGAGCTGCCATTTAAAGGAGGTGATATTCCAAGAATGGAAGTTCCTACAGCTTTTAGACAATGTCTACACCCCATTGCTGGATGACATCTGTGATTCTGTGTCTGGGACCCTGTCAGGTTAGTATCCATCAGATTAGCTGTCTGCTTCTTTGCCAGTGACCTCCAATCTTTGAATTTTTCTTCTGCCTCCAGATTAATAAACTTTGCCTTTGTTCAATCAACTATGCAAAGAAAGATAAAGCTGCCTTTTTACAGAAAGGAAAGTCAGGAGCAAGCCAACATCCCTCCCTGTAATCAACTCGCAGGGTAATTTTAGGTCTTCTATTGATCTGATAACTGCACCATCTGTGTTTAAGAAGGTTATATTACTAAGTACTACATAGCTTTTAATATTGAATAAGAATATGTGCTCCTTCTTGGTCCTTTCTTTCCTGGAAACAAACAAACAAACAAACAAACAAATTCCCTGATTTTTCAAGAAAATAATTTCATGAGAAAAGTTTTATTTTTCTGCTCTAAATTTGGGGCAAGTGCAATCAGACTTCTTTTGCACACCCTAGCCACCCAGCTTCATGCTGAGCACCACAAATACATGATGATTGATAGATTACCCTGACTTAGAAGTGTGTGTTGTGCTTGAACAAGCTATATGCAGTTCCTTCAAATAACATAGAAGGAAGAAGTAATGTAATTTTTCAAATACTATATACAATTTTCTTCATCAAAGTAGGCTCCCAGGCATGCACTCATACTGCTTGTTCCGTGGCTAAAGTCTCAAGGGAAGGATAATGTCTGTAGTGCAGAAAAAACCCAAATGCATTTTTGAAAGTCTGAGAGTTTATATTCCAGCTAAATAAAATAGTCATTAAACAAAATGAAGGTTTTTTTTCCCCCTGTGCGTTTGTTTTGCTTTCTGTACCTATCAGTGACTATCAGTAAAAGATAATGTATTTAAATTTTTGTGATATTCAAATTTACTGGTTTTTATCTTCACCACAGGGGCTTCATTTGGGGCACAGTTTTTTCTCATATTGGCTTTGGTAATTAATACAAAGGAGCTTTTTTGAGCTAAAAAAGTATCCTTCACAACGTAATCACATAGGATTGGAACTTAATGGTTGTCAAAACTCATTTTTGAACAGTTTGAACATTAGCTTCTATGCAGTGTTTAACAGTGACAAAAATACTCTATAAGGCTCTACAGATTTTAAACTATTATTTTGAAGAATAAGCATGTATTTGCTGATTTCTAGAAATGTTTACAAATCTATAACTTAGCTTCTAATATGATTGCCATGGAAGCCAACATGGTTTTAGGTTAAGCCCATATTCCCACCTACTAAATATACTAACTATAGGTATGCCCTGCTTTAGGAAATGGTATAGCATAAATATATATAAAACAAATACACTGGGAAGTAATTTTAAAAATAATTCTTCTCGGAGTGCCTGGGTGGCTCAGTCAGTAAGCATCAGACTTCAGGTCAGGTCATGATCTTGCGGTTCATGAGTTCAAGTCCTGCATTGGGCTCTGTGCTGACATCTCAGAGTCTGGAGCCTGCTTCAGATTCTATGTATCCCTCTCTCTCTGCCCCTCCCCCATTCACACTCTGTGTGTCTCTGTATCTCAAAAATAAATAATAATTAAAAAATTTTTTTAATAAAATAATTCTCATGGCTAAAGGTTTCTCCCAAGGTTCCTTAAAAGTTAGTTTCCCTAGTTCACTTAAGGGATTATCTACATATAATCAATTGACATCGATGTAACTGAAAATGTAGAGCGCAATTTTATTTTTTTACCTGAATTTACTGTTATATATAGTTTAATAAGAAAAAAAAGATAAAGTAATTAAAAGTATATATAAGTCAGTGGTGCCTGTGTGGCTCAGTCAGTTAAGCATTGGACTCTTGATATTGGCCCAGGTCATTGTCTCAAAGTTGTGGGATTAAGCCCCATGTCTGGCTCCAAGTTCAATGTGAATCCTGCTTAGGATATTCTCTCTCTCTCTCTCTTTCTCTCTCTCTCTGCCCCTTCCCTGCTCATTCTCTCTCTCTCTCTCAAAATAAATAAATAAACTTCAATAAAAGTATGTAAACCAAAAGAGGTCAATTGGAGAAAAGATAAATTTGCACTTCACTGTTAAGAAGTTATATAAAAAGACATAAATCTTTATCATGTAGAGGGCTTTTAAGGATACTCTATGCATGTTCCTAAGACTTTAGGTGTTGAACCTTGAAAAATTTTACCACTTAAAATTCAACAGTTTACTTATGAAGTTCCATCTTAATCATTACAAATTCCCATCAAATAGTTGACTGAGCCACTGGGACACCTCAAAGATTGTAGATAAACACAGATAGGCTCTTCTGGGTTTAGTAGCACTTGGTTGAATGTTTTCCTCTAAAAATAGAATACAACTCTACCTCTTTGGAAATCCCCAGTTTCTGCGCCCAGGATGGCCCCACATAATCAATGGCTTATATCTTCCCTGCTTTCAGACTCTTAATGGTCTCTCAACAGCCTTCAGGATAAAGTTATTGCTACTATGAGGCCTTATCCAGCCCTGTCCATCTTCAGTGCTGGTCTCAAGCAATCACTTCCCTTATGATTTGAAACAGCCACAGTTTTTCCCAAAATGAATCATGATAAGCTGTATTATGCCTGGAAGGTCTTTCTTCTGATTCTCTGTCTAGTCATGCCCTACTAATCCATCAGAATTGTAGCTATGGGTCTCCACATTTAGGCCCTGATCTGATAAAGATGTATCCAAAGCAGGCTGTGCACACATACATTATTGTTTTAACAAACTTATTTTTATAATCCTTGATTTATATGTGGGTTTCCTCTGATGGTTACACAACTTTGGATCCCAGAAGTTTGGTACAGTACCTAGCACTAGTAAGTGCTGAATAAATGTATGTTGAATTTCAATAGTTTAGTGGGATTTTTTAAAAAGTTGATTTGAGCAGCATATCATTATTAAAAAAATATGAATTTTCAACAAAATGGTAACTGGCTTATAAATAACCTAAAGGTGATGAGATGAGGAGTTAAAGAGGCTAATTCTGTTAATACCTTGGACCAGGCATTGTGCTAAGTATTTTTATATCTCTTTTAAATATCACTGTCAGACATGTCACATCTATTACTTTTCATATTTCATACTTAATATGAACTTAGTATTTATGGAGTGATTCATATGTTCCAGAAACTATGGGTGATGCACATGACATTAGTTTTTTTTAAGAGAGAGAGAGAGCAGAAGTGGGGAAGGGACAGAGAGACAGGGAGATACAGAATCTGAAGCAGGCTTCAGGCTTTGATCTGTCAACACAGAGCCTGATGCGGGGCTTGAACTCACGAATTGTGAGATCATGACTTGAGCTGAAGTTGGCCACCTAACCCACTGAGCCACCCAGGCACCCCCACATCACATTAATTTTCATAGCATTTCAAGGAAGGCATTATAACTTCATTTACAAACAAGAAAATTAGCACTCAGACCTGACACAACTTCAGACACTTGGTAAACAATGAAGCTGGGGTTTTCACTTACACTGATCTGGTCCTCTAGGCAGTGCTTGTTTCATTGAAACATCACATCACCCAAACTGTTTTCTAGAGACCCATGAAGATATTAATAGGCATCTCATTCCCCTAAGGGTTTTGTGGTTAAATAAGTTTAAATTACTTTTTCCCTTTTAAAATATACCCTCTTTGCAAAAGTTCACAATGACATTAGTTGTACATCACAGCTCTGAAGCCATCAAGAAACCTGCTAAACTCTCTAACCAAGTGTTTTCCAGCTTTAAGAAACCATCTCCTTTTTATTTCTTCACAAGCCACTAACGCTCTACCCCATGACTTCCTTCAGTTAAAGTTATATTAAAATGTGATAAGAGGGTTCTTATTTTGACCCAATTCTCTCTTGAATTTCATTTTTGATGGGAAGAATAAAAATCCTAAGTTCATTTTTCTTTCATGTCCTTCATATTTTCAACTAATCCTAGAAAAAATGTAATCAGGAAAAATTATAGTCTGATTCTTGAGAACTGATTATGCTCAAAATTAAGAGTAAGAGTATTTTGTTTTTCTGATTTTACTCATCAACACTAGAAGTATTTGTTGAATGAACTGTCAAAAGCCTGTGCTAGGCACTGTGCAAAAAACAATTATGCCAGCCATAATTTCTGCCCTCTAGAAGCGCTGGCATTCAGAGCAATTAGAAAGTTAAATAATCCTCAAACAAGCAATGCATATCCTTAAAATGTATGCTCATGTTTCTATTTTGATGCATACATAAATCTGAGACTATGAGGTGATGCAAGGAAAATCACACAAATCACACAAATCATTGTTCGGCTTTAGTTTATGTCACCTATTGTCTCCCACCTACCCATAATTCCATGTTCCTTACTGTCCTAACCTCAAAATGAAGACAAAGTTCATAGACAATACATATATATATATAAAAAGTATTTACATGTCTCTCATAGCTCTTTAAAGCAAGATTTGAAAAGATATTCCACTATACACTAAGCACATAAAATATATATTCAAGGATGGTTAAAAAAAATCTTTACAATTTATAGTAACAGCTAATTACCTTATATTTCATTTTTGTAAGAGTCTAATAATAGAAAAGCTTTTCAAAAATAGTCTTATATGAGTTGAAGAAAAACTTCAAGTCAAGGGAAATAAATATTATTCATAAATTTTACCCTGCCTGAGAAAACAATTTATTCTTACAGAAAACTCCACTCAATGTATTATCTACTCCTATAATTTAAAAAAATACAATAGAAAGACATTTTAATATAGGAATATATTTAAGTTTTTTTCCTAAAACTCATGTAATTTTACAAAGAATAACATTTTCCTCTAGTCTTTTTACATATTGTTAATTTCTTATTATTCAGTGATTTAAAGGACAAAACCATGTCTCAGCCCTATCTCTGAACTGTCAGGTAAAGTTTGTTTTTCAAGGCATTAATGAGACCTACCATATCCACGAATGTCGCCGGGGAAGAAGCAAATCACTAACACGCAACATCCTGGAGAGCTGGTGCTCTATCAACATCCCACCACGCGGGAACTTAGTTTATTTTCATTAATTTCCCTGTGTTCTTGCAGCCACATAGTTATTGCTTAGCTCTTTGTCCTTTTATTTTTCTTTCCGAAGGCATGCCACTTCCCACTGCAGAGTAGATATCATTTTCAGTACGAATACAAATGACTTAGCAATCAACATGTAAGCATTCAACTGGAACATCATCAGTAGTTTCCTTTAGATATCAAATGAGAAAATCGATTTGCAGTCAAATCTGAATGAAAACTCCCATGAGGTGTGTAGCATTTCTTCCAATTTACCTCAGAAAGGGAGAGAATTTGAGTTTCCACAATTTTGTTGAAAAATCTCCCTTTAAACAGTATCCTCTGTTTTCTCTCTCATTTTGCATTTTCTTCTCCATGCCTGGTGATATGACAACATGTTTCCGGGTTTTCTTATAACTGAAATAGTGATCAGATTAATCAAAGAAAATTCTCTCTCATTCTACCTTTTGCATTGTGTTTGGAGCTATCAAACCTCCGGACTGACTTGTTCTGCATTGTTTAGTCCATTCAGAGCACGATGAAAGAACACCTAACACATGGGGTCAGATTTCCTGAATGACATATGTTAGACCACAACAAAGGAGAAAACCCTGGAGAGATTATAAGTCCTTTTCATCACATGAGATTACAGAGTACAGAAAATGTCTATGTTACACAAAGAAATAACAGTGTGACTGGAATAATGAATTCAACTTTGCCCAGGTCTGGGACCAACACCCCTGTCTGCTCTAGCAGGCGGGTATGTATTTAAACTTCCACCTCTGGCCCAGGATGACTGGCTTCTAAGCAGATACAACAGCCACTGAAGGCCACTGGGATCATCATTAACACAGCACAGCAGTAACAGGTTCAAAGATCCTCAGATCCCTGAAGAACTAAAGGCATTTCCCAGCATGATAAATTATACTCCAAAGACATTCAACAGAGAGGACAAGGGTCTCAGCATTCTGAATCTCTGAGTAGAATGTGATCACTGCAACTGCTCTCACTGACAAACACTGGCTTGTGTCAAATGAGAAGACATGTCTGAATGGCTTCTCCTTTATCTCTTGTTTTAGAACTTAGTCTTATTTATCACCCTTCTGGATCCTGATAATCATGTATTTTAATTGAATCTGTGTTCTTAGAAGGGGTATCTGGTTTCTTTATTTCAGATTTGCCTCCACATTTCAACCTCCGAAACCTCACCATATCTCAGAGAAGCTGACCTTAGGACAGGACTCATTTTATGCAATGGTAGCAACAGGTATAAAGATATAGGTACATAGACAATAAAAACTTAGATATGAAAACTAATTTTTTAATTGGGATTCCTCTTGTGTCCTTGCCCTTCTATAGTCGTATTTTCAAAACAGCAGCCAGAGTATTCTTTAAAAACCTAACTCAAGTTACATCATTCATTGGGTGAACATCTAATTGGTCCCCATTTCATTCATGGTGAGAGCCAAAGTCCTTACAATAGCCTATGAGGCCCTAGATATAATCTCCATCATTTCCCTGACCCCACTGCTCATTAGGCACCCCCTTCCTCAGTATTTAAGTTGCACTGGCCCTTTGCTCTTCCTAGAACATTCCAGTCATGCTTTTGTCCCCAGGATTTTTCAGTGGGTATTCTCTCTGCTTAAAATGATCTTCCCCAGTTTTTTCCATGGCTTGCTTCCACATGTAAGTCACTGTTCAAATGTCACCTTGTTATTGAGGCCTGCCTGGTTCACCTACCCTTACCCTAGCACTCTCTTTTCCTTGTTTTATTATTTTTCTACACAGCATTCATCTCCTTTTAGCATATATAGTTTATTTCTTCTGTGTATGAACTATATCCTCCCACTAGCATGTGACTCCAGGAGAAAAAAGATTCCTGTATTTTTCCCACTGCTTTGCTAAGACTGCCTGCTCTAATGCCAAACATAAAGTAGGGGTTCAATAAATCTTTATTGAAAAATTAATTAATTAATAAAAACACATGTCAGTCCATAGGCTTATAGCTAACAAGAAAGAAGATAGTGGCCTACTTTATAATTCAATAAGTACTTTTCATGAGAATAATATTTGGGGCTAGGGTGAATGTTTAAGTAAGTCTCCCCTAGGAAAAGGCTTTATTTCCTCTTGTGGTTTATAGAGGAATATAATTGTTGAGAAGGACTAAACGAGAAGTAAGAGGCATTAGTGAATGTGGTTCATTTAATCCAAGCAGGCAACATGATGACTTCTGGAAATGTTAATAAATGGTTGTTTTAGATCATGAAGGAAATATAAAATTAGTAGAGGCTATCTGGGAAGCCTCAGTAAGGAGGATTTTTAAAGATGGCATGTAAGCAACTCACCCATAATGCTTTTACTTTTGGAAACTAAAAAGGAGGCAGATGCTTTATGTTATTTTTCAATTCCATAGGATTATCAAAAAGTTTAAGTTTATTTTTTGTTAAATAACTGTTTTATTTATTTGAGATATAACTCATATGCTGTAAAATTCAACTTTACAAAGTATCCAATTCAATAATTTTCACTATACTCCCACTTGCGCAGCCATCACCACTACTTAATTTTTTATAATGTTTTCATCACCCCCAAAAGAAACTCCATCTTCATTTACCCCTCCAGTCACCCATGGAAACCACTAATCTACCTTTGCTTCTATGGATTTGCCTATTCTGAACATTTCATAGAAGTGGAATCATACAATATATGCCTTCTTTCCTCTGGCATTAAGTTTTCAAGGTTCATTCATGTTGCAGCATGTATCAGTACTCCATTCCTTTCTATTGCCAAATTACGTTCCATTTCATGGATCTGTCACCTTTTGTTCATGTTATTATTTGAGTTGTTTCCACTTTTTGGCTATTAATATATGAATAATGTTCCGATACAAGTTTTTGTATGGATGTATGTTTTCATTATACCTAGGAGTGAACTTTCTGGGTTATATGGTAACCCCATGTCTTACCTTTTGAGAATTTGTCAAACTGTCTCCAAAGGGGCTTCACCATTTTGCAACACTGTCAACAACAAATGAGCAAGTTCCAATTTGTCTGTATCCTATCCAACATTTTCATCTGCCTTTTACATTATAGTCATTTCAGTGGGTATGAAATGGTATCTCATTGTGGTTTTGATTTGCATTTCTCAAATGGCTAATGATGGGGAGCATATTTTCATGTGGTTATTGGCCATTTGTATGTTTTCTTTGGAGAAATGTCTGTCAAAATCTTTGCCCATTTTTAATTGGATTATTTGGCTTTTTATTGTTGTAAGAGTTCTTTATATATGCTGAGTATAAAGTCCTTTTTCAGATATATTCTTTGCAAATACTTTCTCCCATTCTAATGGCTGCCCTTTCACTTTTTACTGGTAAAAAAATTTTTACAAAATTTTTTGCTCTTAATGAAACCCAATAATATAGTTAATAAGATACAGTGGTAGTGCACAGATACAAATATAAGTTAAAGAAACTAAGTCTGAGACACAACTTGTTCAAGGTCACTAATGTAAAAATCCCAGAATCAGAGCCCAAACCTAAGTCCTCTGACTCTATATTTCATGTGCAGTATGCCCTACTACCTACAATAGATACTGTGGGCTTTTTCATGAGAGCTGAACTACTGTTAATAGAAATTCCTCCAGATGGGGGAAAAGATTATACACACAACACACATTACCTCTGGATAATGTCTGCAAAATGGCTCTCCTTTGGATTTCTATTAAAGTATGTGTGGCTGATGAAGTGAATCCTGGCTTTCAGTTGAGAAGGCTGGGCAATATCAGGAAATAAATGGAAGGAAAACAATGGCAGAAACTTATATAATTATGGACAAACACATCTCAGGATTTGTGTCTAAAGCTCATGAAGAGGAAAAACAACAGGGAATAAATGTTACCTAAGAGCACAAAGATGCATAGGCCGTCTATCAACAGCTAACAGCACAAGAGACACCAAACAACTTCCCCTGAGCAGTTTGTTTCACTTAGTAATAAGTCATGCACCAGTAGGCTGGTGCTGAAAATCTGGTGTGATAGTCATCTAGATACCCTTAAGTACTTAAACAGTGTAGCCCTTATTTTATTTCACTAAATTTTTAACCTCTCTAGTCTTAAATAACATTTTAAAAATTATTTTGCTCAAACACCAATTCAAAAAGATATATGTACCTCTATGTTAATTGCAGCATTATTTACAATTGCCAAATTATGGAAGTAGCCCAAGTGTTCATCGACAGATGAATAAAGAAGATGAGGTATATATGTATGTACATATATATATATGTGTGTGTGTGTGTGTGTGTGTGTGTGTGTACACACACACACACACAGAGGAATATTATTCAGCTATAAAAAACAATGAAGTCTTGCCATTTGCAACAACATGGATGGAGCTAGAGAGTGCTAAGCAGTAACGGTAAGCAAAGTAAGTCAGTCAGAGAAAAACAAATACTATATGATTTCATTCATATGTAGAATTTAAGAAGCAAATAAATGATCAAAGGAAAAATAAAAGAAAAAGACAAACCGAGAAACAGACTCTTAACTATAGAGAACAAACTAATGGTTACCAGAGGGGAAGTGAGTGGTGACATAGATGAAAGAGCTGAAGGGGATTAAGGAGTGCGCTTATGATGAGCACTGAGTAATTTATAGAATTGTTGAAGCAATATATTGCATATGTGAAACTAATATAATACTATATGTTAACTATATTGGAATTAAAATTTAAAAACAATACAAAAAAGAGTAAAAATCATTTTGCTCAGAACAATTTAAATGCTACAGTGTGATCTAAGTGGTTAAAGTACTTTATATAAATGTATCTCTGAATAAAATCTTATGGACTTAAGAATTTGAAAAGTTACTTCCAAGTCATCTCCCTACAGAAGTATTTCTTAGATATAAAAAAATCAGAATCTATCTATTTCTGACTTAGAAATAATAAAAGCAGTAATAATAATTAACAGTAGTAAAGCTCAATAATTACTATTACTTATACTATTATTTTTTAATGATAGTAATAATGATTAACAGTAGTAAAAAGCAACAAATACTATTACTTATTACTGTTATTATTAACAGTAGTAGTATTAAAATAACAGTGATAAGAGATTAATAACAGTGCTAGTAATTACCTTTATATAGTACTTTGGAGTTTCCAAAATGCTTTCACGTATATCATTGCATTTAATCACCATCACAACTTCTGGGAAAAGTATCCTTATCTCCATTTTTCAAATAAGGGAATTGAAGTCCACATTCAGTCTCAACAATCGACAGTATATCAGATACTATGCCAGATATTGCTACCCACACATTATTATCCAGCATTCACAACACTATTGAGGAAGGAATTGTTACCTCCATGCTATAGATAAGTCTCTAGGAGAATTGCAAATCTCCCAATCCCATAGCTAGTAGGAGGCAGTAAAGGAATTTGAGCATAATTTACAGTCTAAGATAATGCTCATCTAGTAAGAAACTATAGCTCCTAAGATAATGTTTATAAATAAAACTGTGTTTGACAAAAAGTCTTCATGGTGGTTACATGACTGGGAAGCTGTATTTTGCTTCTGAGGCTCAAAAAGAGAAACAACAGGGGCGCCTGGGTGGCTCAGTTGGTTAAGTGTCTGACTTCGGCTCAGGTCATGATCTTATGGTTCATGGGTTTGAGCCCTGTGTCAGGCTCTGTGCTGACAGCTAGCTCAGAGCCTGGATCCTGTTTCAGATTCTGTGTCACCCTCTCTCTCTCTGACCCTCCCCTGTTCGCGCTCTCTCTCTCTCTCAGAAATTAAAAAAAAAAAAAATTAAAAAAAAAAAGAAAAACAATAATGACAATAGAAATAGTTCACATTCATTGAATACTTACTATATCTAAAACATGGAGTTAAGTAAGCATTTTGAACTTACTTCCATTTAATCCTTATTACAACCCTATATTATTGTCTAAATTCAGGATATTGAAAACTAAAACTAAGAGAGGTTCAGTAAACTACCCATGACCATAAGATAGCTAATTAAGTTCAAGTCACATTGAATTGGAACTTCTATTTTTTATAGACAGAAACCCAATAGACAATCCATCAATCTATTATCCTAATGACTGGTAATCTTTAACTCATTCTTCATTTATCTAAGGTCTGATGCCACCTCATCCACACACTGTAACAGAAACCAGCATAGATTGGACAACAAGCTGAGTCTGCAATCATGGGACAGAGAGAAGCTAGCTGGTTTACCCAAGATCTAATGCATACTTTAACAAAGCTTACCAGCTCTTTTAGATACTAGTCCTAGATATTAACAGAGTATAAAACAGCCTCTCTTCCTTTCCTGGAAACCCATAGACTATTAGATTCTATGTGTGTGTGTTGGGGGGGGGGGCGGTTAAAGGGTCATGAGAATGGTAGAGCAAAGTAGGCAAGCCCATGAACTTTACTGCCAAAGAACCTTGAAACACCACAGCTTGTCCTGTGTATTAGTTTTCACTTAGGGATTAAGTAAGGAGGCATAAAATCCTTGGAGCCTCCAGGCACCTCAGAACTGACCCACTTTGTACTATAAAAGTTTGGAACTACTAAAAACTCTCATACATAAATAATGAACAGAATTTTTTTTTTCTCAATAGTCAAAAGCTTTTGGGTTAAAATGAAAGAGATTTATGCATCACAGGCATGTAAGCCAGCTGGGTAAGCACTCTGCCTAACCCTTACCCTGTGCTGCAGCAGCAGCCCTGCCACAGCTGGCACACCTGGGACACCCCTTACATGCCTGGATCTGGTAGCCAGTTGGAATTAAACATCTCCTACACAAGGACTCCTTTAAGACTAAAAGAGGTAGTAGTTTCATCTTCATAAAAACAAACACAGAGAATCAGGAAGAATGAGGAGAAGAGGAATATGTTCTAAACAAAAGAACAAGATAAAACCTCAGGGGGGAAATGCTTCATAAAACAGTCTAGCTGATAAAGAGTTCAAAGTAATGGTCATAGAGACAGTTATCAAACTTGAGAGAAGAATGGATAAACATCGTTAAAACTTCAACAAAGAGACAAAAATATAAGAAGGTAGCAAACAGAAGTCACAGAGCTACATAATAGAATAACTAAACAAACAAAATACACTACAGGGCTTCAATAGTAGAATGGAAGAAGCAGAAGAATGGATCATGAGCTGGAAGACAAAGCATTGGAGCTCACCTACAGAAAGCAGCAAAAAGAAAAGAAAATTTTTGAAAAAATAAATATACCTTAAGGGACATATAGGACAACATCAAATAGAATAAGATCTGCATTATAGGAGTTTCAGAAAGAGGAGAAAGAGAGAAATTTATTTGATGAAATAATGGCTGATCAATGTACCATTACCTCATAAAGAAAATAGACATCCAGGTCCAGTAAGCCCAGAAAGTTCTAAAATAGATGAATTTGAAGAGATCCATACCAATAAACATGATATTAAAATGTTAAAACTTAAAGATAAAGAGAGAATCTCAAAGTAGCAAGAGAACAGCAATGTTTTATGTACAGAAAAAAATGCCATAAGGCCATCAAATTTTAAAGAAGAAACTTTGGGGCACCTGGGTGGCATAGTCAGTTAAGCATCCAACTCTTGATTTCAGCGCAGGTCATGATTTCTCAGTTCATGATTGAGCCCTGAATCTGGCTCTGCACTGACAGCACAGAGCCTGCTTGGGATTCTCTCTCTTCCTCTCTCTCTGCCCCTCCCACCCTCCTCTCTCTCATAATAAATAAATAAACTTTTAAAAAAGCAGAAACTTTGCAGGCCAGAAGAAAGTGGCAAAACATTCCAAGTCACTCTGAAAGGCAAAAAATTCCAATGAAGAATGCTGTGCCCAGCCATGTCATTATTTAGAATGGAAGGAAGAAAAAGAGTTTTCCAGATAAGCAAAAGCTAAAAGAGTTCATCACAACTAAACCAGCATTACAGCAAATATTAAAGGGAATTCTTTAAGCTGAAAATAAATGACAAAAATAAAAAACAAACAAACAAAATATATGAAAGTTAAAATCTCATTGGAAAAGATAATATACAATTAAGGTAATAGGTTAATCACTTACAAAGCTAACAATGACTAAAAGACAAAAGTAGTAAACTTAACTAAATGTGTAATAATTATTTAAGGGTTACACAAAATTAAAAAGAAATGTAGAATGTGGCATCAAAACATAAAACATAGGAAGGAGATAAAATTTAGAGGTTGGGAATGGGTTCAAACTAAAGCTGTTATCAACTTAAAATAGACAGCTATATACATAGGAAAATATATATGAACATCATAGTAATCACAAAGCAAAAGCTTATAGCAAATACACAGAAGAAAATGAGACAGAAATCTAAACATAACATTAAAGAAAATTATTAAACCAAAAAGAAAGTGAGAAAAAGAAGAAACAGAATAACCACAAAACAGCGATAAAAAAATAAAAAAGATGGCAATACATACATACATACATACATACACACAGATCAATAATTACTTTAAATGTAAATGGACCAAATTCCCCAATTAAAAGACACAGAATGGCTGAAAGGATTTAAAAAACAACAGAAACAAGGAAGATAACAACAACAAGACTCATCTATATGCTGCCTACAAGAGACTCACTTCAGAAGTAAGGACACACAGACTGAAAGTGAAGAGGTAGAAAAAATATTCCATGCAAATGGAAACAAAAATAAAGCTGGTTAGCTATACTCATATTGAACAAAATAGACCTTACAACAAAAATTGTAATAAAAGACAAAGAAGGGCATTATAAAATGATAAAAGAGTCAAGCCAGAAAAAAGATATAACATTTATAAATATCTATGTACCCAATACAGAAGCAACTAAATACACAAAGCAAATATTAACAGACCTGAGGGGAGAAATTGACAGCAATACAACAATAGTAGGGGACTTTAATGTCTCACTTACTTCAATGTATAGATCATTCAGACAGAAAATCAATAAGGAAACCTTGGCTTTAAATGACACATTATACCAGATGGACTTCACAGATATATACAGCACTTTCCATCCAAAATCAGAAGAATATACACTCTTCTCAAGTACACATAGAACATTCTCCAGGATAAATTACACATTTGGCCATAAAACAATCTCAATTAATTCAATAAAACTTAAATAATATTAGGTATCTTTTCTAATCACAATGGTATGAAACTAGGAACAATTACAAGAAAACTGGAAAAAACTAGAAAAATGTAGAGATTAAACAATATGCTATTGAACAACCAATGGTGATCAAATAAATTAAATGAGAAACCAAAAAAAAAAATCAAACGATACATCAAAAATACCTAGAGACAAATGAAAGCAGAAATATGACATACCAAAATCTATGGAATGCAGCAAAAGCAGTTTTAAGAGTGAAGTTTATAGCAATACAGGCCTACCTCAAGAAACAAGAAAAATCCCAAATAAACACTTTAACTTCATATCTCAAGGAACTAGAAAAGGAAAGCCAGTTAGTAGAAGGAAGATAGTAATAAAGATCAGAGCATAAATAAATTAGAGACTAAAAAGACACTAAAAAAGACCAATGAAACTAAAAGCTGGTTCTAAAAGATAACTAAAAGATAAAAATTACAAACCCTTATCAAGAAAAAAAGAGAGGACTAAAGTAAGTACAATCAGAAACAAAAGAAAAGTTACAACTGATATCACAGAAATACAAAGGATTACAAGAGATTGCTATGAACAATATACACCAAAAAAATTAGACAACCTAAAGTAAATGGATAAATTCCAAAATACATACAGTCTTTCAAAACAGAAGAAATAGAAGATTTGAATAAATCAATTACTAGTAAGGAGATTGAGTCAGTAATCAAATATCACCCAACAAACAAAATTCCAGGACCAGACAGATTCACTGATAAATACTATCAAACATTCAAAAATGTAATACCTATCCTTTTCAAACTCTTACGAAAAATTGAAGAGAAGGGAATGCTTTCAAACCCATTTTACAAGGCCAGCATCATGCTGATACCAAAACCAGATAAGGATACCATACACACAAATAGAGAAAATTAAAACTAGAGCCATTTGATGAATATCTGCTTGACACTGGTAAGTACCCACACTGGAGGTGATGAGTGTCAAGGGATTTATATGACTTCTTATTTAATACTCTTATTAAGCTTGTAATTTTGAAATCCTTAACTCTATTATAAAGATAATGGAACCAAAGATCCAAGAGATTAAGTTACCTGCTCAAGGTCAAAAAACTAGTGGGTGAACTTGGATTCTATCCCAGATATGTTTGGCTATGAAGCCCTTGCTCTTTACACTACCCAAAGCCTGAGTAAAATATCAGCCCCACTATTTATTAGCATTTTCATCTTTAAATGCAAACTATAACAGTGCTGCTATAATCAGGAAAGATAAATAGGTAAAATATAAACAATGATACTACAGACTTCATGTGTTGGTTTGGTACATAACTTACACAGCTATGTATAAGAACACCTGGAAAACAATAAAATACCATTAAATTTTTTTTTATTTATTGAAGCTTCTGGGGAAAGGAGATTTAAAAATACGAATTGGAAAAAAAAGATGAATTGATTATCTTGTTCAAAGAAATGAGTGTTAAAATAGAAATGCATTCAGAGTAAGATTATCCTGGTATTTTAGACTTGGGCAAGTATTAAAAGGCTTCCACAGGGGACAACTTCCCAGCACCCAGTCTAAGAAAACATTCCAAAGAAAACAAAGGCCAGTCTGTGTGTATGTATGTGTGTGTTTCTGTTCAGGTTGGCATGCCTGTGCCCGTTTGTGCATGTCGGTGCTGAAATGAGCTTCACTGTACTGATTTTATCTCTCAATGCAATCATCTACAGAGCTCCAGATGTTCTGTAGGAGTTGTTGAGCACCTAATTTGAATGCCAAAAGAAAGGTGCTTATAGCATATTTCCAAAATAATGTGTTTCCGAAATTTGGAAGTATACACTATAATTTTCAAGAAGAAAAATAAGAATTGTCTTTTCATCTTTCAGGAGATTGGTTTCTTCTGAATACTTTTTAATTCCTTCCTGACAGTGCACACATGTCCTTTAGGATAGAACTCTGATCTGTAAATAATAACATATTGATGCTCTGACAGAGCCACTCTGGAATGATTGTTGTGGTGCTGGAAGCCAACTTGGCTCTTAATGATGAAATCTGATGGAGGCACCTCCTCTTGATGGTTCTTTGTTTTTGTATTTAAATAAATCTTAGAGGCACAGTCATATAATTAGATCTTCAGAGGCACTAAGAATCAATTTGACTTCAGAAAACTTTCTATGAAAAAAAAAAATCTTGGAGGTCATTGAGTCCAACTTGGTCATTTTACAGGTAAAGAAACTTAAGCAGACACTTGTGTGAGGTCACTTGGGTAGCTAGAATTTTTTTTCTATAACTACATTAGATACTTGTTTCCATTAAAACACAAACAAGTACCACAAGAATAACAACAAAAAGCCTGAGCAGACTGTGTCATGTGTTTAACTACTTGTTGAGTGCTAACTCCTTTAGAAAGAAGTGGTAGAGCTGGGGGTGATAGAAGCCTCAGACCTGAATTCAAGTTTCATTTAGCCACTTAACAGGTAACAAGTAATTTCTTTATACTTTGCAATTTATATCTATAAAATGGAGATAATATACTGTGCTATTTAAGATTCCTGTAATTGCAAGTCCCAAATATCCAAGGAAAATAGACACAAGTGAAAAAGAATAAAGTATTGGCTGATACAATGAAGGCATTGAAATGACTGAAAAAGTAGCGATAGTACCAACTTCAAAGAAGCCCAAATAGAAAGACTCAAATACCTCTGTCTCTGGTGTCACTCTTCTTCTTTGTATGCCATGTAATTTCTCTAAGTCCAGCTCCTCCTAGTGGGACATGGTCATAGGCCATGACATATAGGCTTAGGATTAGAAGGAAGAACACTTTTCCTCTTTAGCATTCACTGTAAAACTCCCATGTAAGAACTTTAATTGGGTCTTCTTTGGCCACATCATAAGAACTCTGGCCAGCAGATTGGGAGCTATATGCAAAAATCTTATTAAAATATCCAGTGTTTGATGGGAAGAGGTATTTCCCAGAATCAGAAGGCCATTCAAGACAGACAAAACTCCAAATGTCTACTAAAAATGCCTATCTCAGGAATGTAAATATCACATAACATAACAGACTTAAAATGTTAGGCACATAGTGAATACACAACAAATGGCAACTGCCTATCCTACTGTAAATCTTCTTGAACTAATTTTAAATGCCTTCCTGGCAAGTGTGGAGGAAACAATGAACTCCTGGGTAACAAAGACAGGGAAAGTGAATGTTTTTAAAGTAATCTCTCCAGGAGAAAAGAGAACATAACCCGTGTGCCAGGGCCTGAGACAACCAGGCAGGACCCTCAAAATGATTCAAATCTGTGTCCAAGATTATTTTTATGTTTATTTATTTTTGAGAAAGATAGAGAGAGAGGAAGAGAGAGATACAGAGAGAGAGAGCGCAAGTGGGGGATGGCCTAGAGAGAGAGGGTGACAGGGAAGTAAAGCCTTGCAGTTGAATGCTTAACCAACTGAGCCACCCAGGTGCCCCTGAGTCCAAGATTCTATTATCCATGACACTTTATATGGGGAATAATTTGTTTTTATTCTGATGCTCTTTTAGTTTCACTGGGTCAAAATGTAAAAACCTATGAGTTCTGATTTTTTAGAGTGTTTCTGTTTGTTTGTTTTTTGAGTTTCTTTTTTATTTTGCCAATCTTGGCTCTGTGCCTAAATCTACACAATGAAGTATTAGTGTGAGATAATTCTGAGTCAATGGATTGGTGTTCATGTCTCTAGCATAAGCCCATACCCCACCAACCCAAGCTGCAATTACTCAATTACTCTAATATATCTCCATTTATCTAGAAGAATCTGAAGTCAAGATTTTCAAAACGTTTCTTCAGAATATTCTGGGGATATCAAAAATATGAAAAGATGATCACTTTTTACTTTGCCTTTAGATCATGGAAAAGACCATTCACCCTCTACTCAAAAGACTTATATTCACATCTCATTCTTTCATTCAACAAATATTTGTTGGACAATAATAACACAAAACTCCTGAACTAATATTCTAGTAAGGAAAAGAGGGATGATAAAGAATGAAGCAAATATAATATATGGGCAGATAAGTGAGTAGAGAAAAATAAAGTGTGTTAAGGTATAAAATGATATACTATGGTGGAAGAGGTTTTGCCTTTGAGTAGAATCATAAGTTATTGAGGGAGTGAATCATGTGGTAGAAGAATACAAATACTTTAGGTATAAATAAACTTGGACACATAAGCTAGATCATGTAGACCTTAAAGGTTCTAGAAGACACTTTAAGTTTTAATTAGAATGATAAAGGAATCCCACTGGACAGTTTACATTAAAAGGAACTATGGTTACTCCATGGAAGACAGCTACAAAAGGGGAAAGAAAGGAAGAATGGCCCAGATAAAAAGATATTCTGGAAGCTGAGGCTGGTGATAACGGTGGCTTTGCCTAGATTGGTAAAAGGAAAGGTAGTAATAAGTAATCATAGTCCAGGTATGTTTGGAAGATAGAGTCAATAGGACTTACTGATGATGAAATGCTGAACCTGTGGAAAAAGAGGCACTAAGGATGACATCTAGGTTTCTGGTGAGGGCACCTCAGTGAGTCTAGCGCAACTTCCCAGAGTTTCCCAGGGTTCTGCTTTAGGAATGTAAGCCTGAGAGGCCTATCTGAAGAGAGGTAAGAAGATTCTTGGATATACAAGTTTGGAGCCTTAGGGAGAGAACTGAGTTGAAGATACAAATGTGGGAGTCATCGATTTGCAGATAATATTGAAAAGTAGAGTCTGGTTGGGAGTGAGTTCAGACAAAGACAAGATGAGAGGCAAAAACCGAGCAGTGGGACACTTAGAAGTCTGGAGGAGGAGGAGCCAGGCTGGTGTGAGGTAGTTGAAAAACTAGTGGGGAAAAAAAACCAAAACTGTCTGAAACCAAATGAAGAAAAATGTTTCAAGGAGAAAGGGCTGAATAGACAAGATGGAGGTTCCTAATTGTCTTGATAAAAGCAATTTCAGTGGAGCTGTGGGGATGAAAGCCAGATCTGAGTTAAGTGAGAAAAGAATGTCACATGAAAAAGTACAGACAGTCAATATAGCTTTTGGGCTTTGCTGTAAAAGAGAAAACACATAAGGTTTGTTCCTGATGGGGAACATGATGTCTAGAGAGAGAATTTTAAGGATAGAGTATTATCGAATGTTTGCACACTGACAAACATTGAATGGTCCATTGGGGATTGAGAATTAAATAAGATAATGAATGTAAGTGTGTTTTGTAGATTAGAAAATGCTATACAAATTTCAGGTGTTTAATAATTTGATCTAAATGAACATTTACCTTTCATAAACCACATCTCACAAAACATTGCACCATATCCCTTTTATAAATATTTATGATGACATCATAAACACTCTTCTGACTATCTCTTGTTTGTATTCAACTCATAAGAGTTGCTTTGTTTGTCACAATAATAGCTATTGAGTTTGAAAAAGGATGAAATTGTTCATGTACCAATGAACTCATCCTTTTAGTTTCCTTTCACTCACTCACTCCTTTTGGATGTGAAGCCATATTGAAACACAAAAGCCACGTTCTAATCCACTATAACAAGAACATATCAAATTCTTACTACATATAGGGCAATTAGAGATTTTTTGAGATTCTCATTTTAGTAGATTAATATCATTTAGATATTAAATCTTGTCAACCCATTGCTTAAGTTCATCTTTACTTCATCCCATACTTTGCATTTCTACTGATTCTGCCATGTGCAAAGACAAGGATATGAAATAGTATAATGTATTTCATGAATGATATTGGCTTTATAGAAGATTAAAGTATAAGAAATTGAGCAAGAGCAGGAAATAAAGCTAAAGTAGGCAATAAATATACTCATACTAATGTGGAGGATAAATGTTATTAATGATGTTAAGCAGGAAATATCATGGCTTGATTTGTGTTTCAAAAAGATTATTTTTTGAAGGTGGAAAAAGAGTAAGAAGTAAAGATATGAGGAGCTTTATTTATCCACTCATGCAATGTTTTGAGTCCCTCTAGGATGCCAGATCGAGGCTAGATGTGCTAGATTCTAAGAATCAATGTGCTAGATTTGAGGGATACCATTTAGAGAAGACATAACTCTACCCTAGTAGTAATAGCTATATTACATATGCATTATAATATAGGTGTATAAACATAATATGATATGATATAAATGTATGTTATAATATAAATGAATAATAAATAACCTAGTGGTAATAACTGACAGATAGGTACCTATCATATATGACCAATTCTTGGTTATATTACAAAAAATTAACCAATCTGTGTATCAAACCTGCTAAAAATTAAGTTGAAAAATAAATTTGTGGAAAATTAAACTTAGTATGAACCAGAGGGAATATATTTGGAGTCATATATTTTGAATCTGAACAGTTATGAGGTACTGGGGGTCTGGGGCAGCCATGATGGCTCATGTGAAGTTGTGAGAAAGTAGAAATTATAGGTAAGCAGATGACATGAGAAAAGAAGCATGTAGGCCAAGAGAAGCAAGAGGAAACAAGCATTGTACAGAAAGAGACCTCATTAGAAAGAGAGAGCTAATGAGAAAGAAACAGAGAATAGTGGGCTCAGAGGACATCTTGGTTTCAGAACTGATTTCAGCTCCATCTAGATGCATCTTGAAACTTCAGCTCTAGATGCATCTAGAAAACTTGTCTAGGTCTATTCATTCAGCCACAGGGACTTGGGAAAAATACTTTTTTGGCTGTCTCTACTAGCTTATTCCTTGAGCAAAGGCAAAGAACAGTGGATAAGAGAGACATGAGAAAAGGTTTGTGTTCTCAGCTCATGCAGAAATAAAAGATAGTGTGAAAGCATTTTTGCTTTTATAAATTAAGCATGTGTAGCCACCTCTACACCATAGATGCTTCTAGAAAAACTCCTTCTAGCTGACAGTACTTCAGGTTATATATTGTATAACAAAAGAAAAGAGTGTGTTCAATTCACAAGGTATTTTATCCACAAGTGAAACCGAAAAATGGACAAGAACAAAGAACAGGATCAAGGATGGCTCCAGGGACAAAGTGGTTTCCTGAAGGTCCCTTTTCCTCCACCTCCTCATCCTCTACCCTTCAATTCTCTTTCATCGAGCCCACTCCCTAGATGTGTGCAGGGCTCATTCTATCAAAGAATCACCGAGCCATTCCAGGAACCCTATAGGGTATCCCTCTACAAGTTTGGTATTGTGCTAGATCTTAGGGCCACAGAGATTTAAAAAATATTTATTCCCTTAAAATTTCAGTCTAGTAGGAACTCAGGCAAATAAAATAGACAAGTAAACAATAGAGAACAAAAAACATTATGTTGTAACAGGAAGAGAGTGCAATGGAGACCCGAAGGAAATAACTCTAACTCCTCTGTGTGGTGTACATCTTATAAGGAGGGCAATTTAGCTGTCTTGAGGAGGAGATGATACAGAAGAAGAAAGGGAAGGGCATTGCATATCTCTTTAGCAATTACTTCTAAGTACATTTGCAGATAAGATAATTCTGAACCCAAATGAATGGATTCCCAATGGTGGCATATCAGACATGGCATCTTGTAACAGAGATGTTTTTGGATCAGTTGAAATCTCTGATGCCCCTCAGAACTCACCACATATACTGCTCCTTTACAGATTTTATGAAGACAGAGATTTCTAGCCCACTATAAGCTGGCTGTCCAATGCCTGTATATAGAATGGATGTTTTTTTAAACATTGATTTATTTTTGAGAGACAGAGAGATACAGAGCATGAGCAGGGGAGGGGCAGAGAGAGGAAGACACAGAATCTGAAGCAGGCTCCAGGCTCTGAGTTGTCAGCACAGAGCCTGACGCAGGGCTTGAACTCACAAACTGGGAGATCATGACCTGAGCCAAAGTTGGATGCTTAACCGACTGAGCCATCCAGGTGCCCCCATAGAAGTATTAAGGTAAGGAGGTGCAGAGGGGAAAGTTCTACTTCTATGGCAGAAATTAGTTTAACGAATACTTATGGCCATCAAACATTTACTTATTTGCCTTCCTCACTAGACTATGAACTCTCAGAGGACAAAAACTTGTCTAATTAATCTTTATATTCCTCAGCTGCTGCATAGGACCTAGCACAGAATAGGTATGAATGAAAGCTCTATACCCTGTGGGATATAGAAATTAAAACAAAAACAAAACAGAAAAACAAAAAAGCATGAAGCTCTTGACTCCCTCAAGCCACAGGGAAGGGGAGATTGTCACCATGAATACATTTTAGAATAACGCAAAGCACAGCAAGGTGACCATGCTGCCAGGAATTCTGTTGGTGGTTCAAGAGAGGAAGAGATGATATCTAAACAGAAAAGCAGCCAAAATTTAGGAAGGTAAATGGCATTTCCATTGGGTCTAATGGAGAAGCCAAGGGGTCTGGCAGCTGGGAAAAGGGGAGAGACTCTAGTGTGGGAATAGGGGAAGCAGCAAATGCACCAAAAGCCGGGAACATGCAGGACTCTTCCAGAACATGATTAGTAGACTGTGTGGGGCATGAGTAGGTATAGCAAGTTGAAAAGTGGTAGAGAAGGGCAGGTGCTATGTGACAAGGACTTTGTGATTATTAGCTTTATGTATAAAGTTGATTAGGCTATAGTATTTGATAGTCAAATACTAATCTATGGGTTCCTGGGAACGCATTCTGTTGACTAAAGTCAACAGTAAGTTGATTTTAAGATTACCCTCAATAATGTGGGTGGGGCCTCATCCATTCACTTGATGGCCTTAAGAAACAGGGTTCCCAGAAAAGATGACACCTGCTTGATTTTCCAGTCTACTGTTTAAGCCTTGCAACTGCAGCATCAACACCAGCCTGAGTTTCTAGTCTGTCAGCCTGCCCTACAAATTTTAGACTTGCTAGCATCCAGAATCACGTGCGCCAGTTCCTTAAAATCAATCGTGTCTGTGTGTGTGCACGTGTGCGTGTGTGCTTGTGTGTGCATGCACATGCCCGTGTGTGTGTGTGTGTGTGTGTGTATTGTTTCTCTGGAGAACCCTGATGACTGAATGTCAAAATTAAAAAGCACAGACCTTGCTTGGGTGGTGATGATGTATTAATGTTACAGACAATGCCTGCCACTCTACCTGCTTATCTCTGTCTTGTGATAGAAGGACAAAACAGAAAAACACAAAATGTGCTCCTCCCTTTGAGGACACCACAGTGCTACTGACTCTCGCATATGCCAAAGCATTTAAATAAACAGCTCTGGGGATTGCTTCCAGATACAGAAACAACTTGTCATTGAAAAGCTTCTAAAATGAGTTTCCCTTCCCTAGTATCAAGCAGTGTTGTTATGATCACCAGAATCCCCAAACACAGCTCTGTTACACCAGAAACCTTCAAGTGTAATTATGTTTCAAAACACAACAGAATTGTTTTGTATTTTCAAAAAAGAAATGTCATCCAAATAGGTTTTTATCTTTTCTATTTTTTACAGTTACTTTGAGGATTTTATGGTGCCTTTTTACTGAAGGGTTCAAAATGTGCTGCTGATATTATAATATTAATTTGTCATTCAGCTGAGTTAACTTCAGTTGAGTATTTATCAGTGTCACACCAGGTGCTGTGAGAAGCAGAGAGAACTCTAATAACATCTCAACAATACAAAATGTTGGGGGAAACTTGTTCAGGATAGCTGTGTTTATCTATTAATTCAACAAATATTTATTGAGTGTCTACTATGTGACAGGCACTTTGCTAGATTTGGGAAAAAGAGATGAATCAAATATGGTTTCTTCCATCAAGGGATTTATAGTATACAAGAGAAGCAATGTTTTATAAAAGTATCCATATTTGTTAGGTGTTCTTCACTGATATTTATTTAGGGACATATAAAAGTCTTTCTTGTGAAAATGACATTTGAATTGAGTTTTTAACAAGTAGATGTTTATCAGATACACAACACTGAGGCAGAGAAGGAACAGGGATGAATCAAGACATTGTCCATTCTTGGGAGTGGGAGCCTCATGAACATTTATGAAGTGAGAGTGGTTTTATTTCTGGGAAACTGAACATCACAGTTAATTGAGATTATGGTATACACTCAATATAGTGCTTGGAAGAGAATAACTTATTATCATTAGCTCATCATAAATGAGGCTTATACTGAGATAGAAGTTATGTCAAGAGATGAAAGAAGCGGAGAGGTTAATCAAGTTCCACACTAGGAAGAGTCATGAACTAAGCTAAGATTATTTATGTACTTATTTTTATTTGAATATAGGTGACACACAATGTTTCATTAATTTCAGATGTACAACATAGTGATTAGAGAAGTTTATACATTATGCTATGTTTACCGCAAGTGTAGCTACCATCTGCCCCCACACATTGCTATTAATACATCATTGACTATATTCCCTATGCTGTGTCTTTTATTCCAGTGACTTATTCTTTAAGTTTTTATTTATTTTGAGAGCAAGAGAGGGAGGGACAGTGAGCAAGCATGGGAGAAGGACAGAGGGAAAGGAGAGAAAGAGAATCCCAAGTAGGCTCTGTGCTGTCAGCACAAGGCCCAATGTGGGGCTCAGTCTCACAAACCATGAGATCATGACCTGAGCCAAAACTAAGAGTCAAATTCTTAACCAACTGAGCCACCCAGGTGCCCACCCCCCTATTCATAGTCTATTCCATAGTCTATTCCATAGTCTATTCATTCATTCCATAACTGCAAGCCTGTATCTTCTCCCCTTCACTCATTTTTCCTATTTCCCAATCCTTCTCCTCTCTGGTAACCATCAATTTGTACTCTGTATTTATAGTTCTGATTCTGCTCTTTGTTTATTTGTTTGTTTTTTTGTTTTTTAGACTCTGTATATGAGTGAAAGTATATGGTATTTGTCTTTCTCAGTTTAACTTATTTCACTTAGGCATAACACCCTAGATCCATCCATGTTGTCTCAAATGGCACAATATAACCCTTTTTATGGCTGTGTAATATTCCGTTGTGTCCATATTTGTGTATACATAACATTTTCATTATCCATTCATCTATTGATGGCTACTTAGGTTGCTTCCATATCTGGGCTATTGTAAATAACGTGATAAGCACAGGGATGCATACATCTTTTTGAATTAGTGTTACTGTTTTCTTTGGGTAAATAATAGTAGAATTATTGGATTGTATATTACTTCTATTTTTAATTTTTTGAGGAAATGTAATACTGTTTTCCACAGTGACTGTTTCAATTACATTCTCACCCCTTTCTCTCTCTTTTTCTCTTTCTCTCTGCCCCTCCCCCATGTTCGCTCACTCTTTCTTCCTCTCTCTCTGTCTCTCTCTCAAAACAAATGAAAACTTAAAAAAAAAGAATAAGTCACTGGAATAAAAGACTGCATAGGGAATATCTTCAATATGTTATAGTGATATGTGGGGACAGATGGTAGTTACACTTGTGGTGAACATAGCATAATGTATAAACTTCTTTAATCACTATGTTGTACCTGAACATTGTATGTCAACTATACTCAAATAAAAAGAAATAAAAAATCTTAGCTTAGTTCATGACTCTTCCTAGTATGAAACTCCACATCTTCATCAACACTTGTTATTTTTTATTATTTTGATTTTAGCCATTCTAACAGGTGTAAGGTGATATCTCATTGTAGTTTTGAGTTCCATTTCCCTGATGAGTGATGTTGAGCATGTTTTCATGTGTCTGTTGGCCAACTGTATGTCTTCTTTAGAAAAATGTCTATTTAGGTTCTCTGCCCATTTTTAAATTAGATTATTTGTGTTTTTTTGGTGTTGAGTTATAGAAGTTCTTTATATATTTTGGATGTTAACCGCTTATCAGATATATAATTTGTGAATATCTTTTCCTATTCAGTATGTTGCCTTTTTGTTTTGTAAATGTTTTCGTTTGTTTTGCAAAAGGTTTTTATTTTGATATAGTTCCAAAAGTTTATTTTTGCTTTTGTTTTCCTTGACTTAGAAGACATATGTAGAAAAATGTTGCCATGGCCAATGTCAGAGAAATTACTGCCTGTATTCTCTTCTAGGATTTTTACAGTTTTCAGGTCTTATATTTAGGTCTTTAATTCATTTTGAGTTTATTTTTATGTATGATGTTAAAAAGCGGCCCAGTTTCATTCTTATACATGCAGCCATCCAGTTTTTCCAGGACCATTCATTTAAGGAGATTAAATTTTAACCTTCAGGCAATGGGGAGTCATTTTTGCTCCAGTTTGCTTGGGTTTTTAACTGTGTTTGAAAAACCAGTCATATCCCATTACACCTTATACTTCTCTCTGCCTATAAATCCCTTGATCCTCAAAGCAAAGAAAAGTCCAGGACCAGTTGGCTTCATTGACAAATTCCACCAGACATTAAAGGAATTAACACAAATCTTTATCAAACCTTTCTAGAGGATGAAAGAGGAGGAGGAAAAGGAGGAAGGAAGAGGAAAAAGAAGGAGAAGTAAAAGAGGGAGAAGGAGAAGAAGAAACAGTTTCCAACTCATTCAATGAAGCCAGTACTACCCTGATTCTAAAACCACCTAAAGATATCATAAGAAAAGAAAAATAAAGACCAATGTCTCTTATGGATATAGACATAAAAATTCTCAACAAAATACTAGAAAATTGAATCCAGCAACATATAAAAAGCATTAGACACCATGACCAAGTGTATTTCAACCCAGGAATCCAAGATAGATTTAACATCCAGAAATCAACTAATATAATATGCGATACTGATAAAATGAAGGCTAAAATCCAAGTGATCACCTCAATAAACATAGTAAAAACATACAGCAAATTCTAACACCCTTTCATGATACAAATACTCAGTGAATTATGAAGAGAAGGAAACTTCCTCAATCTTTGAAAAACTCACAGCTACCATCATATTTAACAAATGTTTTCCCATCTATGATCAGAAAAAGACAAGGATGTCTGCGCTTACCAATTCTGTTCAGCATTATACTGGAGGTATACTGGTTCTAGCCAGTATATGTATGAAAGAATAATAAATGAAAGGAGTTATGATTGGAAAGGAAGAACTATTTATATTTAGTGATAACATAATCTTGTAAACAAAATATCTTTTTTTAAGTATGACTTTAGTTTTTAATGTTTTTATTTCTTTATTTATTTTGAGAGAAAGAGAGAGAATGAGCGGTGGAGGAGCAGAGAGAGACACACACACAAAATTCAAAGCAGGCTCTATGCTCTGAGATGTCAACACAGAGCTGGATGTTGGACTTGAACCCATGAACCACGTGATCATGAGCTGAGTCAAAGTTGGACATTTAACTGACATAGCTACCCAGGTGTGCCTGTAAATAGAAGATCTTAAGGAATCCACTATCAAGCTATTAGAGCTAATACATGAATTAAGCAAGTTTGCATGATAAAAATCAATATACAAAAATCAATTGTAATTCTATGCCTTAGCAATGAAATTAAGAAAACAATTACATTTATAACAGCATCAAAAAGAATAAAATATTTAAGAATAAGTTTGATCAAGTGCTATGGTCTGAATGTTGTGTCCTCCCAAAATTCATATGTTGAAATTCTAATCCCCAAACATAATGTCTTTTAGTAAATAAACCTTTGGGAGATGCTTGATTCATGAGGGTAGATTCCTCATGAATGAAATTAGTGACTTATAAAAGAAGCTGCATAGAGATCTCCCTACCATGGGAGGACACAGTAAGAAGGTACATACTATGAACCAGAAAATGGACCTTCACCAGAAGGTGACCATGCTGATGACTTGAATTTGGACTTCCAAGTCTCCAGAACTGTGAGCAACAAATTCTGTTGTTTCTCAAATACCCAGTTGGTGGGATTTTGTTATAGCAGGCCAAATTGTCTAAGTTATCAAGGAAGCAGAAGATTTCTATACTAAAAATTATAGAATATTGCTGAAATGAAAAATAACTAATTAAATAAATGGAGACACTTCTCATGTTTATTGGTTGGAAGAGTTAATATTGTTAAGATAATGATACTCCCTAAAGTGTTTTACAGATCCAATGCAATCCCTATCAAAATACCAATGCCCTTTCTCCCCCAAACTTTTGAACAGAAATAGAAAAGCTGATCCTAAAATTTTATAGGATTATAAGAGATTCCCTGGAGAAGGTGGTATAAATTCTTTTTTTTTTTTTTTNATGTTTATTTATGTATTTTTTTTTATGAGTCTAGCGTCTTTTATTTAACCAGTTCCCTATTTTTGGACATTTAATGTTTTTTAACTATTCATTATTAAAAACAATGCAGCAATTATCCTTGATGGTAAATCTTTGTGTACATTCATAATTATTTCCTTAAGATAATTTATTTTTTTAATTTCCAAAACGCTTGTATTTACATTTTTTTTTTTACAAATAGTTTATTGTCAAATTAGTTTCCACGTAACATTCAGTGCTCATCCCCACAAGTGCCCTCCTCCATGCCCATCCCTCCTCCCCCCCACATCCATCAGTCCTCAGTTTTTGTCAGCATTCAAGAGTCTCTCAATTCTTACATGTGTATGATGTATTCATTTAATGACACAGATATAATATCCATTCCTAAAAGATGAGAAAACATGTTTATTCTCATTTCTATTGTCTTTCTGCAAGACTTGGTAGGGTTATGTTGGTATGGTAGAAATAATTAGCCTCAAATGATAGAGTAATACCAAGTCATTAGACACCTGTCAGGACAGAGCTCTTACTACAAGTCAGGCTTTCTCATTTCAGCCTCTCTTCCTGAGTGATTTAAAGTATTTCCACATGGAACTTAAGAAGCAGAATAAAGTAGGTAAGAAATGCCCTCCTGGAAGCGCTCTATTACTGCCATCTATAATTTGTTCATTCATCCTGAAGTCTGACTAAATCCAAGCTGACAGGAAGATTTACCAGATTTAGAAAATAGCTTTTACTCTGAACGAGGCATTTGAACCAGAAAAGACAATATGATATGTGTGGATTGTTTTTCCTCTTCCTTGAAACCTGTTACTAAGAGAAAAGTGTCACTGTGGGGCTGTGGACAGTATCTTGTGTCATGGATGGAACATTAGTTCCCTCTCCAAATTCTGCCATGAGCTAACAGTGTTATCTTGGGCAAGTCAACACTCAACCTCAGTTCCATCTTCCACAAAATGGCTGTATTTCCCAACTTACAAGACTGTTGGCAGGGACAAATATGATGGGCATGGTTAATTAATAACAAATATTTAATGAGGATCTACTTTGGACTATGACCATTAGAACATGAGGAATTTAAAGATGCTCTTTAACTCAAAGAGGCTCACAGTCTAATGTGAAAGCACTTTCTAAAGTATGATATATTGATCATAGATAGATGTTATTTTTATTTCCCTTCTACATGTATTGTTCCTTCCCACACAAATTGGCTCTCTTGTGCTCCTTAGGCTGTCCACCTATTTTGAGGCCATTGGGCAGCTCATTAGGGTAGCCCTACACAGACCATAAAAAGCATGGACTCACAAATCAAAAAAGGCTGAATTTCCATGTCCTAAAGTTGCACACAGCTCCTCACCAAAGAATCACCTTTTGTGTATATCTACCTATTTTAGTATACACTGGGTGCAAAAAAAATACAGGATTTTAAATATGGTGAAATTTCAGGAGTATTAATTTTCTGTTATTGTAAGCAGTTTACTTATTATGGTTTTTTTTTTTTTGTATAAAATCATTCCTTTTAAAGTTGTTGGCCCAATAAATAAGCTGAATCAACATGGTTGTTGTAAGCAATTTAAAACATGATTTCCATCTTAGACTTATGTTAGAATAGAGGCAAAATTTACATGAAATTTTAATACATAACCTTGAGTCTCTAGGGAAAGCAAGCAGATTCCCAGAGTGTATAATGCTAAGGTAGGCACATTTCAAGTATTTTAGCTTAGAGCTGTGACATTTGTGTGGATTGTGTGTGGCGGAGGACGGGGAGGTTGTTTATTGCACAATATTAGGGCCACCATTCACATAGACTCTGATTTGAACAGTGCCCTGGGAGTTGTACATAGTGGTAATTCTGTTCATCCAAGGAAAAAGTCTTGGTACACTAAGTCCATAAAAGCCATGCTGCCCAGGATACAGTCCTCTCCTAAGTCTCAGGCTGAGTAGTTTGGGGTTTTCTGTTTTGTTTTTTGCTTTTGTTTTTGTTTCGTGTGTCTGTGGCCTAACATATGATCTATCCTAAAGACTGTTCCAGATGCCCTTGGAAATAATGTGTATTCTGCTATTTTTTGATAGAATGTTCTGTATATATCTCTTAGGTGGATCTGGTCTAATAAGTCATTCCAAGATATCATTGATTTGCTGTCTGATCTCTCCATTAATTTATGTGGAGTCTTACCCTCCCCTACTACTGTTGTATTACTTTCAATTTCTCCCTTTATATCTGCTAATGTTTGCTTTGTGAATTTAGGTGTGTCTATGTTAGATTCCTAAAGATTTGCACCTGTTATGATCTCTTGTTTGACTGAGCCTCTTATCATTATGTAATGCCCTTTATCTCTTGCTGTGGCCTTTGTCTTAACATCTATTTTGTCTGATATAAGTATTAAGTATTGCTACCCTGGCTTTGGGTGTGTGTATGTGAGTGTGTGTTTCCATTTGCATGGAATACCTTTTTGCACTCTTTCACCTTCAGTTTGTATGTGTCTTTAGGTCTGAAGTGAGCCTCTACAGACAGCATACAGATAGGTCTTTATCTATCTATCATCTATCTATCTATCTATCTATCTACCTATCATCTATCTATCTATCTATCTATTCAGCCACCCAATGTCTTTTGATTGGAACAGTTGGCCCATTTACCTTATTTTATTCTCATTTTTTAAAAAAATTTGAGTATAGTTGACAATGTTACATTAGTTTCATTTGTACAGCACAGTGAATCAACAGTTTATACATTATGTTCACTACAAGCATAGTTATCATCTGTCACCATACAGCACTATTACAATGTCACTGACTATATTCCTTATAATGTACCTTTATTCCCATGATGTATTCATTGTATAATTGGAAGCCTGTACCTCCCACTGCCCTTTACCATTTTGCCTATCCCCTCAGGTCCTCTAGAAACCATCAATTTGTTCTCTATATTTATAAGTCTAATTCTGCTTTTTATTTAATTTTTTGTTTCTTTTTTTTTGCTGTTATTGTTTTTTAGATTCTGTATATGAGTGAAAGCATATGGTATTTGTCTTTCTCCATCTGACTTATTTCATTTAGCATAACACCCTCTAGGTCCATGCATGTTGTCACAAATGCCATGATCTCATTCAGAATAAGCAGTCTTAATATATTTGTGTTATTTTGCTGTGAGCAAAAAGAAGGATAAGAGTATCTGATGGCACGTGTTAGAAGTTACTTTCAGACTTGTGGGGGGTGGTGTGGTTGACTGGTTGACCTGTGAAATGTTTATCTATCCTTAATGACTTTTGTGAAACAAAACAAACATTACAGTCACATAGAAGTCATGATTTTCAACACACACACACAAAATATTAATAATAGCAGGTATCATTACTCAATGTTATAGAACTGATACTATCACTCTGTGGAAATAATTAGGAGAAAAACAGTTTTCTGTATCTGTCTAGAAAAGCACAACAATCCACTGTGGGAAGCAAAGTAGCAATGAAATGGCTAGAAAGGCACCATCTACATTTTATCTCAGCCCACATTTCTTAAAGGGCAAGCAATAATAAGGCATAAAAGCTTTTGTGGAAATCATTTACCATCATCTGAAGACCACAGAACTGCTACTTAAATAAAAGACTTAGAAACAGCTTCCAAAGTTCTTTGAGACTAAAGACCTCAGAACATACTGCATTCATCCTACAAAGATGATGATGAAGTGCCCTTATTCCCTTGAAAAGCCCAACTTTAACTTTTGTAGTTGATGAGAGCTAACAGCACCTCAGGGTATGGTTATACACCTGGGCTCTCTTACCCTATTTGTACTAAGGTACAAATATCAGAGAAGAAAAATAATAGCCTTGTTCATTGTACTCCTCCAGTTATATTCTCTACATGATTCTCTTGGAGTCTGATATTATTAAAACTATTTGGCTTCCTGCTAAATAACCTTCCATGTACCTTCTGTAGCTCTCCTAGGTTCTCATTCTAGAAACTGCTACCTGCCTGTTTTCCTTTTGTATGCACAGGCTCCCGGGACCTTGAGGGCAAGCAACATGTTACTCTACTTTGTTTTCTCATCACCTAGGTGTTTCTGACACATAGTAGGTAATCAAAATATTTGCTGAATATCTGGAAAGGAATGCATCAATGCTCAAATTATATGTTTATTTTAGGATCTGTCAGTCAAATTGTAGAGCAAGGCTTAAAGAGGTTATATTTCAAATGTCAGTCCATTCTACTACTTTAAAAGTTCAATTTTCATTGGAGTGCAGTGGTTTTGAAAAGTAGAGATGGGAGCCTCTGGAACTCTGCTAAAGCAGAGTAGCCATCCATAACTATCCTGGCATAACTAGTGGCATTTATATGTTTCCCAAGATGGTCTATCTTCAGCTTCCTAATTTATTTTCCTTTAGAAAGACACTGTGTATTACCATAACTCAAAATCACCAATGATAAAGTACCATGGCCCCTCTTCTTCTATGTCTCTTATATATCAGTAGCCAATTCAAACTCCAAATTGTTGGTGCAACTTAAAGACAATAATTTATTCTATATTTGAATTTCAGAAATTTTTAAAAATCACATTTTCAAATTCAGACTACTTATGATTAACTTTGAAACCATAATTTTCATTATATGGTGCTTCCTGAGAGGCTATATCATACACTTTTTTTGTATCCCTGGAACCAACACAATGCCAGATTCATGGCAGATACACAATAAATATTTATTTGATGGAAGTATGGATGGATGTTCTAAGAAATCACAATGGTTCAACAGAAAAAAAAGGGAGAGACAGAGAGGGAGGGAGTAAGGAGGAGAGAGAAAACCAGAACCCTTTGCAAAGTATTGACTTAAAAAGATCAGGGAAGTTTCCTTGTCTCCAACCTCAGGATTCTTAGGGCTTCTATGTCCTAGCCAGAATCACTTTTGCTTATTTGGTCAACTATTTTCGCTTTTCCCCACAAGCTATCTTTACCAATCAGGACTGAATTTAACTGCATTAGTGGAAGCCTGGCCATAGTGGCTTACACAAATACGTTTATTTTTCTTCTGTAACAAAGAGACTGGTGTAGGCAGCCCAGAGCTATTGTTTGAGAACCATGCGCTTCCTGCTCTATCATCTTCAGTGCAAGACTTCTGTCATCCTGGTGATGAGATGGTTTTGCATCAATGTGACTTGAGTAGAAAGAAGGGCACGAGGCAATATGAAAAAGACAGTTTCCTGGTGTGTCTGTCCCTTTTTAAAGAGCCTTTGAGAGTACCAACCGAGCTGCTTATGCTTATATCTCAATGGCCCAAAGTTATGTTGATATCTCTGGCTACAAAGGAATTCTGGGAAGATCATAATTTTAAGTCGGTGTTTTGCCTTGCAAATTAGAATTAGGGCCCTGTTCATAGGGAAAAAGGGGAGCATGGATACCAGTTGGACACCTAGCAGTGTCTGCTATACTACCACCAATCCTAAATGTCCCATGGCTAGCAATGCTGAGGATCTTCTGATTGCACTACCCCATTCCATTCTACCAGTCCCGTTAGTCTCACCTTCCTTCCTTGCTCCTCATTGCTTTGATTAGTCAGATTGTTGCCCTGGATTCCAATCTGAGGCCTGATCTTGACCTCCTATTTCCATTTCCCCTTTCTCTGTCTGTTGATAACCTCCCTATTTGTTAAAGCTCCACTCAAAAGTTAACTACTCACTAAAACCTCCCTAATTCACCTGATCAAAATAAATCAGCATTTTGGTGTACTAACAGTTTAAAATATGTTAGGAAATAGTTAATTATGGGTAGATCTGTTGTCCTCATTAGAAGGCAAACTCTTTTTTTTTTATTTTTTTAATTTTTTTATTTATTTTTTTTTTACAAATAGTTTATTGTCAAATTAGTTTCCACATAACACCCAGTGCTCATCCCCACAAGTGCCCTCCTCCATGCCCATCCCCCCCTCCCCCCCACATCCATCAGTCCTCAGTTTTTGTCAGCATTCAAGAGTCTCTCATGGTTTGCCTCTCTCCCTTTCCCCCACCATTTCCGCCCTTCTTCTCCCCCTTGTTCCTCCGTCAAGTTCCTCCTAATCCTCCTATACGTGCAAACATATGATATTTGTCCTTCTCTGCCTGACTTATTTCGCTCAGCATAACACCCTCAAGGTCCATCCATGTTGCTACACATGGCCAGATTTCATTGTTTCTCATTGCCATGTAGTATTCCATGGTATAGATAAACCACATCTTCTTGATCCATTCATCTGTTGATGGACACTTAGGCTCTTTCCATGTTTTAGCTATTGTGGAGAGTGCTGCTATGAACATTGGGGTACATGTGCTCCTATGCCTCAGCATTTCTGTATCCCTTGGGTAAATTCCTAGCAGTGCTATTGCTGGGTCATAAGGGAGTTCTATTGTTAGTTTCCTGAGGAACCTCCACACTGTTTTCCAGAGGGGCTGTACCAGTTTACATTCCCACCAACAGTGTAGGAGGGTGCCCGTTTCTCCACATCCTCGCCAGCATCTAGAGTTCTCTGATTTGCTCATTTTAGCCACTCTGACTGGCGTGAGGTGGTATCTCAGTGTGGTTTTGATTTGTATTTCCCTGATGAGGAGGGATGCTGAGCATCGTTTCATGTGTCTGTTGGCCATCTGGATGTCCTCTTTGGAGAAGTGTCTGTTCATGTCTTCTGCCCATTTCTTCACTGGGTTGTTTGTTTTTCGGGCGTGTAGTTTGGTGAGTTCCTTATAGATTCTGGATATTAACCCTTTATCTGATATGTCATTTGCAACTATCTTTTCCCATTCCGTTGGTTGCCTATTAATTTTCTGGGTTGTTTCCTTGGCTGTGCAGAAGCTTTTAATCTTGATGAGGTCCCAACAGTTTATTTTTGCTCTTGATTCCCTTGCTTTTGGGGATGTGTCAAGTAAGAAGTTGCTGCGGTGGAGGTCAAGGAGGTTGTTTCCTGCTTTCTCCTCTAGGGTGTTGATAGTTTCCTGTCTCACGTTCAGGTCCTTTATCCATTTTGAGTTGATTTTTGTGCATGGTGTGAGAAAATGATCTAGTTTCATTCTTCTGCATGTTGCTGTCCAGTTCTCCCAACACCATCTGTTAAAAAGGCTGTCTTTTTTCCATTGGATATTCTTTCCTGCTTTGTCAAAGATCAGTTGGCTGTATACTTTTGGGTCCACTTCTGAGTTCTCAATTCTGTTCCATTGGTCTATGTGTCTGTTTTTGTGCCAATACCATACTGTCTTGATGATGACAGCTTTGTAGTAGAGGCTAAAGTCTGGGATGGTGATCCCTCCCGTTTTGGTTTTATTTTTCAGGATTACTTTGGCTATTCGGGGTCTTTTGTGGTTCCATACAAATTTTTGGATAGTTTGTTCTAGTTTTGAGAAGTATGCTGGTGCAATTTTGATGGGAATTGCATTGAATGTGTAGAGTGCTTTAGGTAGTAATGACATCTTAACTATATTTATTCTTCCTATCCATGAGCATGGAATGTTTTTCCATTTCTTTGTGTCTAGAAGGCAAACTCTTGAGGATAAGGGCTATATCTTATCTTTTACTGTATCTCAGTGTCTGACAAAAAGGTAGGACTTCAATAAGTATTTTTTGTACTGATGAGATGTTCTTGATTCTTCATGCATTCTCTATGCTTTTTATTCTAATCTGCTATCTGATTCCTATATTCATTTTCTCACACTGTATCTTCTCCCTTTAATTAATGCCTATTGTAACACAGACTCAAATAAAGATGTGAACTATTCTCTGCCCAAGCTTATTCTCCATCTAAACCCCCCATTCTCTGATGCTGGGAAGAGAGATTTCTTTAGAGATCCTTCCCAGTGGTCAGTATATTGAAGGTAATCTTCAAATGTTCTTTCCTTCTAGCCGCTCTCTGGACTGAAGGATATATATATATATATGTATGTATGTGTGTGTGTGTGTGTGTATATATATATATATACACACACACACATATATATGTATACACACACGCACACACATACACGCACACACACAATTACCAGATGTGGACAGATGTCAACAGGGGAATGAAACACAGACATTACAATATCATTAAAGCAGAATATGATCCTGGAACTTCAAATGGAATATAAAACTTGGGGCCTGCAATGCAAATATTGTGTGTATAAAACTAGCAGTAACTACAGTAACTTCATTATATTTCCTATTTATTTGTGGAGTTTTCCACTCACACATACAAAAATTAGTCCAGAGATTGTTTTCCTCCTAACAGTAGGGTTATTTTTAAAGCAGGTGTTCTTGTAAATGAGCTTTATTGTGCCTGTTTTCTAATGTTATTTCCTGTTAAAAAAAAAAAAAAAAACCTAAAAACCTGCACATGCGTCCACCCACCCACACTGTCAGCATGTTGACATACTGCAACAAAATTCTAGTTTCTCCTATGGTTTTCTTTATTAGAAAATATTTTCATACTGAACTCTTGGCAAAGGACTGTAGCTTTTCTAATTTAGGAGAGAGCCCAGTGAAGTATCTGTAAACTAGCTGAGGCACCATCCTTTACAGACTTTCTCAGAGGTTGCATAGAATTGTTTCCCCTCCCGTGCTGCTTTCATGATGTCTCAGGTACAGAATACATGATGCTGCTTTCCTAGTTCAAGCAGAAACTGAGCGGGGGGTGGGAGGGGAGAGTCCACTGGCCACACGTGGCACTAGTACCTAAGATTTCTTGGGGCAGTGTTGCCCTAAACACAACTGCTCTAAGAGCTCTTCAAGCCCTGCCTCTCAGAGTCTCGAAACAACTGTACACCCTATTGTGACTTCTCCCAGAAGGAGGGAGATGATCCCCATGCTCCTAAGAGACCCAGAGCTAGAAAATAAAAATCAGTGGTGAAAGTTATATATCTCAGGGCAAATCACAGAGACATTCTGAGATGCTTCCTAAATCTTTTTTTTTTTTTTTCTAATTTACTCTCCTTTCCTTTCCATCCCATCCTTCACCAAAGTGGGGAACTCATCCAATCTGAAAAGATACCAAAAATACCAGAATCTTGAATAAACAAATTACTTCTAAAGACTTGTTCACTAAAATAAAGTCATCTCTAGGAATCCTTGCTCAATTCTTTCTGCCTTAGTTTAGAGTAGGTTTGTTTCCTATGTATTCCCAAAACTCTTCACATGCTAGCTGCTAGCACAGCATTTACACAATATGCTGTTCCAACTTTCTCTCAACCAGAATTCTGAGAGCTCTTGAGACCAGATCCTGTGTCTTAATAACCTTGGCATTCTCAGTGTTCAGGTCAATGCAGGAAACAAAGTAGGAACTCAATAAATGTTTAATGAATAAGTGAAGAGTAAATTTCCTAAGCTACAGCTTATACATACACACATATATTTACATATATACATATAAATGCATGTGTATACATATTTACATACACACATAACTTCCATTTATATTTAGCTCTGATTAGATTGACATTCGAGACAACCAAACACTAGTAAAATTCTGCATCTGCCAAAGAACAGCATATGTGAAACCACTGTACCCAGACAGAGACCTAAATCGTTAATACGATGTTTTTAAATATATCTCACAAGCTTCAAAACAGAGCACTGAAATGTAAGTGGGTGGCATAAGTGGGGAAACCAACTGCCACCAAGCTAATTTTCAAGAGAGCAAAATGTATGTGGAATTATATTTGAAGTAGTAGAACAAGAGCAATCTGCGATCCGCCTACTCCTCCCAAAGAAAATGTATCCTTCATATATAGCAGACTTGACTACAATTTTAACAAGCACACATATCACAGTTAAGCACTGCCATAAATTAAATACCCTCTTGTACTTAAATATATCCACAGTCCCTGAAAACCATGAGAACTTTTAAAGATGGATATTTTTAAAGTTGGACAAAATAAACATAAGGATTCCTATAAACACTACACAAACATGACTGATTTCTGTATTTCTGCATTATAAAACAATGCCATTTTTACTTTTTTACTTTTTTGTATAGTACAAATTGAGATGTTTGAAAAATTTTGCTACTTTTTTCTTATATGATTAAAGAATCTTCAGCTCTTTTGACATTTAAATTATATTTTATGCTGCTTATGCAATGATGTGTCATTCTTTGCATTTAATTTGTAGTTGTAAAAGCTGCATCGAGTCTTGTGTTTCTTAGTTATCTATTTTTAAATCTGAGAATCTTTGCTGACCTTTTCCCCCATCTCTAGGCCTCTTTGAGGCAATTTCATCAAGTAGATGGCCTTTCTGGGTTTGCAAGATTGGCACTGCATAGAGGGGTGATGCCAGTTGGGGCAAATTGCTTGTTAACAAACTGCTTTTCACCTTTCACATCATTTCTATCTGATTGAGGACAGTTTAAAATGAGCATTAAGAATGGATATCAAGAGGGGCACCTGGATGGCTTAGTCGGTTAAGCTTCCGACTTTCACTTAGGTCATGATCTCACGGTTCGTGGGTTCGAGCCCTGCGTCAGGCTCTGTGCTGACTGCCAGCTCAGAGCCTGGAGCCTGCTTCAGATTCTGTGTCTCCCTCTCTCTCTGACCCTCCCCTGCTCACGCTGTCTCTTTCTCTCCTAGAAAAAAAAATATTTAAAAAAAAAAAGAATAGATATCAAGAGGAAAAAGAAGTACCTCTTTTCAAGGTGTTTGTTTACCACTCCATCTGTTCTATATATTTATCTGTATACCTATCATTTTTCCTAGGCGGAGGCTGTGTTTTATTTGCTTCGAATCTGCTTTAGTCGCTAGTTTGGTGTCTTATGTCAAATGCAGTAAGATCACTACTGTGATCACTATCACAACAGCTGTCCTTTACTAAGCACCTTATACAGGCCAACACTGGTCCTATGCTTAGTATGTGTACAATGGGATGCCTGATGAAAAGTTTTTCCCGCAGATCATGTGTACCTCCTTTCTAAGTAGAACGGGAGAGACAGCAGCTATCTGGCCCTGTAGCAGATGTGTATTCAGAAAAAGTCACTTTAGTGGCTGTTCTGAACAAAGCCCCATTATCCCAGGAAAGAGAGGATAGTAGGCATAAGGACCTCCAAAGACGTGCACATCCTAGTCCTCCCAATTCCATGAATATGTTACATTCAATGGTAAAAGGGACTTTGTAGGTATAGTTAAGATTTCAGGCCTTAAAATAGGAAGATGATCTTGGATTACCCTAGTGGTTCCATCTAATCATGACTCATTAAAAGTGGAGAACATTTCTTCTATTGGAGACTGAAGAGGGATGAAGCAGAAGTCAGGAAGATCTGCAGTGTGAGAAAGATGAGCCTCTGCTGGTTTAAGGGGGGAAGGGAACAAAGTGACAAGCATTTGGGCAGCCTCAAATGGCTGCAAGGGACTCCTGGGTGGCTTTCAGCAAAAACCCAAGGACCATGGTCCCACAGCTTTAAGGAACCAAATTCTGTCAGGAATATGAACTTGGAAGCAATTTCATCTCCAGAGCCTTCATGAAGGAAGGAAGACGGCCATGCTGACACATTGACTTTGACTCGTGAAGTTCTGAGTGGTGGACCCACTTGGGCCATGCTGCCCACAGACTTCTGATTTACAGAGCTCGGAGATAATAAATAGTTGTTGTTCTTACCCCTTAATGTGCAGTAATCTGTTATGCCAGCAATAAAAAACCAATACAGATATTGTACTCAGATCTTTGGGTTCCAATGTTAGCTGTCCCCTCCCAATATACCTTTCATATTTGAATAACTTAGGGATAAAGCCAGTAAATTTTTAAATAGCTTCCTCAGAAGGAAAAAGAATCAGGGTCCTTATCTACTTACTTTTTTGTAGTTCAGTACTATTATAATTTATCACAATGGGTTGAGAAGGTAAGTTAGAAACTAACTTAGAAGGTTTGTTGACAACAAAGTTCCCAAAGGGAAATTCACCTGAAAGAAAGGAGGCTATCCTGGTGATTTGGGTTTAATATCAGAATCTAAGGGTTTATATAAAGGCACATTAAAAAATAGTCTACTTAGATTGACTATGGCTCTTTGATCAATTACATTCAACAAACACCTGTTATTCCTAAATTTTAGTAAAATGTGTGCCAAGGTAGATATAGATGTGAGTAAGGTATGGTCTGTGATCCAAGAATTCTGGCAACTCCAGCATGGAACATATTGAGCAAAGATATAATGAATATTTGCTGGTTGGCTGGCTGGGTGTGAATCATCTACTTTGTCTAAAACCTAGCTCTTGCTTTCTTCATTTCTTTATGAAATGTAGTATGGATATAATTTTGATGAAACATCAGAGAGTTGCTGCCTATTCAGAAGCTCTGTCTATTTTTTTTTTCAATATTTTATTTTTTAAGTAATCTCTACACCCAGTGTGGGGCATGAACTCAGAACCCCGAGATCAAGAGTCACATGTTCCACCAATGGAGCCAGCTAGGTGCCCCAAGTTCTGTTTATTCTTACTTCTCTCTGATTTGTGAGTCAAATCATTCTAATCCTACCTGCCAGGCAATTGAGTCCATACTGAATTCCTAAATTTCTAATTGCCTGGGCCAGTCATTTTGCAATTTATCAGACCCTGTATTGTTGCTTATTTTATTATATCTTCCTGTTATTGATTGCTTTATTTGTTAAAGCCAACCCTGTTTTCCTAAAAGAAAGTAAGTCCCTTAAGAGCAGTATCTATGTACACTGTAATGGATAAAACTAGGTGCTGGGACTAAACTATTCTGGCTTTGTCACTTAATACCTGTGTGACCCAATGTAAGTTAGTTAACCTCACTGGCTTCATTGGCCATAATATGGAAGTAATAAGAGTTCTACACTTTCACTGGGTTATTATGAGGACTATAGTCATTTACATGCATAAAGTGCTTAGAATAGTTCCTGGAACATAGTAAGTCCTCTTAAATATTAGCTGAATATTTGGTTTCCCAGCATAGCACCTATTACAAGATATGATGAAATATATAAGATACTCAGTAAATACTTGTTAAAGTTTAGCTATAAAAAGGAGAGAGAAAAGCTGGTAAAAGGTAAAAAGGTTTACCCCCTTGTACTTTGGTAAGCATAAAATACACAAAACTCTTAAGACTCTCAAATGCCTAGTGACCTGGAGACTCCTGATAGAGTCCACACTCTGACATTAGCCACCTGAGTGACATCAAGACAAGTCACTGAAGTGTTCTGAATCACTGTTTCCACATCTCTATGTTAGGCATAATAATACCCTCCATTCAACTGAATCTTTCCAACTTCTAAATGAGTGGATTAGAATAAGTGACTCAGATCCTGATTCATCACATTCAGCAAAATAGCCTAACCCCCTACCATCAGTGAGAAAACTAAAGCCCTCATATGTGATCTCCTTCAACTTTCTGTCACCATGAACAAACATCCAAATGCATGCTTATGTAACTCCCTTTCCTCAGAGAATGAGATATCCCTCCTTCTAATCAGCCTTAACCTCTTAGCTATGCTCTTGAGCTCTTTTTTTCCCATACCCATTCCTGTAAGAGTAATAATCAGCTTTAAACATCTGCCATCAGTTATCCTCTCTTTCCTGTGTCTTCAAATCATACCTCACTAATGCCTGCATTCCCTCAGCCTGTGAATATGTCTATGTTTTCCCCATTCCAAAATCTTTACCTTGACCCTGTATCTAACATCTGTATTCTCTCTTTCATCTGGACTTCTCAAAAGCCTTCATTGTTTCCCTTTCTTTAACTGGATTTGCTTGCTGCGGTAATGATTGATCTTCTAATTGCTAAATCTGATATTTTCTTATGCTAGTCATTATCTAATTGCATGTATCTAATATGTTGATTATGCCCTCCTTCTTATAACTCCCTACTCTGTAATTTCTGTGATTCCTTACTCTTGTTCTTTTTTGACTTCGTACCATTGTTTTTGTCTCTCTACTTCTTTGCCTCTGCTCTCTTTCTGAATGATGTTTTCTTTCAGAAATCTGTCCCTATGTCATTTATCTTCTTGTGTGACCATCTGGCTTGGGGGGAGATGTCTCATCATTTCCATTAAAACTTCTAATGAAATGATTCATACGTTTTTGAAACAGGATCTAAAATGGATTTCATTTTACCTTGGTTTTCATTGAGACCCCCAGATAACAGATGTCAAGTAGTCCACACATCAGAATAAAGTGCTATAGCACCAGAGCAGAACTAGGAGTCCAGAGCATATGTTACAATAGAGTTATACTAAAATATTTTCATAAAGAGATACTGTAGAGGTGAGGGTGGGGAGAGGCCAAAAACAATCAACCAAAGGAGACACATTATTAACATGTACGGAGCTGTGGTCAGTATAGCTCAGTACATAATTCTTTAATGATCCCACAAAAGTGCCCATAGGTGAAAGAACCACCTTGAAACATCTGAAACAATCAGAACAACTCAATATCATATTACATTGGTACCAGAGGAAAGACCTTTCCTGACCCTTACTTTTCTCCCTCATCCCGTGTGTTGCATGCCCTAAGTGTGGGAGGGCAGAAACTTTAACTTAAAATGGCAATTTGAATTTCAACTGCTATATTTTAACTAATAAAATGAGACTCTTTGGGGAAATAAAAGAGACCAAAAGGCTCTATGATTGCTGTCTTCCAAGTTGCATTTATTATGTATAATGAATACATCTATATTACTGTCCCAGACTCTTCTTTGAGCTTCATGCTCTCAATCCTAACATCTAACCATACATCTTCATCTAGAAGATGCCTTACATTATACCTGTTCCAAACTAAACTCATCCTTGCCTAAACTTGCTTCTACATTTATATTTTTCTTAATCATCAGCATCAACCATCATTGATTCCCATATTTAAGTCAATATCCCCCACAGCAAAATCAATCTCCTAATATTGCTCTTTGCTTTATACTTTATTCTTAATGCCATTGTGCTAATTCAGGTCTTTGTAATTTCTCCCCCTGGACTACTGGGCTGCCTTGCTCTCTGACTGTCTGCTTTTTTCTTTCTTTCTTTCTTTCTTTCTTTCTTTCTTTCTTTCTTTCTAAGCAGAGAGGGGCAAACGGAAAGGG
>NW_024080707.1:2575403-2797690 GCF_003009895.1 Hyaena hyaena | reverse complement strand
TGCAAACATATGGTATTTGTCCTTCTCTGCCTGACTTATTTCGCTCAGCATAACACCCTCAAGGTCCATCCATGTTGCTACACATGGCCAGATTTCATTGTTTCTCATTGCCATGTAGTATTCCATGGTATAGATAAACCACATCTTCTTGATCCATTCATCTGTGGATGGACACTTAGGCTCTTTCCATGTTTTAGCTATTGTGGAGAGTGCTGCTATGAACATTGGGGTACATGTGCTCCTATGCATCAGCATTTCTGTATCCCTTGGATAAATTCCTAGCAGTGCTATTGCTGGGTCATAGGGGAGTTCTATTGTTAGTTTCCTGAGGAACCTCCACACTGTTTTCCAGAGGGGCTGTACGAGTTGGGGTTATTTAAAATTAAAATCTGATGGCAAGAGATCCTTCAGTGATTTCTCACCAACCAAAGAATTAAGACTTAACCTCTTATAAATCTGGACTTTAACCACATCCCTGTTTTCATCTCTAGCTACATATTGCTTCAAATTGTGTTAATAACTGTAATATTATTAATACTGTTTCAGCACTACTAATACATGTGGATCCTCTGCTTCCACCACCACACACCAATGCCTGGGTGTTTGCTGCTTCACTGTCTATTATAATTCTATTACTGGTACCTTGTAATGTCTTTCTCACATTCTCTCCTACCACCAAATTCTTCTTGATCTTATATGAAGCTGAGTTCAGATATCAACTTATTCAGGAAGCCAATTCTAGCACTACTCTCCTATGTACACACTATGTAGTTACCTCTCTTATGCGTGAGATGACACAGTCCTATCTTTACAGAGAGTGCTTTGCACTGTGCCTTTATGTCTCTCTTTCTTCTTGACTAGACTATATTGCTCAGGGAAGTGACTGTATTTTACTTATCTATATAGCTCCAAAGCAAAGTTTTTGGCCTATGGCAAACATGTAACACACATTTTTAGAATAAATGATGAGATTGTATAAAAGCTGGTATTTTACAAACCTCCTTTCATTATATTATTTCATTTGAAACTCAGAAAAAAATGTATAAAGTATCTTTTTTAATTTCCACTTTTCAAGTAGGGAAACCAAGCCTTAGATGTCATAAGCAACCTAACCACCACCAAGTGAATTATGTATACAAGGGATATGCATCTGTGGTCTCCTAAGTCCAGGATCCATGTTTAGCCTACTGAACCACACTGTCACCATTAAATGCTGAACCTAAATATATGTGAAATAAGGCATGATGTGTCTGATAACATTAACAGGAATTTCCTCTAGCCCTGAAACACCAAACAGAGAAGAATCAAACGACAGTAAAAACAAAAGAAAGGACCAGAGCTGTTTGAATGTGGAAAACAAGAGGTAAAGGGCCACGGTACCTTTGAGAGCTATGCTATTTTATATATCACTTGAATCTTAGTGCATCCTATTATTAAATAGAGAAGCTCTTAAACTACCACATATTTGCATCAGCTTATCCAAACGAACTCCACAGTGCCAACTCTGTAACTCTCTGCATAAAACACAATGTTTCTCAGGCTGAATCAGATTATATTTTCTCAGGAAGCCAGAATGGCTCTGGCATGACAAGAAAACCATTCTTTTGGTTTTGACTTATTCATTTGGATCTCTATCTCAACTTTGAAAAGATTTCCATTCTCTAGTGGCAGATTTAGATTTAGGAGTCTTTCTCTTCCTAGTTTTGTCTATATGATATTTGAGATACCCTTAGCTTTTCTCTCCCTGCCTTTTCCCCATCCCCTTATCTCTCATTAATGTAAGAGGTAGGCTTTGAGCTCATTGCCCCAATGAATAAATGAGGGAGAGCAGAAAGCTTGTAGTATAGTAGATAATGGGAACATAGAGAGAGCCCTCAATGCCAACTACTAACTCTCTTCAACACTCCCTCCCCCTGAGCTAGGTTCCTGAGAATAGAGAGATCCTACGCTCTGCTCACCAATAAGGTGGCAAAGCCCCAGGAGGGATATGGCTTCTTAGAGCTTCTAGGCAGACAGAATCGGAGGAAGCCTTGGTTAAGATTCTTGAACCCCAAGAATGGCAAGGAAGCAAAAGAATGCTGCCAGACTTAAGTAAACTAGGAGAATGGAACAGCAGGCTTCTTCTCATGGTCAAGTCAACTTATAGGTCCAATGACCAGTGACAAGGTTGTCCCATGGTCATACTTGGCAGTAGGGCCAGGAATTGTGACTCACCCTTGAGGGTGAGAACCTCAGGAAGACGTGAGCTTGAGCTTTCAACCAGGTAGGTAGAGTAGGTCTGAGAGACAGAAGTTAAGACGTGTAAAAATAAAAGTAAAAGTAAGAGTGAGTAAAGTGAAGGAAGTAGTATTTATTGCATTTCCAAGCTTTTGAACTGAGATTCATAAATAAGCAATATTAGTAATATATACGGGGATATCTTTGGATACTGGACTGATAGTGATATCCAAAGCTGCCTCTCTATTGTATGGGAGGTTGGTAGGGTCATCTGGGCCTTATACTGTTGTGAGCCATTACAATGTGAAGAGGTGAACAGCACCACAATAGAACAGAGGAAATCTCCCCACTTCTGTATCTGAGTCCTTATTGCCAAATTTCCTCCTGCTCCTACCAAGTTCTTTTTATTCACATTAAACAAAATCACAAGACTGCAATATCCGGAGAGATTTCTGGGACCCCTTGCCTTTAATGCCTACACTCTAAGCAAGAAACTTAGCAGCTAGTTGTATCAACTCTTGTATCCAGTGGACACCTCAGTGGAAAAGATTTTCCAAACATATTTTCCATGGTCTGCTGCTGTTGCCACTGAGCTGTATCTGAATCTCCCTAGTCCTTAAAAAGCCTGTTAAATGAGTAGGATGACCTTGGTCTTCTCCAGTGCTTTGGTCTTGAATCATTGCTAAAGCAAATAAGAAGATGAAATACAAATGCACACACTCCATAAATGTACTGTGTCATCTGAGGCTGCTCTCTAAGGTTGCCCTATGTGATCTGGAAATAACACAATCTGCCTGTGGTATGGTATTTCAAGGCAATAGGAAGAATAGGGAAGAAATAAGAAAGAAACATTCTAGTCTTACAGACTCAGCAGCTTTTCACTTCCAATTCTCTTTGAAGCTAAATGGCCAATAAAACAATTATTTTTCTTGTTAAGAAAGGTTAGAGTTAATTTCTAGGCCTTTTTAGCACCAACAAAAGAAACTCAGAGAAAAGCCAGTATATTTGCATCCCTTTTTCATTCAGCCCTATACTCTACATCTGTCTCTATCACAAATATGGAGAACCCACCGTGTGTCAGGTACTGCACGTGAGCCAACCAATCCTAAATATAACCCTTCAAACTGAGTCTTATTATTCTCTTTTACAAAAAGTGTAACTGGGACTCAGAATATAATAGATAGAAAGAAATAGCTGGAATTTGAACTGAGATCTGTCTGAAACATGGTTCCTTTAGCACATGCTACTAATGCTTGAGTGGCTATTGAATATACCTACATTTTTCAGGGTCACTCTGTGTCAGAACAATCATATAAAAAATACAAATAAAGTCAGGCCATTCCATTGCTTAAGACCTGCTAACTAATTCTCATCATACTCAGAATAAAATAGAACTTCTCTTTTATGACCTATATGTGCTCTGGCCCTGGGCCAACTTTAAAGCTACTTCTACACTCTCCCCATCACTTCTTCCACTCCAGCCATCCTGTCCTTTTTTCTTGTTTTTCAAAGTTTCCCTCTTTCCCCCTCATAGAGTTCTGTGTTGGTCTGTTGCCAGAAGGTTCTTTTCACAGATTCTGAATTGGCTGATGCCTCATTGTGTCAGCTCACAGAGAGGTGTTATTTACATATCTGTTTATTTACGCATTGACAGTTTGCATACCCCTGCTATAGGTAAGGGAATGTGACAATGATCATATCTCTCATTCATTGTTCTAGCCCCATTGCTTAGAACAATGGCTGGTGTACAGTAGGAGCTTAATAGATATTTATTCACATATTAAACTTGTTATTACTAGAAAAATTAGCAATGTTAAATCATCATCCTTTCACTGCTTATTAATATATATTTGGCATTCACAAAATATTGAAGGTTAACATTGGCATGAAGTCTGACTTTGTCATTTTCATTGGCAACATAAAAATATTGTTTAATACGAATGCTAACTTTCTCTCGTATCCACAGCTATTCTAGATTCAGATTCTGTTTTCTGTTATTAACCAGGTTTTTTCTTTTAAATATAATATCCCATAAACATGTTAGGCTGTTTATATATAGTTCTTTATTTTGGTTGTTTAATTTTTTTATTACATACTGAAAAATCATAAGATTAAATAAGTATCTGCTAAGTGGAATTGACTTTGTAACAAGATCCCGATTTTAAAAAATGGTGTAAATGTAGGTTTCCAGTTGGCAATACTTATATCAAGTTTCATCCATTCACTAGCTCCTACTTGTTTCCTACTAATGGTGACATTTTGACATATCGATCTTGCCCTTAAAATTAGCTATATACAATCCTTTTCTGAGAGCACAGGATCACCAGTCTGGGGCTGAGAAATTAAAATGACCTGGCACGGACTTATTTCCAACTTTATGACCCATTTCTAATTGCTGGCTTTTTATAATACCATGACATTTAGACATGGCATCCTGACTCCTCTACATGTTGGCTGTGTGAGCTTGCGTGATCTAATTAAAAAAAAAAAACAAAAAAAAAAAACCTGCATCCATAACCCCAGACTCCTCATTTACAAAATGGATCTCCAGGAAATAGACTCGGAGTCTTCAAGACTTTGTTCAGGAGGTTTGTCGGCCAGTGTTTTTGCAAACATCACATCTCTGAGGGGTGAGGGAAATAGGAATGGGCAGAGCAGTTGAACTGTGATGCTGTTCTAACAGAGGCCTCAGCCAAACCTACTGATGCACTGGAGCTATGGTGGCCCTTCAGTGATGTGGAGATGAGCTATTGAGTTTTATAGCTACATCTATCAGTAACTGGATGCAAGAGGGTGTACGACCCTGGGCAAGGTGGCTGTCTTTTGTTGAGAGCAATTCTTGATAGGGAGTTGGGCAAGAGTCTTCCACTGCTAACATTTGGAGGCAGCTTAAGAATGAATGCTCAGTCCTTAAGAGGTGTTTGGGTGGTGTCCTTAAGCAACCATCACATGGAGTTAATCATATTTCTTTGCCAGATGTCACATGTTATCAAATGAGAGCAAGGGTGTTAAAAGCATCTAGCCTAGTCTTTGGCACCTAGCACTCCATAAAAATTTTCTTCATATGAACAAATGAAAGATAAAAGAATACATGTTTTATTGATGCCACATCTTGGTGTTGGTATATGATATTTCCTGTGTGTCACTGCTTGTCACATGAGTCTCTCACAAAATAGTCAGACATGAGTCTGACTATACAGACTAAGCTTTTTAGAAAGACTCTACTGGGTCCACTGGGTCTCCATTTCACAAACTAATCCATTTTCCCATCTTCTTTGATTGACCCCCTCTACTTTAGAGTTACAGAAAGGACCAGACTAAATGGGTTGGCTTAGAAATCACATGTTGGACCTTTGGAGACAAACTGGGAGATTTGGCTGACTGGTTACTGCTTTTACAATGTAAGAATTCACACTCTTTATAGAATAGTTTCATATTTTAAAGAAATTCTTTCAACAAATATACTTTTTACATGTATTAATTAACAACCTTACTAGGTAAATAGTTCCTTCTCCATTTACAGAGAGGTTTAAGTGACCTGTTTAACTGCAGATTCGGTATGGGATATAGAGCTATACCTTCTAATTTTGACTGTTATGCCATCCCCACCCCCTGTAGTACCACAATGATTTTGTTTTCCACTTCAAAAATGTATCTTCTTACTATATAATTATTTCATTTCATTTTAACAAATTTTATATTTATTATATACCAGGTCCACACAGTAGATCCAAATGCAAGCACTCACATGGGTTAAAACCAACTATTACAAGAGATATATCAGAACAAAAAAAGCCTCAGACTTTTGGGAGCTGAATCTACTTCCTGCAGTTTCCTTATTTGTTAGTTATTCAATCACTAGAATATGCAAAGCTAGGCTATTTATATGGTTTAAGATTCCTTAAAAAGAAGCAGTCACTTCCAACTTCAAATAAATGCCAATAAAGAGTGAAGTTCTTTTTCAGCCCTCAGGGTGACAAATATCATCCTTAGAACAGGCTGTTTCTTCTCAAGTGAACATCCTGAATACATGTTACTTAGACTCCAATATAAACATAATTTAATGGCCAGAGGAAAAACACGTTCTCCTGGAATTGTATATTTTATGACCCTAATAAGGTGATGACAATAGTTTTGTTGTTAATTTTTTTGAAATCCAATCCAATCACAATTACACTACTGCAGGACGATTTTAGAGGGAACAAAAATAAAATAAAGTGTTCTTTTGGAAAAAAAAAATCTACAATGCAAGCTATCTCATGACATGGTATCTCCCTGGAGACTGGATACGGAATTTTCTTACAGAAAACATTTTATATGATGAAAATGGAGTGCATTTGTTTCCTTGGAAACAAACCCTTTCACCTTTGTTACACGGAATTTTAAGCAAAGAAAATTTAGTAATTAGACCCTGAATCTATCTATTTTAAGCTAGTGGAATTTTCAAACACATGATATTATTAGAAATAATGTGCATTAAAACCCACTTAGCTCAGTTGTGGTCAAACAAACAAACTTTTACGAGACATAGAAGTATAGACATCTGGCATTCTAAACACTGAAATAGAGTTACCTAAGGACTCTTACACTTGAATGGCTTAAAAATCCCTCAATTAAAATCATCATCTGACTAAAATAATCTCAGTCACAAAAAAGCAAGAAAGGCACAATTTTAGTAATAAAAATGTTAGTTATTAGAGAGTTTCATAATGTGAAAGTCAATACTGTTACTTTTGGCCAGTACTTTCAAATCAATAACATCTTCCGGGAGAGAAAATATTTTCTCTTTTTTGTTGTTGTTGTTAAACAAGCCAATATTTATTTTTAACGATCATATTGAGTGTTAATAAGAGTCAGGGGGTCAGGGGGCAAGGTGAAGTTGGCTCTCTTCTGTACTGGTGATGCTCTTATTAAGACATACAGCCATTCTGAAAAGTAATGTGGGAAATAAGAAAATATTCTCTATAGGGAAACAAATTCTTTGCTATAGAGGAATCTTTCAGCCCTATGCTTTTTTTTACATCCCAGAATCAACCTCTTAGATATTCTTCAGAAGTCACATGACTTCTTCTTTTGTATTATGCATGGTAGCCCCCTTTATCTCTGCTTTCTCTTTCCACACTCAGCTTCAGTTACCCAAGATCAATTGCCTTCCAGAAGTGACGTCAGAAGGCCAATAGTAGCCTTGGATAGCTATGTCACCATGCCTACTTCATCACCTCATTTAATCTCATCATTTAGGCATTTTATTGTGTCACATCATCACAAGAGAAAGGGTCAGTACAGTACAAGATAGTTTGACAGGAGAGAGAGACCGCATTCTCATAGCTTTTATTACCGTATATTGTTATAGCTGTCCTATTTTATTATTAGTTATTCTTGTTAATTTCTTACTGTGCCTAATTTATACATTAAACTTTATCATATATGTATGTGTAGAGGAAAAAACAGTATATAGGGTCTGGTATTATCAGTGGTTTCACATACCCACTGGGGTTTTTGGTACTATCTCATGTGGATAAAGTGGGGACTACTATACTCTTTGCAGCATAAAGATCAAAAGGTTGGTAGAGCAGATTAAGATAGGTTAGGACTAATTCTGACATTTTACAGGCTCAAAATTACTTTGGTAAAAGCAATCATATACTTCAATTAAATTCTATACTTTAACTCCTATATTTCATTTAAATGCTAGAGTAAAAATGTTACAGAAATGCATCTATTTTTTTCTGTTTCAGTTTTTTCTTTAATAAATACTGTGGATAAGCTTTGAACATTTTACTCTGTCTTTGAAGTTCAAATCACTTCTAAGTGTCCCTAATGTATAAAGATAATTGCCTTCATTCTTCACCTAGTTTCTCTAAAGTTAATGTCTTACCAAAACAAGACATTAATATGGTATAATACTATTAATTAAACTGTAATCTTTATATTTTGCCAGTTTTCCCCAATGCTCATTTTTCTATTCCATGATGCAATCCAGTGTTTCACATTACATTTAGTTTTAAATGTCTCTATGCATCTTCAACCTATGAAGTTTCCTCCTTCTTTTTTTATCTTCCATAACCTTGATACATTGAAAGAGTAGCAATCAGTTATGTTGTAAAATGTCCCACAAAAGTGATGTACCCTTTGAATGTATCCTGTAAGAGGGTTCATGAACTTATTATCAGTCATATTAAACTTAGTCCTTGGGTGACATTGAATTTACTGGGTTTCTCCACCATAAAATTACTATTTTTGTCTCTGTAATAAGGATCTTAGGAGTAGATACTTGAAGACTATAGAAATTCCTGCTCTTTCTCAAACTCAGTAGTTTTAGCATTCATTGGTGGATCTTGCCTGCAATTCTTACTGCTATGTTCTAAAGGTAATTTTTTGTTTCTCTCATTCCTTCTACACTTAGTAATTAGAATTCTTCTGTAGGAAGGGGTTGTAAGGACATTTTTGGTTTTGTTTCCTCAGTTTGAAAATAATGATCATTTTACTGCTTTGTCCTAGATCTTCTAAAACATTTTTAATTTTTAGAAAATCAAAGCTGTTATATGAATAAGACAGGGTAGGGATAGAGAAATGTCCTCATGGGCCAAGAAAATTAAAATTTAACAAGAAAGAGAGAAAGAAAGAAACAAAGAAAGAAAGGAAGAAAGAGGTTCCATAAAGCAAATACACAGGGAAAACTACCACTGAAACTGTTTGTTTGTATTTGGTATTAGTAAGAACAGTGGCATATTAGAAAGTTACTGAGTCTTAATTATTCAATTATGTATTCAGTGAATGGCTGACATTTTGCTAGGTGAGGATGTGACCTTTATTCATGAACCAACTCAGATATCTCATATCAAAACACTTTTCTTTTACTTAGACTTACTCCCTAGAGTAATTGTTCACCCCTGTTTATTGTCTGTTAATGGGTACCTCTGATATTTGCTACTTTTTTACTTATAAACATCCTCTCCTTCTCCCTCTCTTCTTCCCCCTCCCCTCCAAGATTGCAAACTCCATGAGATCAGCCATCTCATCCCATTTACTGTTGCATCTCCATCAATTAACAAAGTGTTAATATATATGAGCCTTTAAGTTAATGTTTAATACATTATTGACGGATGGATGGATCAATGGACAGGTAGATAGATGGATTGGCAAGTCAAAGTACCTACCTTGATGGCACACAATACAGTGAAGATTTGAATTCTTATAGTCAAAATATGGGGGACAAGATATAGAAAGAATTAGGCCTAGTTATTAAAAAGTCACGTGGCTATAGCAAAATCATTTGCCTTTCTGGGTTTCAGTTTCCTCATCAAATTAACAGATTAGATGATTCCTGAAGTCACTTTCAACAATAATATAGTCCATCATTTTAACACCTATTTGGAAATTGCTAAATATGAGCACCGCTTTCAAAGTGTCCAATTGAATAAAATTTATAAGCATGTACATGTATTCTAACATCAGAACATTTCTGTTTTACCTAAATTGCATCAGTGCAAAATTAGATCCTTTTTCACATTACTGCCAATCTGCTAGCTCTTCAGAACTAACCAAAGTGAATGATCATTTTCCATTTCAAGCTATGGCAAAAGCAAGCACATTTTTTGGTGCCTTCCCAGCACCCCTGGAATTACATTTATGCATTATGCTAATCTTGCTTCACACATGCTGATGTTGTTAAGTACATCACCTCTCATGGGACGAATCCATAATTTGAAAAATAAAATTAAATGCTTAATGGTACCACACAGACTTCTTTCCATGTACAACAGTTTTCTTTAAAATTGCTAATGAAAACAATACCTTGCATTTGCTTTGCATTTCATATTTCAAACGGCTTTTACATTCTTCACCTTGTATAAGGGAACATTTTTAAACTTTCATGAGCTGAATAGAAGTTATATGTTATCGTTGTGATATCATTATCATTATTTGCATGTATTAATGGATGAATAGTCTCAAGAACCCCATCAGGTGAGGTAAACAGGGAGGGCAAGAATCATTATCCAAGTGTACCAGTTAAGTAACAAAGCCAGACAGGACAAAAAATCTCTCATAATTACAAGCACTGTGACTTCTGGGTATTTCAAAGGGTATTTTGCACTTGGCCTAAAGGCATGCACAATTATAATAGACTATATATAAAGACAACCAATTGTTTTTATTTGATAACTTAACAGTGAGAGGAGGGTGCAAATGTCTGTGATGATTACTTAATTGCAACATTTACCAGTTTAAAAGAATGAGAATGACATTAAAGCCTTTGAAAAAAAGAAGAAGAAGGGATAAGGGAGAGAAGGAAGGAGTAAGACAGAGGGAGTGAAAGAGGGAGGAAGGGTCCCTTCTCATTCATATCCCATTTTTAAAGACATTTGAAAAGTCAAGTTGAGAAATTATAATTCTAATATCTGAAAATGCTGATGAACATAAATAGTTTAGGAAGCAAGTTACACAGACATACAAAGTTGCTATGGAAGAAGAGCCTTCAAAATGGTGTCAAGAATATTCTATTTCCACACTTTCTGGTTTAAGTTATCTTTAGGATGTCAGTTATCTTACGTGTTGAAATTATAGTTATCTGAAATCATGGTTAAGCTGTATTATTTTCTCTTGTTAAAGTCATTATTCTAACAAAAAAACTATCAGAAATCCTTTGTTTGACCTATTTCAAGGAGAATATGCTTACTTGTATGTGGAAATATAATGACCTTTTCAAATGTCAAAGTATGATAGGCTGGATGTTCCCAGTAAAGGGAAAAAAGAAAAGAAAAACAGATAAATGATCAAAACATGGAAAAATCTCTTGATTTTGAAAAATTCCCCCCAAAACGAAGACCCACTCAGCTCTTACATATAAAATAATTCATATCCCAGATAACTTCCTCTATTTCAATAAAATAATATAAGAAGGTGTCTATAATATGCATATACTCTTCTAAAAATGATTTCAGGACTATGTTTGTAAGTTTAACCCACTCATCATTTAGCTTCCAAGTGTCTTCATTATATGGAACCAGGTTGTAGATTCTACATGTTATTTCCTAATAACATTTGTTTAAATGAAAAGAAATCTCTTAGGTCTGAAATGTAACAAGAAACAGTAGAATAGGGATAGAAGGAGAGAGAGAGGGAGGGAAAGAGAGAGAGAGAGAGAATATTAAGCAGCTGCCATGCCTAGCACAGAGCCCAACACAGGCTTGATCTCATGACTGTGAGATCATGACCTGAGGCACAGTCAAAAGTCAGATGCTTAATCAACTGAGCTACTCAGGTGCCCCCTCTCCATATTTTTAAAAGAGCCCATCTTCAATGATGACAATAACAGTAGCAATAATAGCTAATGTTTACTGAGTACTTAACATGTGCCAGCCACTGTTCTAAGTTTTTGCATGTTTTAATAGTCTCAAGAATGCTATCGAGTAAATATTATTATTATCTCATTTTGTAGATGAGAACACTGAGGATCAAAGAAGCTAGATAGATGTCTCCGGGTTTTACAACCAGTCAGTAGTGGCACTAAGATTATAATACAGGTCATGTGATTCCAAAGGCATTGCTCTTCACCTCTACATTACCTTACAAAGGTAGGAAGAAAGCAGAGAGGGAGAAAGGAGGAAGAAGGGAAGAAAAGAGGAAAGGAGGAAAAAAGGGTGTCTGTGTGAGCATGAAAGAGAGATAGAAAAGGAAAGTGAAAGGAAATAATTATTTAACTCACATTTCAAAATGGCAGATTAGTTCTCTCAATGGACAGCTATGACAGTCAGCTTATAGGACACTGCGAATTCTTTTGTGAAAGTGAAGAATGCTAATATGCTCATGTTAGACAGTGGGGGAAGGGGAAGTTGTAACAGAAATAAGAATGCTTCTTTAGAACTGCTTACCAAGAACTGTCTTGGCTCACTTTCCCTGAAAACTACTATGAATTAGGGAATGAAAAACATAAATGGGAATTTTCCACTATGAAATTTAATTAGATAAAAACGTTAAGTGGACATTTTTTCCCTTTTGAGCAACAAAGGAGAAGGCACAGCTATCTTGTCTAATTCTTAGTTATAGCCAAAGAATAAATATAGCTCCTTTAAGAGACTAGTAACTCACTGCTGCCTAATCTCCATAGGCCTGACTTCATGTTAAATTAGATGGTTTCAAATTACCCTCTCCAGCTTATTCCTCATAACTTCCCTTAGTTCCATCCAACTGAACTACTTGTTATTTCTTAAATGGCCAGATGTTTGCCCACCCAAATGCCCAGTTTTCTTCATGTTTGACCAAATCCTACATTCTTACAAGTCCCAACTAAAATGTCTCCCCCACTACAAAATTTTCCTCTGGTGGTGCCAGTCAGAAGTGCTCTTGCCTTCCTCTGGATTCTTGTCTAACTATGCATTTGTCTTTACACTTTTCAGTTTATTTTTTATTTATTTACTTATTTTTTAATTTTTGTTTATTTCTAAGAGAGGAAGAGAGAGACAGCATGAGCAGGGGAGGGTCAGAGAGAGGGAGACACAGAATCTGAAACAGGCTCCAGGCTCTGAGCTAGCTGTCAGCACAGAGCCCAATGCGGGCCTCGAACCCACAAACCATGAGATCATGACCTGAGCCGAAGTCAGACGTTTAACTGACTGAGCCACCCAGGCGTCCCTTCAGTTTATTTTTTAATGTCTTACAGGCATGATTCAATATCTTACTTCCTCAGGGTAGACTGTAACTCCTCTGAGGCAGTACCACTGGTCTATCTTTATTGACCTCATGGTACTTAAAAGACTGATTTTTAGATAATGGACAAAGAGGTTTTTAAATGAATATTTGTTTAATTTCCACCTTACAGATAGCACTATCGAGGCACATACAAAATCATTACAGGGCATATATACATGTAGATACATACTATATAACATATGGGGCATCTACAATGACTTAAACTAAATGTTATACTTCCAGAGAAAATAATAAGAAAATAGAGTTCTTATAATAATGTCCATAGAGGTCCTAAACTCAAATGCCTGTATGGACCATGGAGGCAGCATTTATGGGAGAGGACAGAACTGGGTCTGGTTTAGGAATAGTTGGAAGGATGGAGAAAGTGGCAAATGGAAAGTGCATGCCCTTCCCTTGCACTGGAAGTGAGATGGAAATAGCTTATTACTGTGTAGGAATGCTGGCCTACTGTGCCAGAAATTCTGATTTTGATGTGAAATCTTACAATTTTTATATCCTTGTAACAAGTCATTATGATTATTTTCTGTTTTTAATTTTAATAAAACATTGTGCAGGCAATAAAACCATTTGTGGGCTGAATCCAGGCTGTGATCACCAGCTTAGGATATCAGACCTGAAATTGTCAGGCCCGTGTGATGGAAATAACAGAAGTCAGAGATCTATGACTTTTATACAAGACACACTTTTCTCTAACTTTTGCCATCACTACTAGGGTTAAGGAAAGAAGTATTTAAAGTTTAATTTCCCCAGAAGATGGAAGCAGAGTGAGATGCCCCCAGCCATGGCATTCTGGGTGATTTAAACTGAAAAATTCATGGAGCGCCTGGGTGGCTCAGTCAGTTAAGCGGCTCACTTTGGCTCAGGTCATGATCTCACAGTTTGTGGGTTTGAGCCCCGCATCAGCTAGCTCAGGGCCTGGAGCCTGCTGCAGATTCTGTATCTCCCTTTCTCTCTGCCCCTCCCCTGCTCATGCTGTCTCACTCTCTCTCTCTCAGAAATAAAACATTTTTAAAAATGTTTTTAAAAACCTGAAAAATTCATTGTCTCATGTCTGAAGACTAGAAACCCAAAATCAAGGTGGTTTCCTTGTGAGGGCTATGTGAGTGAATCTGTTCTATGCCCCTCTCCTAGCTTCTGGTAGCCTCCGATGTTCCTTGGCTTATAGCCGGCATTCTCACTGGGTCTTCATGTTGTCTCCCTTCTGTGCATCTGTCTCTGTGCCCAAATTCCTCCTTTTTGCAGAGACACGGTTATATGGGATTAGAAGCCACTCTAATGACCTCCCCTTAGCTTAATCATTTGCAAAGACCCTATTTCCAAATTCATAAGTCTTGGGGATTAGAACGTCAACATCTTCTGGGGGAACACAGTTCAACCCATAACAGTGAGACTGTGCACAACCCAGTGCTTCCTGCAGAGCTTTCTCTGCTCCTTGGAAATCTCTATAGAAAATTATGCCGGGAAGAGAGAAATGGGAATTGTGGCAGTAACATCAGTTATAGGGCAGCAACCTGGAACACAGAACAGCTTTTCTACGCTGGTTGATGGGGAATGCTGGAGACAATATTATTTCCCCTGAGAAGAAAGTAATTCTATTTCCTTCCTCTGTGTAAAGGAAGCTACCTTTACACGCTGCCAAATGCACAAGCAGCTGTTCTGTGTCCTGCTCCAGACTAATGGCTTTAAACGGTAAGATCCTCCCTGATTTTATAGAACTAAATGTACCAATGCCCCCTGTGTACACTGGCACACTAGCCAAAACCACACTGAGCTTCTGCAAATACATGAACTACATGGTGAAGAGATGTTCTAAAATCATCTCTTACACTGAACTCCTAATCCTTCCACTCCCCTATTTTCTTCCCAAATACCTTTGGATGCAACCAAAAGAGAAATTTTCCAGAAACCAGCTAGGGCTACCCAGCTGAACACATGGAGATGACATGCATCTTAAATGAGACTCCACTGTTCCTCTTAGGCCCTTAAGGATATGAATCCTTGAAAACCCCAATTCATCTCTCTGGATGAACCATGCTACTCGTAAAATGAAGGAATTGAAGAAAGTTACGTATATAAAGATGAAGAAAATGGAGCTTCTGGGTGGCTCAGTTGGTTAAGCATCTGAATCTTGATTTCAGCTCAGGTCATGATCTCACAGTTCCTGGGACTCAGCCTCCAGTTGGCTGCGGGCTGCCAGCTTGGAATTCTCTCTCTTCCCCCCTCTCTCTCCCTCTCTCTTTGCCCTTCCTAGCTCACATCTCTCTGTCTCTCCAAAAATAAGTAAATAAACTTTAAAAGAAAGGTAAAGAAGGTTACACACATAGAGGAAGTGGCATTAGCTGTTCCTGTGAGAATCCAGGAAGGCTTTACCAAAAAGTTGACATTTGCACAGGTTTTGAAAAAATTGGTGAGTAATTCACCAAGAAACAAAGAGGGAATGAACATCCCAGGCACAGAAAAAAGTGTGTGCAGAAGAAAGAAAAAATATGGCACATTAGAAACAAGTGAGGAATGTATCCACTCAATTCTTAAATGCCACAAACTCTAAGACAATTCATCAATGAAGTAGATGTGACAAGAGTTTTGTTGTATTTTTGTTAGAAAGAGCACTAACACAGTATCTGCACATATCAATTTTCATACACATCATCTTTTCAGCAATGATTCTATATGAAGAAGAAAAATGTCCCAGAATCAAGGAAAAGCTAGATGATGTGAAAATTCCTTCCAGTTCTCACATTTTATAAACTAATGGGCTGTCAGGGTCCCACAAACTAACTTAGTTTATCAGGTAAAAATTGAGCACATGCTCACAAATGGATAAAGCTGTATGCTGAGGGCTATGGGGGAATAAAGCAATAATTTAGAAGTAGTTGCAGCCTTGGAAACTTTTTAAAAAGCTTAGTAAATTTCACATGACTTAATATCACATGTCTTCCAATATATATACTTAATCTGCTCATTTGTCTTCATTCAAGTATCATCTTGTATCTACCAGTATTAAATATTGCCAGATATTCCATAATTATAGTGTGTGCAGATCTTCTGCACTCCTGAGCTTTCTAATGGAATTGCTTTAAATCAGTGTTACAATAGAGTTGTTATTCATAAACAGTTGTAAAGAGGGTCAGGAGAAATTTCTCATTAACACTCAAGTGCTAGAGTCCATGAATTTGATTTAAGAAGTTAAGAAATTCTCTATGCTATCATCAGTTTTTTGTTTGTTTTTAATTAATAAGAGCTGTCTTGTGAAGACAAAGAGATGGAATGCAGCTATGTGCATAATTACATCTACTTATCTAAGCTGCAGCCTGCATCCAACAATTTTACTGAATATCTGTTTTACTTTATCCACAAGTGTTTATCTTCTGTCCTTCCTTATATAGTTTTAAAATAGAAACAGACTTTTAAAAATTCTGGTAAGTACACAATGATGAAGTGGGGAGGGGTCTGTCATCAGCACTTGAGGAAGACTAAAGCTGGACTGAAGGGGGTAAATGGTGAGTTAGAGCAGAGAAGGACAGACCTAGGCTAGTGACATCCTGGAGGCTTCAGTTGAAAAGGGAATCAGAATGAGCCTTCAGTTGGAAAACTGGAAAAATAGTCTTAAAGTCTTTATATAGACTTCCAGATATCTATGCCGCCATCCCAGTCCTCAGGCAAAGAAAAAAAAAAAAAAGAAGAGCTCCTCTAAAGAATCTACAGAACTGTATGGTGAAACTTCCAAGATATATGTGTGGTGGTGGGGACTGGGAACAAGTCCAGTACAAAATGCCCAGTTCAGTGTCCTGTCCACTTACTATGTCTGAGTACCCTAAAGCTAGACCTACCCTCACAGACAGAATTCCAAACCAATTTTTTCACTGACTCATCGCCGAATCTGAATGGACAGTTAGGAATCATCAGACATTTGAGGTAAGCCTAAAATATGAGGGAGATCCAGAAAAAGAAACAGAACATAGAGAGTTTGACAAAGTTTTCCATACCTGGGTATGCCCATGTAAGTGAACATCAACCTTAATGAATACCTTCAGTGGAAAAGGAGGTAAAAAGCAACTGCCCTTCTAACGCTTGTTCCATCTCTCTTGTTATATTTCCTGTCTTTTGGAAATATAAGCATTCTATAAGCTATGCTGCAGGAGCCCTAGAACTCTTGTCTGATGCAATCAAAGAAATGTAATAAACATAGGATGTTGCCAATGCTAAAAACTATAAAGTAAGGTATTATATCTAAAGAAAGGAAGGTTTGGCATAAAATCATAGAAACACAGGAGCCATAGAAGTAGATTTGGCAACCTTAATTTAGGATATCCAGGGGAGATTTTCAAAAAGTGCTAACATACAATCCTGAAACTGTAAGACACCACATTTGAGCAAAAGAGTGTTGTCACTAGTTGTCAAACCTGGGACATTTTAGCAGGATTCTCTACACCTTAGGCAAAATGTGCCAACATTCAACTCTGCTCAGATCAGCCTTCTAGGGTAATGATTTGATAAATATGCCTGCCCAGCTAATCAAAAAGGAGGAAGAGATTTTCATATTGTGGATTTGCCTGATGGAAACTCCCCATAGTTCCTGCATACTATGTTCTATATTCAGAAAATTTTATGTTTGCCTAAGATGTTATCAATTTCCTAGGGTCTGATTAACTCCTATGCAGGGTTAGAATAGAATTTTTGACCTCAATGCCTGATGAATTCATAAAAACAATGCCACTCTAGATTATTCTGGCTGGGTAGCGAGGTTGCTCCTTACCTGGTAATAATCCTCTATATTTAATATACATTCTCTAAATCACTGTTTTCCAATTTTGACTTCATATCATTAGGATTATCTGGGGAACCATTAAAAAATTGTGATGACTGGACCAACTCCAGATATTCAGATTGATTTGATCCATAGTGGTACCTGGGCACTCACATGTTTTAAGCATTTCCCAGGTGATCCAGAAGTAGGAAAGGGAAGGGAACTATTGCTCTGAGCTAAATCATTGTTGATGAGGAGTTCAAGGTAACACTGGACACTGACAACTCGGTATGAATCGAATCATCCATTTTCAGTGTCGGTACTATCTTACTGATGTTTACTATACCCATTTTTGATCCACGATCAGATGATTTCAACAGAGGGAGATTATAAGAAAAAGACTGTTACTTAACAGATAAAATACTTTCTTGATTCCTGAAACTTCTAAAGAATAAATGCAACTACAAACTCCCTAACCTTGGAAGGCTTTGAGATTAAATAAGATTTAATATTTTCTGTGATCTATTGTACACAATGACATTTTTAAAAAATGAGTTAGACATAGTCTCTGAAGGGAGTTTTTAAATCTAAGTTTCTCATTCTAAGCTTGTATAATTTTACACATCAATTATTTTATTTTTATCAGACTAATAATAAAACTCAGAACATGGTATTTATAGTTCTGCCTTTTCCTGGCTTTCATTTTTATTTACAAATCTTATTATTTTATGTTGCATCTACATTTTACTGGTTTTAAAACCTTAGGCAACTCAAATACTATAAACCTTAGTTTCCTCATCTTTCAGAAAGGTTCTTAAGGGTGGAAGTGCTTACCCTCAAAAGATTCTTGTAAGCATTAAATAAACTTGGCATATAATGCACTTATCACAGTGCCTGACACAAAGTGCCCAATAAATGTTTATTATTATGTATCAACTCTTAAAACAATGCACTCAATGGATAATTTACTCTTTTCTCCCCACTATTATTAGAGTTTAAAGAAACTAAGATATTTATAAGAATTGCTCTAATGCACTGACAAGAATTCTACTGATAGTGCATGTAGTGAAAATATTTTTGTATTTTTTAAGAGACATAAAGGAGAAGAAACACTTAACAAATGGAATTTAAACTCACTGTTAATTTAGTTACAAGTGCTGCCTAGATAGACATCCAATGTACATTTTATAATCAGCTGTTTCATTTTCTTCTTCACATGTGGGCTCTTCATTCTCTTAGAGCAGCTGTGTGATTCAATGATTAGAATTATCTTATTATGGACTAGCACAGTGAATATAAAACACATATATGAAAATAACAGAATCTTGTATTAGGAAATGATTCAACATAGAACAGTAATAGCAATTTTGTACTCCCTTGTCCTGATGAAACCCATTTTTGTTTAAGAAATCATTAGATATTTTCCAACTCTGCAAAATAATGTAAATTGATGTTTTCCCTCACAAAATGCTAGTTAAAGTAAAATTTTGATGGCAATTATAATTGTAAATTGATCACAAGCTTTGAAATATCAAATGCAAATAAAGTAGCTCAAAACATAGGACATCTGGAGCACCACAGCAATGCAACTCCAAGGTTTTTTCTCCAGTGCACAATGTTCTAGTTGGATAAACAGATTAACCTTTTTGCATGCTATTCGCACATCTGATTCAAATCCATGGGGGAAAGCACCTTTCAGTGCTTGAGAATTCTAAATGAGAATCCCAATTTTGTCTCTAAAACTTAATACCAAAGGAAAAGGGAAACAAAAAAGAAACCTGACCACGTCAGATGCTAACACCAATCACCGGAGACAAACCACGATACAATCTAATTGCTTGGGGCAGTACCGGATTCAGAAGACCCAGTTTTCAGCTCTGTTTTGCTAGGTACTTGCTGTGTTATGTTGGGAAAGTCACCACATTTCTCTGAGTCTCTGCTCCTTTGTAAAGTGGGGAGGACACCACCTCCATCATAGGAGTGCTATGGAGTTACTAGCCACGTGCATGAAGCTCTTGGTAAGCTTAAAAAAATCACTTCAAAATGATTAAATATGAAAAAGTAGGAATGCATTGATGCTAGCAGCATGGGAGGAAAACACACACAACAGCAGAGGCAAAGGAAAACTGAATCTGTACAATTATCAGGCAGCAGGGGATGCCTGGGTGGCTCAGTCGGTTAAGCTTCCGACTTTAGCTCAGGTCATGATCTCGGGGTCCATGGCCTCGAGTCCCACGTTGGGCTCTGTAAGAACCTGGAGCCTGCTTCGGATTCTGTGTCTCCCTCTCTCTCTGCCCCTTCCCTGCTCATGCTCTGTCTCTCAAAAATAAATAAATGGTAAAAAAAAATTTAATAAATAAATAAAAAATAATCAGGCAGCATACATGGCAGAGGCATGGCCCCATTAGGTGTTGTCCTCTCCTTGTTTATGATTGTCATCTTGGCCATGGTGATCATGAGACATGTATGAGAACGTATATAAACCACCTGGCCCATGGTAGATATCCAGTAGGTCTTTGCTTATCCACCTGCAAGTATTAACCCATTACTCATTTTTTGCTATCTGTATTTATATGGTTATTTACTTGGCTCAATATACATTCACCAAATGCTCCATTTTCAGGAAATATTGATGTAATTCTGCCCTCCTTAAGGCTTGGGGTGAGACAGACAGACACTCAATAAATAATGTCTTCAAATATATCATTATTAATTGTAATAAATGCTCTGAATAAAAAATACTAAAATAAAACAACACAAGAACATCCAACTTGAAAGAATTTGGGATGATTTCTGCCTCTTTATTACTACTTTGTTTTTTCAAGTATGTCTCCCTTTTCTCTACAAATAAGCTTAAGATCGTGAGTATGTATATGTATATGTGGTTCATACACACACACACACACACACACACATACACACACACACACAAGTATGATCCACTGCTGGTGAGAAAGCTGAAATGAAGCAGGGGACAGTGCTCTTCGTCTCTAAGCCTCATTCTACGTGCAATCATACCTGAAAACATTTCTGTGACATAATCAAGGTCCCAGACTATAATGAGTGTGACTAATCAACATCTGTCAGACACCAACAATTATACTCACTTGGGACTGAAAAGGCAAAGAAACGTGATTTAAGATCATGTTTTGAAACATCTTAGTGGCAATAGAAGAAAATAGCTATAATTAAAAAGAAAAAAGCAGCTCTCTATGATAGATGTTCCAGCAGCTGCTTCTTATATTTGCCAGTTCCAGGGTGCTTGAGATCCCTGCTTGCTCCTTCCACATCCACACTCCACTTTTCACCGCTCTCCTTCATGCTGCAAAAGGCTGCCCTGATGAATCAAGCCACTTGGCTCTGATGCCCCAACTTCTCTTTGTGTTCAGCCAATGGAGAGTAGAAGCAGGTTAGGAGAGGCATTTATCCCCCAGGCCTCCATGCTGAGAGGTCATCATGGACCAACTGAAAGGCTCATCTCTTTAGATGACTATCTGCTCAGCCTCATATGTAACAGGCTCCCTCCCCTCTCTCTTGAGGCGTAGGGACATTAAAGCACCACTGTTTCTATCATGGGCAACTGAACTATCCTTGGTGGTTTCCTTTATATGTGTTTATAAATAAATCTTTTTATAAATCCTCTCAAGTTATCTTGATTTGAGAGCACCATCACTTTCCTTCATTCCTATTCATTTACATTAGAGAATATGAATATATATTTATATAAATATGAATATTCCTATGAATATATACATATATGTGTGTGTGTATTTCTCCATGGAATTTTACATTAGAGAATAATTCACAAATATTAATGTATCATTTCAATATTTAGATGAAGAGAGGACAAGTTGCTTGCTGAGAGTGAAAAATCTAGTGGGAAAACCAGTATCTGAGGGTGTTTTTAACAACTAAGACTATGCTATAAAGCAGTGGTTCTCAGAGTGTGTTCCCTAGACCAGCTGCTACAGCAGCATGAGGCAATCAGGGAATGTACTAGAAAGGCAGACCTACTGAATCAGAAACTCTAGGGTATGACCCAGCAATATGTATTTAATAAGCCCTCTAGGTAGGTGATTCTGATACATATTAAAGTTTGATAATCACTGTTTTATGGTGCCACTTTAATATCAAACATATGAGATAAGGGAAAGCTCATTAATTCAGACTACTGTGGGAGAAATTTCATTTTAAGGCAAAACCTAAGCTAAATAATAGTCTTTAAAAAGAAACAGATACACCAATATGTATAGCAGTAGACTTACAATAGACAAAAGGGGGAAACAACTTGAGTGTCCATCAACAGATGGAGGGATAAACAATATGTGATACATACATACAACAAAATATTATTATGCCTTAAAAAAGAATAAAATTCTAACACATACTACACTGTAGATGAAACTTGAAGATATTATGCTAAGTGAACTAAACCAGGCACAAAAGGATACATATTGCATGTTTCCATTTATAAGACATACCTAGAGTAGTTAAATGCAGAGAGACAAAAGTAGAATGTGGTTGCCAAGAGATGGAGGGAGGGGAGAAGGAGTGTTGAGTTTCAGTTTGTGAAGATGAAAATGTTCTAGAGAATGATGGGGATGGTTGGACAAGAGTGTAAGTATACTGAATGCCACTGAGCTAAGTGTACACTTAAAAAATGGTTAAAATGGTAAGTTTTATGTTATGTCTAGTTTGCCATAGTAAAAACAGAAACAATCATTTTAAAACACACACAATAAGTGCTGGAAAACTGTTTCAAAGTTTATATCATTACCATATAAGGTTTTTCTTAGTGAATGTTGGTGGCTCTCATCTCATATTGGTAAGAATGTGAATTGCCATAAATCTTGATCAAAAGAGTATTATTTCATCATTTATTTATAATTAATTTGCTAACTTTAATAAAAGTGCTTTATCAGATTGTTTAATCCTCATGATAACTTGTTTTTTTCTCTTGCTCCATAGATGTTACAAGTTAAGCTTCAGCCCTACCCAACTTGGTCGTATTAACTAGCTCATGACCTATCTAACCCTGCTTATCCCAAACCTCTAAATTTCCCAGCTAATTCCTAACAAGACAGGTAGGATAACAGTAGTTGCAAGTGTTTGTGGTGGTAGTAGTAGTAGTAGTAGTTATCATCACAGTGGTTGTTAAAATAGTAAAATAGTGTTAGTAAAAATAGCTGATATTTAAACTGAGTGCTTACTACTTACTAGACCATTATTTGATTGCTTTGCATGTATTCACTTATTTATTTTTCCAACAACTAACTGTATGAGGTAGATACTGTTATTGCCTCATAAGCCTCCAAGAGGTTAAATAATATTCCCAAGTTTACCTAACTGGTTACGGTAGAAGCAAGATGAAAATATAGACAGTTTGACTTCAGAGTCTATACTTTTAGCTGTTAAGCATACCACCCACCCAGCCCCTTATTCATTTCTACCATGTATTTGGCAATCACTGTGTATCACAAAGTATGCTGTGTGCTTAAACAAACTTTATCTCGAAAAGTCATACTGAAGAGTTGGAGACACAATTTGTGGAATCTGTTCATGCACTGCCCTTGCTCACTTCCTCTCAGGGTGGGTGCTGAAGTCAGGTACACACACTGGAACTCTCTTAGTTTAGTTAAAGCTGCTTAAGTTAGGGGCAGTGAGGCTCCCCCCAGGTCCTCCAAACACTCCCATTCACAATATTCCACACTTAAAATTTGACAGAAGTTACTCTTTTGACTGTGTCCACTGGTTACTATTATCTCATACTCTCATCAATTTCTGCTCTTTATTGAAAATCTAGGTTTACATAACGATTTGAAAATCAGGATCCTCTTCATCAGCATCGATCTGCACGTATAAACACTTTCAAACATTTTGCTAGAGCAGTCAAGTTTTTAAGTGACCTAGACCCAGCAGTAGTCCTGAAAATTCATAGTAAGGACAACTTTTCAGTTGAAAAGTGTTGACAATGAAGGATCTGATCTTTCTGCCACCAGGCAAATCAGAGAATCTCTTGTCTAAGAGTACTCTATAGAAATTAACTAAGTCACTTGTGTATCCTTTTAGAAAGAGTCCCACAGATTTGATCCTTGATATACTAATACAAAATACCTACTGCAAAGATCTTAGTAATATCGATATGGCCATCTAACTTCACCTACAGAACTATTGTTATGCCTAAGTTATCACCATCATCACCAACTACTTGTGTATTCTCACATATAATTTGTAAAGAAATTATGAAACAAAAAGAATTTCAAGAAGTTGGTCTATTTTAGATTATATCTCCACCAGAATTATCTAAAACAGAGTTTCACTAACTCTATGACCTAATTACAATGCATTAATTACCTTACCCCTTAATGATCAGGTACAATGAACTAGCAAAGGATACTGAAATAAGTTGATTGTTTTAGTCAATACAGATTTCATTTCTCCATCCACCAATTATACATCAAATCAAAACACTGGTCTGGGGGGACTAACTGATGAGGAAATTAATGAAATGGAATCAGTGGTGTGGGAAGAGTCTTTCTATGTGACCAATGGTTTGACTTAAATTCAAGTCAAATTCAGACAAGCCACATTAATTGGAAGATGATATGGAACCATTTGTTTGATGTGTCTATTGAATCAAATAATTTAAAACAACTGTGTGTGAGGAATTGAATATTTTGGATACTATGTTCAATAAATACAAATATATATCAACACTATACTATCATTAATAAAAGATATTAAAATGAGTGTTTATCCTTTTTAAAAAATTGAAATGAAAAGTCTGAACTTTATTTTCACCATAAGGATTGAGATTTGTTGCTGCTGTTGTTGTTTTATTGACATTTATTTCATAGCAACAGGAGCTGCAAAACAGCTTTTATTGTCTTGGGTTGACGCTTTTACAACTGAGATTGATCATATTCACCTGGAAGCTTAGAATGGGTTTTGTATTCTACAGTATCCAATTTGTCTTCAGAAAGATTTGCTTTACCTATCCCATTAAAGGTTTAGAATCATGAAAGCTCCTAAAGGGAAAAACACTAGCAAATAACTTGGTGTTCTGCCTGGAAATGAATACATCTGCATGATAGTACACCATCTTTGGAGACAAAGACTATAACAAATAAAATATATTTTCAGTATCATTCTGGACTTACCATGAAAAGTTTCATGGGAAGGCAGGTATTTTTTGCTGTTTCTAAATGATCCAAACAGCTGAAAACTTTAAGTGCAAAAAATAATAAAGAACTCCTATGTGAGTGTTTGTGTGTGTGTGTGTGTGTGTGTGTGTGTGCGCGCGCGCGCGCGCGCGCACGTGTGTGTATTTTAATTTAAATCCAAGTTAGTTAACATATAGTGTATTAATGGTTTCAGGAGTAGAATTTAGTCACTCATCACTTACATATAATACCTAGTGCTCATCCCAACAAGTACCCTCTTAATGCCCATTACACATTTAGCCCATCCTCCCACCCAACATGCCTCCAGCAACTGTCAGTTTATTCTCTGTATTTAAGAGTCTTTCATGGCTTGCCTTTCTCTGTTTTTTATCTTATTTTTCATTATTTTCCCCTATGTTCATCTGTTTTGTTTCTTAAATTCCACGTATGCATGAAATCACATGATATTTGTCTTTCTCTGACTTATTTTGTTTAGCATAATACATTCTAGTTCCATCCACATTGTTGTAAATGGCAATATTTCATTGCTTTTTGATTGCAATTGTTTTATATATATACACACACACACAGACACCACATCTTCTTTATCCATCCATCAGTTGATGGACAACATTTGGGCTCTTTCCATAATTTGCCTGTAGTTGGTAATACTGCTATAAACATTGGGGTGCATGTGGCCCTTCAAATTTTAATATCACTATAAACCATAATCTCAAATAGAGGGAAATGGGTGTTAATAACTCAGGTTTCTTACTGTGATATTCTCATTTCAAGTATACATTAAAAATAATGAATGACAGCTATTGATCTTAATTTAATTTGTATGTAATGTGTTGGTATGTTTTTATGCATTCAGAGTGGGATATGACTTTCCATTTCCTGGAAAGTACTGGAACATATGCTTTAGTATATGCAGATTTTGTAATGAAAAGTGAATTTCACTCAGAGGCCACATGGAAACCTAAATGTTCTCATAGATTGCACAGGAGAAAAATATCTGTATAGCTGATTCATTGTGTTTAATGGCAACCATACCAACTCAATGTTAGGGAACTATATTATATTGTTTATTTATAGGCCTGTTTTTCCACTGTGGTTTTAACACCATAATGAAAACTACAAGTATAGAGTAGACTCTTAACTAGATTTTGCCATGATCTTCGTTAGAAAAGCCAAGCTCCTTCTCCAGCTTAATTAGCCTAAGTTGATGTCTATAGTCTATCACTATCAACATGTATGAAAAAATAATTCACCAAAAGAGGAACTTTAAGGACATTTTCCAACAGAGACATGATGGCCTCATTTCAGGACCTTAAGACATAAAATAGGAAGCAGGACAAGACCAGGAAACCAAATGAAAGAAAAAAACCCAAAATCTTACATTTATGCTACAGCCTTTTGGAGAAATACATCCAGCGTCAGCTTGGTCTTGGGCCCTCGAGCTTTCTGAAAGTCTCAAAGAAGTGACACAAAGGAGCCTGCATTAAGGCAGGATTTCTCTTACCCCATGATGCTCAGCGGTATCAACGATTCACTTTAACCTTTCTATGAAGAGTCATGGTGATTCTTTAGCAGTAGGTGCCAATTTTTAACAAAATCAACAATTTGCAAATATGTTTACAATGCACTCCTACAAATAAACTAAATAACCTGAGGGAGGCAAAGTGATTTTACTCTATTGCTAATAACAAACCTTCATGTGTCAGCTTTGAAAAATATTTTCATAAGGAACCATAAAGATCCTTCCATTTATATAATTAATTTCCTGAAAGGTAAACTGTGGTGTGTTTTCTGGTAAATATATCTCTAAAAGAAAAATTTACTATTGAAACAATACTAAAGGCATGATATCTAATTATTTGGAGACAATAAATTTGGTGTGTTGTAAACTGAACAGGAAGTTTCTGATTTCCACTGCTGGCCACCATTAACTCTGTGACTTGCATAAAGTCATTTTCTGACTCGGGAAAGTGGATCTAATTGATCTTACAGATCCCTTCTGTTTTGATTTGATTTTGATTATAAAATATATTTTTTGCTTTATTTTTATTTAAAAAAATTTTTTTAACATTTATTCATTTCTGAGAGACAGAGAGAGAAAGTACAAGTCAGTGAGGAACAGAGAGAGAGGGAGACACAGAATCTGAAGCAGACTCCCGGCTCTGAGTTGTCGGTACAGAGCATGATGCGGGGCTTGAGCTCTCAGATAAGACCACGAGATCATGACCTGAGCTGAAGTCAGACACTTAACCAAGTGAGCCACCCAGGCATCCCTGTTTGCTTTATTTTATTGAGCCATATTAAATAAATATACACGCCAAATCAAATTTTGGAGAAGAGATTTACTTTGCAGGAATTCTAGCAGAAGTCCTTTATAAGGATGTGAGAGTAATCCCAGATATTTTTCTCATAAACTGAAAATGTATGATTAAAAGGCCCTAACATAAGTTTCTGAAACATCAAAGACTTTTAGTACAAAAATACTGCTCACTTCACCAGCAATACTCACAGCAAAATTAATCTCATTATTTCCCATGTGCTACTAGGATGATAATTTCAAATATACAGAATTTAGTGTTTCTGGGAGTAGTTACATTTTCATAAAATTCAAAATAAGAGTTAAACCATTTATTCTCCCTGAAAGTATGATGCAATTCCACATTCAAACAGTGTAATAGCATAATGCAGAAAACTTTCTTATAAACAAACAATAAACCTTAAGAGATCTTAGTATGTAACACTATTGGGGCCTATGTAAATTAACTCTTAGAATCAAAGTACTAAAAATTCAAAAGCTTAGAGTTTAGCTACAGAGAGGCGACAGCAAAGGTTTCTGGCATCTTGTTACAGGAATAATGCCTTTTGGGGATGTACAATTAAGGTCTATACCATAAGACCCTGTATACAAACAACAAAAAGTTTGGAAACTATAATCTGAATGAGTTCTAATACAGCTGACCAGCAGTGGGATATTCTAGCTACAAATCATCCAGGTTAAATTTAAAATAGCCATAATCTGATTAATAGAGAATTCATTTTTTATTCATTTACTGGTTGACTAAGCAAATATTTATTAAATACTTACTTGTAATAAGCACAGTTTTAGGACCTATAAATACTGTGGTGAATACATCAAAGTTCCTCTAATAGAACTTACTTTGAAGTGAGGAAGAGAGGGAAATAAACATATTAAATACATAGTATCAGGTGGTAACAAGAGCAATGAAGAATCAGAAAGCTGAGTAAGAAAGCCAAGAGTAAATAGTTCCATTTTATGAAATATGACCAGCAAAGACATCTTTGATGAAGTGACATTTAAGCAAGGACTTAAATGAAGCAAAGAGCAAGACAGGAGATTATCTGGGTGAGGTGTGTTGCAAGAAGGAAATTCCAAGCACAGAAAGCACTCTGTTCTGATAACATCAATCAGAACAGAGTTCTGGAGTGATTCTTCCATAAAAACAGAGACCACATTCCTTCATTTATTTCCCATAACCCACCACCTTTTGTGCACTGTAGGCGCCAATATGTGCTTGGCACTGAAATAAATTGACTTTATTAAATCCCTGCCTCCTCACTGCCTATTCAAGAAAGGAAGAAAGGATATGTTCACTAGCTTTAGTCTATCAACAATGGACTTCTATTTTATCAGGGTTTGCTGAATGCTAATTGTGTCCAGAATCATAAAGATAGAAAAATATTTTATTCTTTCATTATTTAAAAATGCATATTCTGCTATTAAAATCATAATAACATAAAGAAACAACAAAGTTGAAATGAGTTAAACTGCAAAAGCACATTAAGTGACATCTATTAATTTATTCTTTCATCTTGTTCAAGACTTTCACCAAGCCAAATGCAAAAGACCTGAAAATCAGATTTTGTTCAGAGCTTTTGGGCAACCAAGAAGGTAACAAAGTAATGGAAGGTGTACTATAGTAATTCAAGTTTCACTGTGGCGTGTGTGTGTGTGTGTGTGTGTGTGTGTGTGTGTGTCAGATGAAGGTAAATATGTTTTTGTATCATTTTAATGAAAGCTATAAGCACAATATCAAAATATACCCAAGTGGAGCCATTTATGGGAGAGTTCAAGGAAAGTACTCCATTTAAAATATCTTTTAATGCTCTAATGATATAAAAATGGAGCCTTGAAATTTAGAAACAAGCATGTTTATTATAATCTGTAGACTGCCTTTCTTGAATGTTGATAGGTTAATATCTGTAACTGTGTTTTTCTTGGAACCTAGAGAGCAAAAATTCAAATAACCTCTTGAAGAATCACTAGGAGGGCTGACATTTTGAATTGGTGATGGAAAGGAAGAACTCAGGCTACATATGCAACATGTGCAGGTTTAAAAGATATTTGATTTCAAGGTAAAGTGTTTGGACTTCTGCTTCTAGCCATGACAGAATAATGAATGAACCCTTCTATCTCAAACCACTAGAAAACTGGACAAAATATGAAACAATGGAGTGTGGCTCTTAGAGAAGAAAAAATAAATGGAGTAAGTCCAATGAATGTGCAGGGTACAGCCTGAGCATAGCTGCCAGGCTGCAGTTCAGAGAGGGAAGCCCAGATAGAGCCCAAGACTCCCATGAGTTGAGAAGTAGAACAGAGTTTAGGGAGATCAAAGAAGTAAAAACTGTAAAATAGAGTACCAGAGATAAGCGAGCTGCACAGAGATAGTACTCCTGGGCTCTGCTAAGGGATCCCCCTGAGTCTGGCTGAATACAAATACACAATTGTAGGCAAAGAAACTACCAAGCCTGAAAAAAAAGTCTCAAGCTAAACAATTCCCTGAGCTCATGAAGAGCTAACCATAGTGCATGCTTCCACCAGCCAGTGTGATTACATGGAATATCAATAAGAAGCACCATACAGTTATCAACACAGCAATGAAGACTATGAGACTAAGGGCTACCCTGAACTCTCTGTAACAAAGTTTAAAAGCAAGTTTCAAAAAAATCTCAAACTGATTCCATAAAGCCTATGCCAGAAAAAAGTGTATCATTACTTTATGTATATGAAAATCTGGCAGTAGGGGAGCTTGGATGGCTCAGTTGGTTGCGCATCTGGTTTATTTCAGCTTAGATCATGATCCCAAGGTGTGGGATCAAGCCCCACAGGGCTCTGTGCTAAGCATGGAGCCTGCTTAAGATGATCTCTGTCTCTCTCTCTCTCTCCCCCCTGCCCCTCTCCCCTACTCACACACACACACACACACACACACACACACACACATATACACACTCTCTCTCTCTCTCTCTCTCAAAATAAATGTATAGATAGAAAAAATTAAAAATAAATAAATGATAAAAATTTAAAAATATAAATAATTCAGCAGTAAGCAATATAAAACCCAAACTGTCAATCCAAGCATCAATTAAAAAAACAGGAAAATCAACAAATGGGAAAAGTCAACCAACAAAAACAGACCCAGAAGTAACAGGGATAATGGCATTTGCAGAGAAGGATCCTTGTAGAAAAACCACTATAAGAATGCTCCATTTGTTCAATAATATAAGGAAAACATGAATATAAGGAAGGAAATATGTAAGCTAAATCTAAGAGTCCATTAGAAATTTAAAGATGGAAACTACAGTGACTGAATGAAAGAAATATAACGCATTATATTGTCAGCAGACAATATAACACTGCAAAAGAAAAATAAAACTGAACTTGAATATATAAAAGTAGAAACTACCATATCCAATATATTTAAATGACTCTACCCTTTCAACTCAACTAGAAGACAAACAACATTCAAAAAATGGGCAAAATGGGCCACTTAAGTGGCTCAGTAAGTTAAGGGTCCTACTTCAGCTCAGATCATGATTTTGTGGTTCATGAATTCACCCCACATAGGACTCTCCTGTCAGTATGGAGCCTGCTTCAGTTCCTATCCCCTCCTCTCTTTCTCCCCTACCCTTCTCTCTCTCTCTCTCTGTCTCTTGAATGGCTAAAATTTAAAGAATGACAATATCAAGTTGATGAAAATGTGGAATATCTGGAACTATCACAGTTCTAACAGGAATGTAAAGCATTACAACCACTTTGGAAAACAGCTTAGCAGTTTCTTCTAGAGTCGAATGTATACTTATCATACACTATGCAGTGATCTCATCCTAAGGTATTTACCCAATAGAAAGAAAAACATGTATATGTAAAGACTTGTACTCATATGTTCATAGCAGATTTATTACAATAGTTAAACCACAGAAACAACCCAAATGTCCATCAGCTGAGAAGTAGATAAAGACTTGTGGAATACCCACTCATAAATATAATTCAACAATTAAAGAGCAAACCGCTGATTCATAACCAGCATGGATAAATTTTAAAAGCATTATGTTAAATAAAAGAAACCAGATACAAAAGACTATCCACTGCATGATTTAATTTATTTGCTTTTCTAGAAAAGGCAAAACTACAGTGATAGAAAGAATATCAGTGATTGCCAAGGGCTGCAAGTGGAGAAGAAGATTAACTGCAAAGTGGCAAGAGGAAATATTTTAGGGGTGATGGTAATGTTCTGTATAAGCATTGTCCAACAGAAGTATAGTGCCAGGTACATGTGTAATTTAAATATTTTACTAGCCAAATTCAAAAGTAAATGGAAATTGGTAAAATTAATTTTAATAATATGTTCTCTTTAACATGATAGATCTAAATATTTCACAATATATAGTAAACATAAATTATTTTAAGATACTTAATTTTTTTCACACTAAACCTTTGATATCCAGTGTGTATTTTACTTAAACCATGACTTAATTAGGACTAGTCACATTTCAAGTGATCAGTCACCACAAGTGGCTAGTGGCTACCATTTTGGACAGAGTAGTTCCAAATCATGATTGTGGTGATTACACAACTCTATACACTTGTCAGAACTCATTGAATCATACACTTAAAGTTGGTACAGCTTACTGTATGTAAAATAGATCTCAACAGAGCTGATTTAAAGGGGAAAAAAAACAGTTGAAGTAGTTGATTTGTGGATTTGCTCACATCAGAGACTATTCTTCCCACGCTGGAAGGTGAAGTTCCAAAATACAAAAGAAATACAAAAACAACCAACCAAGAAATAGATCCTTGCATGAGGATTTTATAATCTAATTGGGAGAGCAAGAGTAATATATATTATATTACACAGAATTCCATGACATTATATGTAATGTACAAATAGCATGGTTCAAACTTCGTGTTCAGTAAATTTGAGAAAGTAATACCCCAGATTCTGAACTGTAATAACAAGAAACATAAAGATTATTTTTTATGAATCCTATCACTATTAAGTCCTTTGTGGGTTCAGTGGCAGAAATATAGTAATCAGGAAACTTAATTTGTACCCTGGATATTCTACTACTAGCACTGTGATATAATTTCTCTGACCTTAGTTGCCTCTTCAGAATAATAATAATTGATACATTTTTAATTACTTCACATATACTCGGTACTCCGTCAGGCACTTTACATCTTTCCTTTCTCTGTACAACATAATTTAGCAAGTATGATTATCCACATTTTATAGATAAGCAAACTAAGACTTAGAGAAGTTAATTAACTTGCTCAAGATTGCAAGCTAGTAAGTACAAAACCGAATTTAAATAAAGGTCCTTCTACCTAAAAATGCCTATGTGCATTCTATTGAACAGCGTTCTCTCCCAAGGTGAAGTTTAAATGGAGATAGCCATGCTGTATTCTTCAAGGATTGATGATGCTCTGTAACAGAATAATGAGTAAGAACTCAAATGCTAAAGTAATAGGTGATAAGACTGAAATTCTACCTGTGCTTCCTGAGGGTGTAATCTCCATTTCTTCATAGTGTGTAGTATGTGATGGTTAAATGCAGAATTCTGGAGTCAGACTGCCTAGGTTCAATACTGACTAGCTATGTAATTTTGGTGATATCCCTAAATGCCTGTGTTCCTCCATTTCCCCCATCATAAAATAGAGATGATAGTAACTTTGGCAAAAGTTGTGAAGACAAAATATGTTCACGTAATTTAAGCATTCAGAACTGTGACCAGCTCTATAAGTGTTGTTAGCTATTATCATTGTGCTCCCGGCGGACTTTGGAGTTCATTTTCAATCACAACATTCTAGAGTTTTCACAATTTATAAAATATTGTATTCCAATAGAGAGCTGTCTTCTCTCTGATTCCATTCTTTGCCTTAATAATTCTAAAATGATTTTCAAAGTTGATAAGCTAAGAGTGGTTTTTAGTTTTTAGAAGATTAAATCCTAATGCTGAGAATACATTGCTTTCAATACAATTGTCAAAACTGAAAGAAGCCAGATTTGTTTTTTTTAATGTTTTATTTACTTCTGAGAGAAAGATCGATAGAGAGAGAGAGACAGACACAGAGAGAGAGACAGAGAGAGTGGAGGAGGGTCAGAGAGAGGGAAACACAGAATCCAAAGCAGGCTCCAGGCTCTGAGCTGTCAGCACAGAGCCCTATGCAGGGTTTGAACCCATGAACTGTGAAGTCATGACCTGAGCTGAACTCAGACGCTTAACCGACTGAGCCACCCAGGCACCCCGTCAGATTTGGATTTAGATGGTTTCTATGTAGAGACTTGGCAATCATTGGGTAAGTGACAGATCTCCTGTTACACAAGGACTATAAACTCAGTTTATTAGCTTAAAAAATCATTAACCATTAAGTTCTTATAAAATCTTAGGTGCAGCCTTTCTTCCAAGCTGCCAAGCATGCTATTTCTCTCAGAGTCTTTGTACTTTCTGTTCCCTTTGCCTTGAATTCTCTTCCTCCATATAGCACTCCTTAGCTTCCCTTGGGTTTCTATCAGAGGTTACTTCCTCAGAAAGTCCTTCCTTGACCACCTTTTACTGCATTCATACATTTGCTTTACTTCATATCATTTCCTACTCTCTATGAGTTATAATTCATTGGATTTGGGGTTTTCCATGATGTCAAGGACATTAGTCAATGGAGTATTCACAATACCTGGAACCATACCTAGCATATAGTACAAATTCAATTTAAAAAATCATTGAATGCATGAATAAGGGTCAGGGGTTCAGATGACCTCTTGGTCCCTTCTAGTTCTGAATGTTTGACTCTATGATATGAGGGCCATAAAGGTACAGTGCTTTGTGACTCTTCTTCTTAGTACCAAACTAAACACAACAAATTATAATACATCAATTTCAAAAGGATTGCTCAACATGCAATTTTAAGGATAATTCAGTAAAAATGGTTGAAATATAAATATAGAAATAAATGGTTGTATTAAAAAATTGTTAAAGAAGGAATTTAGTTCTGCTAAATTTGGCTTAATGTTGCCTGTTTTCTAGAGGCCTCGTTAAGCAAGATTGGGATATGTCTTTGCCTCCATCATTGTTGTCAGTGACTATATAAAGGGCATCTTGATATCAAGACTCTGACCCAAACAACATCACAGAAGAGTGGAAAACATGAATCATTTTACTAAAAAAAAAAAAGCACTGCTTTTAGAACCCAAGAAAGTTCTATTTTTAGTATATGTGCTGCCGAAGCGAGCACATGAAAGTTCTAGATTCTAATCTCTGCCTCACAATTTTCATGTTGTCGGGATATGTTATTTACAGTCCCTATTTCTTGACTTCTTATGAATATAAACAGAGGGAAAATAATACCGACTTTTGATATGGAGTTGTTAAAACTAAATGAAGTGATGTATATAAATTACCTGCTATAAAAATCATCTTCAGTACATACTACTTTCTACTCCCTTCTCTATTGTGATGTTGTTTGACTGGCTCTGAGCCTCTGGCCTCCAGCCTTTTGGCCTGGATTATTGAAGCTGCTGTCTGTTTTTCAATTTTCTCTAAATTGGACCATTAGTCCGCTAGCACAGTCTGTCCAAAGGCCACCTTCACACCACCAGCCATGTCATGTTGCTACTCAACTGTCTCATAACCTCAAAATTAACCTTCAAATCAAGGTCTTAAGTGAGTTTTAAAATACATTTATTGGGGCACCTAGATGGCTTAGTCAGTTGGGTGTCCAACTTTGGCTCACGTCATGATCTCATGGTTCATGGGTTTGAGCCCCAAATCAGGCTCCACACAGACAGTTCAGAGCTTGGAGCAGGCTTCAGATTCTCTGTCTCCCTCTCTCTCTCTCTCTGCCAGTCCCCTGCTTGTGCTCTCTCTCTCTCTCTCAAAAATAAATAAGTAAGTAAATAAATAAATAAATAAACATTAAAAAATAAAATAAGGTACATTTATTACTGTAAGTATTAAAGTGCAACTAGGCACAATGTTTCCAAACTTCTAGATTGCTGCTCCTACATGCTGACTGTGCAAGGGACCCTTCTGAACCCTCTGAAACATCATCTTGTTCTGTGCTCACTTCTGCTTCCTGAAATTCAGTCCACTGGATTCTCTTGGGCTCCTCTTGTCACAGGTCCTTTGTACATGCTCTTCTGTCTATGCTATTCCCCACCCATACTTATCTTTTTTTTTTGTCATGCCTACTCCACCCCTACATCAAATGTAATTTCCTCTGAGAAACTGTTCCTGATCACCCCATCCCCAAATCACAACGGGTTTCCTTGTTAAACTCATGGCATTATGCACCTTGTCTTTACAACATATATTAAAGTTTTAATTTTACTTTTGTTTGGACTATCAAATAATTTATAATTCCCAATAATTTTATTTTTTCTGGTTCTTTGGGGCAGGAATCATGTTTAATTTCATTCACCATTTTACTCTCAGCATTTAGCACATGGCCTGGGATACAGTAGGCTCATAATGAATTTTTGGAGGTATAAATGAATAGCATGAAAAGAAATATACTCTGACTCAAATTTTAAAATTCTTATGCACAGAATTCATTACATTTTTCTTCCTTTTCAATGTTCATTATTTTAGCCTGGTGATCCACACACAAAATATTTATTTCCACCAGTAAAACAAAAGGTGCTGCTGACTCTGGTTATTCATTAATTCAAGTTTTCATATTTACCACAAGCTGTGTTCTAGGATAGGCATTGAAGATGCACAGATGAATAATCAATGTGGCACAAATTCTACTTCAAACTGTGCATGCTTCTATTTCCTTCTTCTCTTGACATATTATGGATTTTAGTTTTTTTAATGTTTGTTTATTTTTGAAGCAGGGAGCACAAGCAGAGGAGGGGCAGAGTTAGATGAAAACACAGAATCTGAAGTAGGCTCCAGGCTCTGAACTGTCAGCTCAGAGCCCAACATGGGGCTTAAACTCACGAAGCATGAGATCATAACCTGAGCCAAGTCGGGTTGCTTAACTGACTGAGCCAGCCAGGTGCCACAAAATATTATGGAATTTAGGTATATCACCAGAGAAAACAGCTACTCAATAGAGTTCTTCTTTGGAAACGAATATGTAAGGAAAAAAGAAAACCAATTCAATAGGTAAAAGTAGTGAATGCTAGTCATGCTACACTGGAAATTTACTGGTCAGTGTAAGTTTCCAGATTTTTAATGGACTCCCGCAAGCATCCCTTCATACTGCCATCCATCTAAGCCTCTAAAATACACTTAATTAGTAAAAACAAGATCGTATTTTTGGGTCTTACTCTTGAGCAACCACAACTTGACTGATTCATAAATGACCCCTCATGCATTATAAAAACGTGACTAAATTTCATCTGCTCCATATGTCTACAGACAATAGTCAGTCAGAAGAGATAGGACAGTACCCCAATTTCAAGGAAAAAATTAGGATCAGGCATATTACAAAAACAATGAAAAAGAATATATAACCTAACATGTGATTTCACTTTGTAATCTCCACATAATTATCTATTAGAGTTATTAATGCTCACAGAGAGAGAGTTCTTCATTATAAACAGAGAGACTCGGCAAGCAATAACCTGAATTTTTTGGAACCTCTTTCTTTAGAAAGAGGGTTTTCTTCTGCGCTTTTGAAGTTGCCCACAAGAGTTATGTCGCTGCTTATAACCAAGGAAACCACAGGAAACTTGGTTGCTAGGAAACCACTGAATTGTCTCCATGAAGATCACCACAGTAGGCTTGGCTTGAATAGAACAGATGCTAGGAAAATAAAATTAGGAAGTTACAGTTACTTTTTTTTAAACCTAGGATGCCTCTTTAATTGCCAGTTAAATCCTTCCACCTAAGAGAAACTATTTGTCATTTCTGAAAGGCCATTACACAGGTAGAACAGGGGACCACTACAGGGTGCTGCCTAAGGCTGCAGGAAAGGGGCACTGGAGAGTGTAGAAGTCTGAGCTCCAATGCACACATTCTTCTTTTTTCCAATTAACTGAGCTACCTAGGGAAGAGGTGTGGTGACAGCTATTGAAGGATAGATTATTTTTAAAAACACACACTTGTAATTATTTTCAGGCCTATGACTCCCAACCCTCTTTAATACACTTCATGCAAAATAGAAGTCTGTGCCTCCTTCCTGAATTTTAATTTTTTAAAAAAATTATTAATTCATTATGTCAGTATATATAAATTTCAAAATGTCAGTCAGATTTTGTCACCAGAGGCATTAGTAAACTTGTGGCAATTTGTTCCTTTGATAATTGAACTGTGATAATACCCAGGATGAGAACAAAGGAATGTCTAAACTTGGTCTAGGTTCTGAATCATCCAACCTAAGTTCCTTCTTATAAAATAGGATGATCCAAAGTTCTCTTCAAATATCATACTTATACCTGCTCTCCATGGTATATTATGTATTTATGAATCTATCTAAGTCTGTTTATACTCTAAGTGTATTTCCAGCCTATATATACCATTCCTGGAAGATAAAGATTCCATAGCCTGATCACACCATCACAGGAAGTGATAACTTCCTTTATAGGTCTCACACCTAATTCTCAAGGTAATTCTTCTCTCTATTATTCTAGAACTACATTTACCTTATTTACATTCTTGTCTCTCCAGTTCTGCTATGTCTGTTTGTCAAGGTCACTTTGTCCCAAAGTTTTCATCTCTACCACAATACCTATTTTTGTTTTTCAAAAGGATAATTCCTATTATCCCTTATTCTATTTTCTAAGAGCTAAGTTTATTAGCCACATAAATCAAGGTGTATTATATGCTTCTACAAACAGATTTAGAATTTTCAGTTGATACTCAGTTGGATAAAAATCTTCCATAAACTTTATCACGTGAGCAACAGTCTTGTGGAGAGTTTTAAATAAAAGGGTATGGTATAAGCTTATAATAAGATCATGATAGATAACTTTATGATGTCAGAGTGATGTCAGTTTTGGTATAGGATTATATATGAAGTAAGCAGAATAGTTAAAAAAATGATTTGTGTATTTCAAAACACATACAACGATAAGCTTGTCAGGGTTGGGGGTGGAATCCCAAATATTACTAAACAAGTAGTTTACAAATATTCAAGAAACCTGCGTGGCTGGCTTAGTGCAACCCCTTTTATATGGCACTTCTGAGAAGAGCTCTGGATCTTCATGGACAAGATGAAAGAATTGGGGCTACTGCAAGGTGAATTGTTGGTCAACACCATCTAAAGACAGTCCATTAATAAAGAGCATGTCTGTGAGAAGATCTATGTTCGCATGACCACCTAATTATGTCCTTGGCTGTACCCTGTTCCCTTTCGTAGCAACTGCTCAGATAAACATGTAGATAACATGTTCAAGAAACCCGAGTACAATACAAATCTGAAAGGGTATTATAAAATCAATATACTGAAAATGAGTAACTGTCCATAAACATAACAATAGCTGCAAATTTGTGAATGGCTATTACTTGTAAAGTACTCTGTATCCTTTGTTTCTAATCCTCACAGAGCTTTAGCAAACTCAATATCATTATTCACATTCTGAAAAAGAAGCTGGTGCTGAGAGATGTGGTGCAACTTGCCTAGAATTAGTTAATTTGTGACAGAGCCCAGGCTCAAGCCCATGTCTGATTAGCTCTTTGCCAGTCAGACGGGCTGGTTTAAGCTTTGAGAATAGCAAGCTCAGTGGCTTACTGCAGGAAATTTCATTACCCACTCATACTCCACAAGTGGGTCATATGGGGGACCCTGCTTATTACAGTCACTCAGGAACCTTGGCTGATGAGGGCTCCTGTCTCCTATCTGCAGAGGCAGAAAAGGGGTGTGGAGATTCGCAAACTCACTCTTAAACCTTCTGCATAGGAATGATATGGTTCGTGTATCTACTCACATTTCAACAGCTAGAAACTAGTGACATAACTAAATCTCCAGGGTGCCAAGGGATGTAATCCTACTGCTCCAGGCAGAAGGGAAGACCAGAAGCATCTGTGAAAAGCCCCAAGTAATTCCCAGGTCCCCTCAGTCCAAGGCATTCACCTTGTTGAATATTCAATAGGACGACATTGAAAAAAGATAAATGGATGGGCCTCTACTTCATTTAGCGGGAAAGAATTCCAGAATACAAGTACAGCGCAGAGTAGATCTCACACAGCAACAGAAGGTGTAAAACTACTCAATTAGAGTGGAACCTCTAAAGGATCCACATATAATGAAGCAGCACGAATAGGGTTTTTTAATAGCACTAAAAGTCATGATTCAGACACACCAGTAATAAGTCCCCACTCTTCCAGGCCCATGTCTCCTGTCAAAACTTCCTTCCTGGGCTCCAGGCCTCTTCATCTAACTAAACACTAGACACCTCCACTTGAGTATCCAGAGGTACATGGAATTCCTCATGCCAAAACTGAACTTCTTGTCCTTAAAATACAGCTAAGGAAGCTTCTCCTCCCATATCTGCACTGACACAGCATAAGCCACAACACCCCAAGTTAGAAACCTCAGACTTGTGTTTTCTCCCACTACTCTGCTTCAAACAGCCATCTACCAGGTTCATCTGATATCTGCACAGCAAAGTCTCTCCATACCAAGAGCCTCAGCCCAAGTTGTACATACTTTCAGCTATATTCAGAACTGTTGCCACAACCTCTTAACTGATCTCCCTCCTTCCAGTCTAGCCTTTCTGCATCCTTTTGTCAGACAAATCTTTCTAAGATGCTGTTTAAAATACATTCTCCCTACTGAAGAGCCATCGACTACCATTCTGGTACTAGAAAGGGAACGTTCAAGCCCAACTGAAGATAAGACCCTTCACAGTTTGCATTCTGTATTTCTGGCCTCGTCTTTTGCCCTCTAACTCCCACTGTCATGAGCACAGAACAACCAGCTATTCTCTGACCATACCAAACACTGCTCTTCCCCAGTTCTGTGCCCTTGGATGTGCATGTCTCCTTCCCTGGTGTGAACACCTTTCTCTTCACAGTCTGGTGAATTTCCATTCAAGTTTTTATGATATGATCCAACTCAAATATCACTTTTCCCAATTACACTTCTCTCTTCAAATACCTCAATTTTATCATTATCATACTGTGTTGGAATTTATCTTTTTTACAAGTCTATCTCCTCTATGGACTACATGCTGTGGTAGGAATTAATTGTCCTAGAACTTATCATGGGTCCTCAATTTTGGGAAGAATTAGGATGGAGATAAGCTGGAGAATAAAACACTAATTGGATGGAACTCATGGTAAAGTTTGCAAAAAGCAAACTTGGGTTTAAATGTGCAGAAACTAAGTAAATTTGTGAAAATTCAATGACAAAATAAAAAAATAAGACATAAAAAATAAAGTGAGATTACTGCCAGTATTAAATAAGTAAAATGTTATTGACCTGTTCAATCATTAGAATTCTCTAATGATTAATAATATAATGAAATAAACTTGAGAGTGGAATTATCAGGAAGGCCAAGAACGGTTCTGAAAGCAGATCAGAGTGAACTACCAATCTTGGTTAGGTAACTCCAAAATGCTGTGGACAGTGTGCTATACTGCACCTACCAAATCCTTTATGAAAATCTCAGGTAACAAAGAGACAAAATATTAACATCCCACCTGACTGCATGTTCTTTGAAGAATTTTAAATTAGCACAAAGGAAAGTGTTTCCCTTGAGAGCTATTTGGCGTTTTTTACCTACTCACTGCAACTGGTATATGAAGCCAAAGCAACATGCTTTTAATAAAACACTCCATAAATGTGGGAGGGGTGTGTTTCATTACCCTGGTGATAATTCTGCTTTCTCCCCCCATCAGAGAAGAGAGGCATTGAATCCCACTGGGCTGATAAAATAGGCTCAATGAATCCCTATAGTGAGAATAGCATTTGCTGTGGGATTGCATAGATTTCCTATCGCCAAAGCCTGGGTAGCATTTCATTATTGGAGTTGCCTGATTGCTTTGGTTCAAACCTTTTCCCCAATTCCTTTCATCCTCTATTTAAAATCACTACAACAAGCAAATGAAACAATAACACAATAAGCAGCAGTGTGGGTTGAGCTCCTCATTACCAACGACAGCTGCACGAACTTGTAGTCAAAACACCTTTTTTAGGCTAACACAAACAAAGCTTGTCACATTCCCCATAACCTGTGAAGACTGAGGGGAAAGTGCATGGCATGCCCTGGATCTTTGTGTTCATGCCATCCAGAATCCAGGAGAAGTTTCCAGAACCAGAATGCCCAGCCATTGCACTAATTATGACAACCTATCATTCTGTTTTCATCTGCTGCCAAGTTATTATCCCCCTAGCTACATATAGAGCCACTCTAGATTTCCTTTCTCCCAGAATAAAACTTCTTAGATGCTCTTAGAGCTGCTTCATGTGAAGGTAAATGGCAGGATGTGCTGCTAGCTCATATTAAAATTTCCCCATTCATTAAATTTGTACCTTCTCCTATTATTAAGAGGGCTTCTAAATTTCCCTGTCTGTACTTCTCTCATAAAAATCTCTTCTTAAATTCAGTGACTTGCTCCAAACCACTTAATCATTCTACGTTTCATAAAAAATTTAATGGTATCTAATCCTCTAAGTCCTACCGAAACTCTTCTGTCTAATGTCACCTCCAAATCAACCAAAGAACGGATACTTATACCTGAAACCCATAGGATCTGACTCATATTGTCCCTAATTCAGTGGTCCCCAAATTTTAGTCTATATGATAATCACCTGAGTTTACAAAACATGCAGGTGCCCAAGATCTGTCCCAAAGAAATGACTCAGTAGGTCCTGGATGGATATGGATGGGTCACAAGAATGTGCATGCTGACAAGCACCTCCAGGTGATTATGTTCCACATACTGAGAATGACTGATGACGCCATGAGAACAAAGCCTTGGCACAGGTATATTGTCAACCTTATCCTCACATTTGGTGCATCTTGCCTAAACAGATCAGTACAACCTTAAATCTATTAAGATAATCCCACAACCTCGACCATTCCTGCCCTAACTCTATGCACATCGTGGTGTTAGCACTGGTTTCTTGATTTGTACCTCTGTTTCCAACCAAAACAAAACTGTACCTAGAATCTCAGCCCAGTTTGCTGGGACTTTCACACTCCACCTAGGGAGTGTCAGGAAGAATCCCCTCCACTCAATTACTAATCACAGCCTGAGTTTCCACGAAAACCCAGACAGAGCCCCCAGACAAAGAGACTGGCACCTATATAAAAGAAAAGGACTAAAAGCAGATCAAAGCTACCATATCTTATCCCCATGGATGCATACTATCCCTCAACTTCTATATCTGAGCTTCCAGACATCTGGAGCAGTCTTCTGGACCAGCACCTTCTCTGAGTACTCATCTGGTTCAGTAATTCATCTGAGGAATCAAGGCCCTCAGTCCCTCTACTAGATGAGTTTGTGAAGTCGAAACCACAACATTTGCTCTCCTCCCCACCTGAGAAATAGTGCTTATTGTATCTCACTTTGTTGATATGATGTCATTGGCTAGCCTCAGGGTCATTATAAGAAAGATTCCTACAAAACCCTATTGTAACAATCATAATGATGCTGGCAAAGATGTTGTTCACTAACTTACCCAAATTCCTTTTAAGAACCCTTGGGGAGAAATTCCTGTCTGGTCTTGACACCAAAAATAGATTTACTGCTCATGCGCAATTGATTAGTTCCTTAACTCATGGACACTTAATTTTACAAAAGAGAAGATTTCTATTCTTGCTTTTGACTGCTTATAAGCAGAGCCTACCTCAAGTATTATATGTTTTAAGTCACATTCCCAGCAACAGTATCCTCCTCTCTTTTTATATTTCTCATATCTTTCATAAACTATCTTAATTTTTTAAAGAAATGAATTAAAGTTTACTCGTGACTCCATCCTATCTTGCCCATCTGTACCTAAGATAACAAGATAACTCCAAAGCTGAGGATGGAAAGTGATCCTATCAAAAAACAAGTATTACATACTCACTGATGCTCAGAAAAACTGCAACTCATCTGAAGGATTATGAAGTAATACAGAGTGCTTGCCCATGAGGTACCTACAATATTGCTGGGGAAAGAAGACTAATACATATAGGGAAAAAAAACACACTACAAGGGTAAAAGTTAAAAACAAGGTGGCAGAGATTGTTAATATTGCAAGAGTTCAAAGGTAAAGGGAATCAATGAAGGCAAGAAGAATGAGATGTTTTCTAAAATATATAGGACTTGAACTAACACATAAATCATGGAGAGAATTTAAGGTTTCAGACTGATAAAATGAGGATAAAGATACTCTAGACCAAATCATATATGGAATATGGTATACAGTATGTATACTGTGGTACAGAGTACTGTGTGGTATAGAGGCCCAGTGAAAGGAGAGAAAAGTTGAGATGAGACAGACATGAGTTTGAATCCTGCCTTGACACAGGCAGATTCCTTAAGCTGATTCCTTAACCTCCCAGAATCCTTTTCCTCATCTGTAAATCAGAAGAATGATGTCTACAGAGTCTCACCTGTATAAACATTAGAGATAAACTGTGTAAAACAGCTATACAATACTTATCACATCTTCAGCACTCAAAAGTTAGCCATCCTTATGACAATGGTGACAAGTCTGGAGGCAGGGGGTTTGGTACCTCCAGGATGCAGAGTCCATTATTCTACAGCAGCTGTTACATCCTGAGAAGTGGAAGCATGATTACAGAGAGTTGGGGACAAATGGTGGGTGGTCCTGTAAGTTAGCAGATAACTTTGTACTTGATAGAGGAGAAACAAATGAGCTATTTAGAGTTACTGAACAGGGCAGTGACATGATGAAAGTAGTGTTTAAAGAAGATTAATGTGGTAGTGGAGGAAGGGACTGAACAAGAAAATACTACAGGCATGGACACTAACTAGAAGGCTTGTTGTGGTGATGGGCACAAAGTGACAAAGTACAGGATACAGAGGACTGCAAAAGGGAGGCTTGGAAACACTTTAAAGAAAATGTTTCATTGCTTTCTTTGGAGAAGATTTTGTGACTGACTATACAGGGGAAATGAATGAGTCAAAGGTCAAGTCTAATCACTGTAATTCTTCTACTAATTGCCTGTTGTTTGTCTTTATTTCCCACTAGATTTTGAACTCCGTAAGGGAAAACAACATTTCTCTCTTGCTCACCCATACCTAGCATAATATTTCAAGCATGGAAAATATTCACAATATTTTAAAATGTTTTTCATTAATGAATAATGAATTCATGAGTGAAATTTATTCATGGAAAATAAATGGAATGAATGAATAAATAAATAACATTAATGACTGCTACCAATAATAAGTAGTGAAGATTCACTGAGACTTTTTTTTTTTTCTTTTAACTAGGCTTTATGCCCAGAGTGGAGTCCAGCATGGGGCTTGAACTCATGACACTGAGATAAAGACCTGAGCTGAGATCAACAGCATAACCAAGTGAGTCGCCCAGGTACCCTCACTGAGCCCTTTCTACTGAGCATTTTGTAAGGCTTTACATGAATTCTCTTATTTCAATCCTAATAAAATTCCTACAGAGCAGATACTGTTGTTATCTCCATTTAAAATGAGACACGGCAAGTTTAGGCAATTTGCCCAAGGTCACTTAACTACAAAATAACAGAGCCAGGATTCAAAGTTATGTCTTCCAGGGGTGCCTTGGGTGGCTCAGTCAGGTAAGCCTCCAATTTTTGATTTCAGCTCAGCATCTCATAATTTGTGAGATCAAGCCCCACATCAGGCTCTCGGGCTCCAGCATGGCTCTAGCAGGGAGCCAGCAGAAGAGCCAGTGCAGACCCTGCTTGGGATTCTCTGTCTCCCTTCCTGCCAGGCTCTCCCCACATGTGCATGTGCAGTCTCTCAAAGTAAATAAACTTAAATATAAATAAATACATACAGAAGCTTATGCCTTCTGATGCCAAAGCCTGTGCACCTTCCCCAGAAAGTGGGAATGGGGCTTGGAAAAAGAGAATGTCCTGTCAAAAGAAAAACAGAGGTAATGGAAGTTAACTTTTATATACATTGCACTTCATAAATGTCTACTCTTCATATCACTTCCCCAGAGAGACATTTACTCAGTTTATATTGACCACCTGCAGTGCATAAGCAAGGTCCCTAAAAGAAAAAAGGAGACTCTTTGTTCTCAAGGACAGGAACATTGAGTAGGGGAGAAGAGATGTGACAGGTAAAACAAGCCAAAAATAACAAAGTCAGACTGCAAGGCTGCACTGCAGAGTGCAAAGAAGAGAAGATGTACGTTACTAAGCACTAGGACTTGGGGAGTGGGAGTGGATGCTCTCGTGTTCCTCTGCTCCAGTGCTTCTCTGATTTTATTTTCTCACTTCTTTCTGCATAGACACTTCCACTCCTACTTCTCTGTTAGAAGGCTGTATCAAATACATTAACCCATTGCAAGAGTTTTTTTTTTTTTTACAAAAATCCCCCTTACCAGGCATATGATGACACTTACAAATAAATGACTTATAAAGTAAGCATATGGCATTTTAGCAGACAAATCCAGAGTATTTGCAGCCATACAGATGTGTGTGTGTGCGCGCACACACACACACACACATACACATACTTCCTATTTTAATCCCATGTACAATGTTTCTGTAGTAAACAATTTCAACTGAATTAAGAATTTCTCAGAACTAGTTCTATGAAGTATTTTAGGTATCTCTACACTGTAAGAAGAGCCATTGTAGACCAAATGTACACAGAGGCAACATTTATAGAGATGAATCTGAGGCAATGAACATTACCCAGTTTCTCAGAAAGCTAAAGCCAAGTCCTCAATCCCCCAAATAAAGACATTTACAATGGGAATACTTAAAAATATGTACAATATGGTTTTCTGTCACCTTAATGACAGTACGCTAAATATGTAATTTATCTTTAGAGTACAGATTTAGTTGCACCTTAGAATCAACTGGAGAGCTTTTAAAAATACCAATTCCCTGGGCCCCACCCCACATGAATTAAATTAGAATCTCTGAGGGTTGGGCCAAGAACATCAGACTCTTTGTTAAATGACTCAGATGATTATAATATATAACCAGGATTGAGAACCACTACTTTAGATTATGACTCAGAGATACCTTTATGAATATCAGTTATTTCTGCATTCACTGCCCATAGCTATAGGAACTGATGGAGAAGAAGAATCAATGACATTCTAGGCTGATTTAGCTTGCCCAAACTGTTGTCCTCTGACAGTGAATAGGTCTACACCCCACTATTATGAAGTCCTCACTGTGTGACAGGTACATTTCCCTAGTGTATACTTCTCCATACACAGTGCTTGGTCTCTGCTGAAAAGAACCAGCTTTTTACCCAATCCTAATCACCGAGGGCAAACTTTTGCAACATCGACCAACTAGTACCAGTATATCCAGCCCTCAGGTCTCTGTTTACCATCTCAGTGTTCATTCTCGTTACTCAGAAGCTGACTCCTCATCATTAAAGTATAAAAGGTTATGGCTCACACTGTTTACAGGGGCTGGGCCAATCTATAAGCAGGAAAGCTCCAGAAACTGGTCCCTAAATAATGCCAGAGACTATTATTTCTTAAACATTTGCTAAATGCTAGGCACTAGAGTAAGGGTTTTTCACAACATTATCTAATTTGATTCTCATGAGAACCCTAGGAGTATTTTGTTCAGGGTCCTGTCTTTAAACCAAAACTGGGCTAGATATTTGAAACCAAGGGGGTTTATTTACAGGGAATTTGTTACACAGATATTAGGTAATTAAAAGAGAAATAAAGATACTCAGGTAACCCAGGTCTTAGTAACTGCAAGAAGTAGCTAACAGTCCTCAGACTGGTAGAAAAGGGAAGATATGGGGGTTAACAGAACTCACAAATGCAGAAGAATCACCCTCATAAAGTTGGTGCTCAGAGAGCTGAAGGGGGATGGCTGGTACAAGGAGTATAACAGGAGCAAAACTCTGGAGACTCCCCTGAGATGTGCTGTTGAAAAGATGCTGACAGAATCTGAAAACAGAAAGGTGGTCTTTTCTTCCCAACTCCCACCTTTCAGTTTCATACCAGTGACTCTCACTGGCAGAGCTAAATGGGAGCCAGCTAATAAATGAGTTTGAGAAATGTGGTCCACAAAGCTCCATCTCAGCATTGCAGAATGGTATAAAGGAGGAAGGATTTTGAGATGAGGAACAGTAGGTAAATAATTGACACTGGGAGATATTACCATTTTCCCTGATTTACAGAGTCATGGGAAAAAAACTTAGTAACTTGCCCAAGGTTACACAGCTATCAAGTAAAGATCAGACTCCAACCTGTTACCACATCTATGCTTCTAACTCTTGAGCAACTTCCATTAGGTACAGCCTTAAGATTGCCAAACCATAAAATAATCCCATTCCTTAATGAGAGTTAACATTCATTGAGCATTTTCCATATGGCTCAATGGATAATTGGACTAAACCCTCTACATGGGTTACTTCATGTAATTATCACAATAGTACTATGAGTTGGGTACTACATTATTATTATCATTGGAGTATAACATGGTGATCAATATCATGGGTTGTGGGCTCTGGGCTTCCAAGTACCTGGATTGAAATCCCATCATTACCACTTATTAGTCTAATATAGGCTGGGTAGTTATTTAACTTTTTTAAAAAAATGTTTCAGTTCTTTCACATGTAAAATGAGTTTAACAATAATACCTACCTAAAACAGTTGTATAGATTATTAAATAAGATAATTATATTAAATGAGATATTATATTAAAAATACTGAGCAAGCATTCAATAAATACTAGCTACAGTATTGTCCTCATTTTGCAGGTGAGAAAAGTTGAGCTTTAAAAGGTTAAATAATTCTCCTAAAAGTGATAGAGTAAGTTTATAAGTGACCCAAGTACCATATTTGGACCCCAGATCCCATTTCCTTAGTTGCTATAGTTTAATCTATCCTGTAAAATACATAAAGATAATTTCTAGTCCTCACACAATGCTGCAGTAATAATTATAAACGCTTTCATAATATTTAGTTTGTGCTGGACATTATTTAAGCATTTTGCATATCTTAGCTCATTCAATCCTCACAGCTCTGCAAGGTAGGTATATTGTTATCACCAGTTTACAGATTAGGAGATGAAGATAGCATGATGTTAAGTAATTTACTAGAGGATGTATAGATAGTAAGTGCCAGGACTAAACTTCTAATATTCTACAGAAAGATAGGTTCCATTAACCCCCATCTATCAATGAAACTAATGCTCCGAGAGCTGATCAGTTCAAGATCAAGCCGCCAGTGAATTGAACATAAATGCAACAAATCCTTGTAAGGCTACTATAGCCCCACACTTTCCACTAGTTCATGTTGCTACCAAGTCCTCTACCAGAAAGTGACATTTACTTTAGAGTCATCAATGATATAGAACTTCTAATTCCATACTCGTAATTTTCTTTATTCCTGAATTATCTATTATATACCCTTTCTCCTACTTCAAATATTAATACACATGCATGATCATTATAATATATATTTCAATGAGATTTTCTTTTAAAACATGACTTTAATGAGATTTAGTCTAATGTTTTCCAAACTGAATTTTGTTGAAATTTTATGAGGAAAGTGTAAATCCTAGAATATGGTTGGGATATAGAATATTAGCTTTGTATGCTTTCAGGCTAAGGCTAGTGGGACTTAACATCCAAGTGAAGGGCATCTAGTAATGAAGTTTTTGAATGAAATTGAGAATGTTGATAATAAAAAAGACATGTACTGAATACAAATTAATCTCAGTCTATGCCAATATTAGAAGTTTTACCCCTTTAAGACTAAACAGTGATTGTCATGAAGAAAAATAAGAAATAACAGATTAAAACTGAGTTTCCTCACATGGAAGGGAAAGATCATGGAGGAAACCCTTCAAGACATTCAAAAGCCATGAATCAAGTAGACCATGACGAAAAAGGGAAGGAAGATTTAGAAGGTCTGCACTAAGACCAAAGGTAATAAAGGAGACCTCTTTCTCCTACTACATTTTGATAAGAAGTAAGAAAGCCAAAGAGAATGTGCATGTAACACACACTTCCTCAGTACACTGTGACTTCCTCAGTGCTGCGTGTAAAACAGGGCTTCTCTGTTAGCTCCTGGGGGCACTTTGGTAAGGACATACCCCATCTCCCATACACACTTTGCTTTACATATTTCCTATCATAGGTTAGATTTCCTATAATTTTCATTACAAACTCAGCCTGTCTCAACAACATCTAACACCAAAACTTTTGTCAATGTTTTTAATACTTACACAGGTTTCTCCACTACCTGAAATGAGAGCATTCCTCTGAAACCTTTCATAAGCCGAAAGGGCATGAAGTGAAGATGCAATATATTATAATATGTATTTTATATATATATATATATTATAAGGAAAATGGAATGGCAAAGGAACATGCAAATGTCACAGGCTGGGCAACAGCTCCCATTACTCTCAGAGATGTATCAATGAAACAAAATCCTAAAGAGCAATTTGTTTAATATTGCCACCCTGGCCTCCTCTTACACAGTTGCAGACCTAGGGTTCTGCAGGACTACACATTATAGGAGCATCTGGAGACAGAATGGGCCCTTGGTGGAACAAAAAGCATTGCTTAAATTGGAAATTAATGAACACAAAAAAATAGCACATCATTTAAAACTGTCCAACAGGTATTAAAATTATTTTCTTTAAAAACTTGTTAATGCCTTCTTCTATGCTTATTTCTTTGACAAAGGGCTTCCACCTTGTAATTGGTGGAACACTACTTCATAATATAATAAATTTTATTTTTAATAGTGTTCACACATACTTCACTAAATATTCTCATTCTCAATTCTGTCTCATTGCTTGTAACAGCACTTCATTATATTATACAAAATATTGTTTCCTCCTCACCATTTAGCATCTTCAAATAATATCAAAGAACCATTAACTCTCCCTTTAGTTTCTGCTCAGTCAAGCTGTGTGTAATTAGCTCCTTTAATCTTTTTTCTAAATAACTCTAACTCTCTCCACTCTCTTAAACAGTTTGTGGTGCATTCTCTGAAGTTTCTTTAATTTGCTGGCATTTGATGAGCCGCATTACATGTGGCTTTACAGGTACACCACAAAAACTATGTGCAATACACTTGATTACTCACCCTGCAGAAATCTACAGGAATTTAGAGCACCATGGGTCTAGATATATATCACATGTAACCTGCAGGCCACCAGGTCTATAAAGCAACAGGGATAACAGGTCAGAATCCCCAAACTCCTTCAAGTCACCAACAAGGGCAACTGTACAACTGTGACTCAATCAGTGGGATTTTCTAACCAAAAATGGTTATATGTTAACCATGCCTCAGAGTCCACTAGGAAAGCTTCAAATGGGATTGAGAGAGACCAAAGGAAAAGGTAAGGTGAAAGAAGCAGGAAGATACAAACAATTCGGAGACAATGAGAGACACTGCTTCTCTAAACACATTTCTGTTGAAAGCAAATCAACACGCACTATATGAGAGTGATGTATAGGCTATCTAATTGTAGAATTCATCATATTTTTTTTAATCACAAGATCCATCTGATCTAAATGTATCTGAAGTCAAGCTCCTAGGAGACAGACAGGAATGGGAAGTACCTAGTAGAGGCTCTAAAACTGAAACATTTCTGGAATGAATAGGTGAATTCATGGGTGGGTGGGTTGATTCTTTTGCTTTCCCTTACTACCCATTCCCCTTTCCAAAACTATATAAATGACCCAACTTTAAGAGAATATAAATGGTTTTTTTATCAAAGTTATAAAATGATTCTATACCTGATAGAACCCCCATTACATGGTTTTCATAAGAGTTCTTATGTGAGGCTGTGGTACAGAAAACAAGAGCTAAAATCTATGACAGAATCTAAAGAACACTTTAATATAATGATGGGGGGGGAAGTGTCACAATTTTGTACAAAACGAATTGCCTAATAAATAACAAGATAGGTTAGAAAAGGAAGAAAGAACTGATCTTGAGTGGATTCTAGGGAATAAGCAGATGCTACCTCTGTGGAGAGGGGGAAGGGGAAGGAACATGCCAGGGGGATGGGAGCACAGCATGGTGGTTAAGGAAAGAAATGGGCAGCAGTCTGAACCCCAGTCCTGTAGTTTGCTAGCCATGTAACCTTACACAATTTACTAATCTACTACTCAGTTTCCTCTTTGCCAAAATGGGTTTAATAATAATAGTCAACTGTGCTGAAAGTTCATTGTGTTTCAAGGAAAATATAAATGCTTCACATGAATTAACTTAATTAATCCTCACAAAAATCCAGGAGCTAGATCACTAAGAGAGATAATTCGTATAAATTGCTTAGCACAGTATAGAGCACACAGTGGTTGGAACAAGTCAGTCATGACTATCATTACATCAGTATCACCATTTTGAAGGTAATTAAAATTTAGTATGGAGGTATGTTATTTGACTATGATCACACAAATTGTAACTGGCAGAGGCAGGATTTGAATCAGAAAGTCTATTTCTAGAGAGCGGGCAACTAACTTCTTCATAATGTGGCCCTAATTAATAAACTAATAGCTATGGCATAATACTGTCCCGAGCACAATCACAAGTATTTGTGATTGTTCTTCCTATTACAGAGTATATCCAAGAATTATATCCAAGTATATAGTATATCCAAGCATATCCAAGAATTACAGTCTGAGACAGGTACAATTCATTCATTCACTTAACTGAAATTTAAAGAATGTCTACATATACTTGATACTGGACACAGCCCTGGGGTCATAAATATAAACAAAACACAGTCCCTGCCCATAAGTTGTTTGTAATATATAAAAAAGAGGTCAAATTCATAAATAAATAATCAAGTACTCTGAGAAGTGCTCTATGGAAATGAGGATAAGGAAATTGCATCTACCTCACTGAATTATCAGGAGACTTAAACTATGTTAAATGTTCCAGCTAGTACCTGGAACATAGTATAAATGCACTAGTTATCACTGACTTAATGTTATTATAATGCTGTAGGTGGTGGTATACTCATAAAGAAAGAAAAAAAAAAAAAGCAAAAGTAGTAAATTGACAGCCTATTAGCCAAACCGAACTGCTGGTTTTGTTTTGCTTGGCCCACACAGTGTGTATTTTTGTTACTTTTTGTTGCTTTTTCTTTAATGTGAATGAATTGGCAACATTTACAAATTAGAAAATCGTATAAAAATCCAGATTTCTGGTGTCTCTTGAAAAAAATCAAACTCTGGAAGCACATTTCTGCCTGGCAAACATTAGCAAAAGCCAGGGATTAACCAGCTCAAAAGTCCTGGATGTCCTCGTCCCTTTGTATGGTGTACAGATCACCTTGGAAGCAGCAGACACAGGGGCCCCATTGCATAACATCTTGTGAAATGGAATGATATGGGATGCTGGCCTGAGCACATGCAGAAATTCCCCTCTAGGTCAATACATTTCCTAATTATTTATTTACAGGATTTTGGTCACCATTATGAATGGATTTTTGTCTCATTTTTATATCTACGTGGATGTTGCTAAATCTCTGAAGAGATGGGAATAAGGGCACTGACAACCTTTCCTAATTCCACAAATTCTAGGCAAACCAGGGAATATAAAACCTGAAGTTTCACATAAAAAGAAAAAGTGGTGCCCAAATCAGTTAAGGAATTATCATATGACCCAGAAATCCGACGCCTAGGTATATACACAAAAAATTGTAAACAGCTTTTTAAACAAAAACTTGTATAAAAATTTTCATAGGATCACTATTCACAGTAGCCAAAAGGTGGACACAACCCAAATGGACACAACCCATTTGTCTGATGGACAGACAAATTGTGGGATATCCCTATAATGCAATATTCAGCCACAAAAAGAAATAAAGTATTGATATATACTACAACATAGATGAACCTTCAAAAATGATGCAAAGTAAAGAAGCCAGACATAAAAGGCCACTTACATTGGGATTCCATTTATATGAAAAACTCTGAATAGGCACATTCATAGAGACAGAAATAGAAAGCAGGTTAATGGTAGATGGGGGCTGGAGCAGGGGGGACATGAGGAGTGACTATTTCAATGAACAGAGTTTCCTTTAAGGGCGATGAAAAGGTTCTGGAGCTAGATAACATGATAGCTGCAAAACACTGGGAATGTTCTAAATGCTACTTGCATTTTACACTTTAAAGTGGTTAAAATGGTAAATACCACATGTATTTTACCACAATTTTTAAGAAGGCATTGTTCACAGGACTTAGGTTCTCAAAGTGCAGGTTTGTTCTCTTTTGTCAACACATCTTTGTTTAGTAAGCTTCTTTTAAATAAGTAGATGCCTTAATCAGCACCATATGAATAAATATCAAATAATTATCAAGTGAAAGAAAGCATGCCCTAATTGCTCCTCACTAAAGATGGGTTATATTGATACTAACAATACTTTCTGACAAAGAAAACATTTGGATATGTTTGCCATTATAAATGTATAAATTAACTCATTAAACCAAAGAACTTTCAACTCCTCTTCAGAGAACATAAAAATGAGCAATCACACCTCCAGAACCTTTCCTGACATAGGCAGTGAGTCTGTCTAGGCTCATACTTACAAGGCCCACCACACAAAGCAATGCTGAGAGGCTCTGCTCCTAGCCTTGACTTTCCCAAAGGCCACTCCAATCAGCATTAAAGCCCTCTCTGTATTTCAAGATAGCTCTCCTATACCCTGTGACTAATTTTTTTCTGCACTAATTATCTGTCTTTCAATTCGTTCCTTCTATGCTATGGTTTCTATATGATTGAGCAACCTACGCTCTCTTCCTGGAATGTTTTCTGGTTTGTTAATGTCCTTACAGACAGCAACAAAACAAGGCTCAATGTTGCAAATGTGGTCCACAAGGGTGCCCAGAGAAAGATTTCCAGAGTTCTGGAAGCTATATGTTAATATAGGTTAATATAGGTTAATAATTTTGGGTTTGTTGCCACTAAAACATGGAGTTGGCTATAATTTTTTTTTTCTCAGACAGTATGAGGGAGACACATTCACATCATTATATGCCACACAAAGGACAGGAGGTAAGAATGGGGAGAGTGGTTCTAGAGAGGCTGGGAGGGGAGTGTTATGAGCTGGTTATGTGGACCAGGTTTTCTAAGACTCCTACCACTGTGCTTTCCATCTCTTCAATAATCATGCATGTCAATAGAAAGCGTTGGATATAGTTTTGAGGCTTTACTGTCTGGGCACTGTTCTTAAACCCTAGCCAGCACCACCTGGTGCTGCATTTCATAATGCCATGAAATAGGTGTGGAGAAATGAAGTCATTGCCCAAGATGGTACGAACAGTTTGTGGCAAAGCCTTTATTCAAACACCCTGACTCCACGGGTCTTGCTCTAACTATTAGGTGGTATCGTAAAGAAAGATACAAAGAGATGCCATAGATGATTCAATGTGCGGGGCACACAAATTCTTCCTGTCAGAGTTGGTCCTGTCTTACCTGACACAGATAGTCACAAGATCTGGAAGACCCACCCATCAAACTGCATCAGGGCTATGCTCAAATCATTGTAAAGTGGCAAATATTTTCTTATAAGGAAATGGCCATGTAGTCTGAAAAAGACTAAGCAGTAGAACCAATATATGTCAGAGAAGTAGGATTTTATTTATTTGTTTGACAATTCATCTTATTTCACCTTCACCTCTATCAGTCCTACCCTGGTTCTACAAATGTACATTAAACGCCCTTGTTCTGTGCTTTCATTTCTATGATATCAATTTATTATCATTTGTCTGTCTTTCTTCTCCACAATACTGCAGAACTTCAAGTGGAGGGACCGTATATGATGTGTCTTTGTTTTCCTGAACCTATCAGGGTACCTAGAATAGAATAGATACTCAGGAGATATATATTCTGTGTTGTTCATCTATTGAACTTCAGCCTGTTCTTTTCTTTCTGAGTGGAAGAACAAAACATTCTGTGAGTTGACCATTTGCGGGCCATTTTGAAAAGTGACATTATATAAGCAGAACATCCTCAAAACTGTCATGTTTGCTCTCTAAAAGGGAAAGCTTCAGTATCTAGCCACTTAACAGTGTGGAGAGTTACCTGGTTGTTCTCTCCAAAGAAATGTTAAATCTACAATGAAAATTAGTAAAACCATTTTAGTGGTAACTTTTTAAAAGAAATCCCAATAAAATGTCCATGCAATGAAGTTAAAAAGCATTAACATTGAGTAGAGATAAGAAAGGTCTTAATAAAGTAATTATAGAAGAAGCCATGTCCGTCCCCTTCACTTGGTAGTGGTTTGGATATATATAACTTTTTGGAGGAAGGTTAATCCTATTTAGATATAAATACACCACTCTTATATTTCATTGTTCTTTCATTAATTCACAAGTATTCTCCACAATATTCATCAACCTCCAGAATTTTTATTATAGGAGAAGCACCCACCCAGTGACAGATTTGTCTTGAAGCTTCATTTACGTGAGCAGTCTATTTGTGTATATTTGTTTGTGGTGGCTTTAGGGTAGCTTCACAGAGATGAGGGTATAAACTAAAGTATACACAAGCCTTGCCTTGGAGATGTACTGGTGCTAGGGAGGGAACACTAATTGACAAATAGGAGACCCAGCCTTATATACATCACCTTATGTCTTTATCCCTCAGTGTTTTCCCTTTAAAAAGGGAAGAGATGGATAAGTTCACCTCTAAGTTCCTGTTAACTATAAAGTTGTATGATCTTAAGAAAAAAGGGCTTTTTAAATGCCCATGCTGTCTGAAAAATCTGCATGCCATCTTTTCCTAAGGTTACAGATAACACATAACCTTATAGTATCTAAAGATGATTTTCTGATAACATACTTTTGAGATACAAAAGATCAGTAATAATAGGGGGCCATCCATAAGAAGTCTAACTGCTCCACTTTTGGCATGCTAAACTTTGAATGCCAAAGAGGATGACAAGAGGTGGCAATCAGAAAAAAAGCAATTCTCAAAAAGCCAATTCAATCTAAGTGTGACATTTATGGTATATCAGTATCCGTTAGGAAATCATGTATTCTCTGGAAGCTCTTTACATTTCAGTTTTACAGTACTGAAAAAGTGAGGAATCACTTCAGAATATATTATCCAAAGTACTCAGCAAAGGGAAACTTAAAATTGAATCCTACAACTATACAGGTAATACTGAAGTTTAATATCCTGTTTTATCAATCCAAATCTCTACAAGTTGCACTTTTATAAATATGCACATTTTTCAATCATCTCATTTCTAACTATTCCTCAACCACAAAATATATTGTCCAAAATAGGAACTTCCTCATGTTTTTATAGTAATTTGACAGCCAAAATAACCTAAACCTAAAAAGGATCTCAAAATTTAGGTTGTAAAAATTTGTTTTGAGAAAAAGCAAGCCTGTTTTCACTTCATCACAATCTTTGAAGTAGTCTTTTGTTAATATTTGCAGGGTATCTTATGCTGCTATTCAATGCAAATTAAAAGCAACAACTTAAATTTCATTAACTAAATTGTCATTATTAACATCACTTTATACCCTAAAGAAAATAGTAAATTAAAAAGATTCATGTTTATAAAATGCTTCTAAAGCCTTAATGGTAAATATGTCATATTTTTAAGTTTATTTATTTATTCTGTGAGAGAGAGAGAACCAGCAGGGGAGGGGCAGAGAGAAGGGGGGACAGAGGATCCCAATCAGGCTCCATACTGACAGCAGAGTCAGATGTGAACTTGAACTCATGAACCATGAGATCATGACCTGAGCCAAAGTCAGACGCTTAACCGACTGAGCCACCCAGGCACTTCAATATGTCATATTTTTAAAAGGATTTTATAATCATTAAAGAAATTATTTCTTATAGAATTAAAATGAAAGAATCTTCCTTAAATTTCTGTGAATATAACTTACTAAGATAGAAAAATGTTCTTATATCTTAAGGAATATTAAAAATAAACTAGACACCAACATGTAGTAATTTTAAATTAATCAGATATTTAGCTAAAAGAAATAAGGAATCTCTTCAAATGCATTTCTCTGAATGTCCATGTTTCCATGGCAACTATCTCTTTCCTTCGCTGCTTCCAAATATCCTCATCAATCAATATTTTATGATAATTGTTTCCATGGAAATTTGAACTTGTCTACTTTTTCCCTAGCCTAAATCGCTACCTTCCCAAAAGGTGAGCCAAAAATATGTAATTTTCCAGCAAAGATGAATTTAGAACAGCCAGCATGTTGGGGACAAATTATTTTTAAATGGTTTATTGTCATTTTATGTTTCTCTTTACCACCTTTCACGGCCCCCAGCTTTCCACTCCATTTACTTCTCGCAGTCACCTTCCCATATATTGACACATTCTTTTTCTTCAGCTTATAAATCTGTTCCTTCCCTCAAAGCCTTTCCTCCCTGAAGTTACAGACTATTTATAGTAACAAGAATACTCATATATTCCAACTACAAGCTGCAACAAACCTCTTCCTTCTAAAAAAATGTATATAGGCATATTAATCAATCTAGTTAACACACTTATTGACAGCTTGCCCTGTTATGTTATAGGCATTACATAGTTCAAACCTGCCCCAAAAGAGGTCACAATCTTGTAAAGATATATGGACATGAAATGGATACCTTGAGAGTAACAAATGTACAGAAGTACTGCATACCCTAATCAAGATTTCACAATTTGGCTAGATGAACGCACAAATAACACACATGCACACACACATAAATACAAGCATAAAGAGTCATGGAATAAATATTGTAACATAGATATGAACAGAGATTTAAAGAGAAAATAACACTAATTTTTAATAACTGTAAATATACAAACAGAATTCTACCTAATATGGTTTAAATGAGAGAATATAATGAAGAAGCTATTTACAAAGTTAATATTTAGCTTTCTCCTGGAAGTTTGTTTTCTGGTCTGTCCCCTAAAATGAATATTAACTTAAGTGTCACTGTTTATAACCCATGACATTCTGTTATATATCTATGATGTATTTATCATATTCAATTTTAGAGATTTTTTTTCCATGCCATTACTAGACTTGTGATCTGGGAGACCAGAAAGTACAGCCATTTCATCTCCATACTGCTAGTATCCAAATGTATTCAGTAAATGCCTGCCTCCACCAAAATGACAGAACCATAAATTTTTAGGGATATAATGTCTAGGAATTAGTATAATGCAAAGCTGAAAGTAGCAAATATTAAAAGCAGAAGTACAAAAATGTGCTATGCGAGAGCCGAGAGTAGGAATTAATCCTATGGTAATTAGGAAAATTGTCTTAGTGGATGATGACAATTTGAAGGGTCTTTTGAAGTTTGACTAGGATTTCATCATACAGAAGATAATATTTCAGATCATCCTGGATATCCAGAAGGATATTTCAGAATGGAGAGAACATAATGAGTAAAGCAGCAAGGAACCAGGAAAGAAATAGAGCATGCTCAGAAACAGATATGCTTTGACTAGACGTCAAAAACATAATAATAGGAATAAGGTTAAAAAAGTCAATTGGAACTATGGCTCAGAGCTTCAATGCCCAAATTAAAATAGACCAAAGGAAACCTTGTAAGGACAGAGCAAGGAGTTAACACAGCCACCAAACAGAAAGAGCCTTTATCTAGAAATCATTCTTAGAAGGCCTCCTATATGATCTACCCACTGTTTGTCAAACAATTCCTACTTCATTTGTCAGATATCCATTGGGTCCTGGCACCCATCTATACAATCAAAAGTTTTATTCACTACATATGTCATAGAAAAGAATAAAATTCTTCTAATATGAGACTTTATGAAGATAACATAAAATTTAATTTAAAGTGATTTAGTCACAGTGTGAGGTGAAATCTATCTACAGTTAACCTGACAGATCATTGGGCACATATCAACCTGCTACAAAACCATAAATAATGTACTTGTAAGTCTGGTATTAAAAAAATGGTCAAACAATAGGAAATCGCTATGTCCTGATGTAATTCTGGATTTCCCTTTTCTGTGATTCTGTAACTGGTCTTCTTGAGTGTTCCCTCATTTTCTACATCCTATTTTAGTCTGTATTATAATGGCTTTATATAAAAGTATGGGTTGTATTAGGAACTATGTTTAAATAAGAAGAATTTTTCCATATTTCCATCTGCAATTTTTTAGTGTATTAATTAAACAGCAAGGCATATATGTTATTACTTCAATCCAGAGATGTAAGTTATTATAAGACATGGAATTAATTTAATAACCTCCCAACAATCAGGGGGAATAGGACATTAATCTCAATTGTAAGATCAATTGCCAATTCAGAAATGTTAAAACAAATTTTGAAAGGGTGAGTTAGTGTGCTTTGAATTTAAAAAATATAAGTCATTGCTTTCAAATTCTTATCTTCACCAACTCTGCTTTAATAGTTTTAGCTGTCAGTTAATTCTAATAGCTGGTACACAAATCTTCGAAGAGTTCTCTTCTCTTTAAATGCTTGCTCTGCAAAATGCTTGCTGACTCTTACCCTGTTTCCCTGGGAATAGCTTCACTGTTTTTGAGTTGTATTTCTGCTCTGTGCTATTCTTTCAGTGAGAGTTCTCTGAGCTGTGTTGTATTCCTGGCTTTTTAGAGGGACAAGAACAATTATAGAACAACCAAAAGGCACTAACTTTTGGTTGTTGACTCTTATATGTTCCCTAGCTTTAGCAATTTAGTTTTTTGTATAAATATTACAAAATAAAAATAGCAGCTATAATGTATCAAATATTATACACGGGAAAAAACTATATATATTCATTTTACTGCTAAATTTCTACAATAATCTTATAAAGTTCTATTATATTCTGTAAGAGTATACATGATACTTAGATCAAGTGGCATGCCTAAAATTATTTATCTAGTTAAGTCTGAGACATAATTCATGGGGTGCCTGGGTGGCTAAGTCAGTTAGGCATCCAACTCTTGGTTTCAGCTCACATCATGAGCTCACAGTTTCATGAGTTTGAGCCTCGCATCGGGCTCAGAGCTGATAGTGCGGTACCTGCTTGGGGTTCTCTGTCTCCTTCTCTCTCTGCCCCTCCCCTACTTGCACTGACTCTGTGTCTCTCAAAATAAATTAATAAACTTATTTATTTGGCAAGGTCATAGCCAGTGTATAGGAACCAGGTTCCAGATACTCCTAGATTCATATGCCTAAGAAACCAGCCAGATGGTTGTAGGTCAGATGCTCCTAACTCCCAGACTTTTATTTCTCAATGTACATCACTGAGACACCTCAAAAAATAATATCTTTTTCTCACAGTCATCAAAATGTTATCGTCTGCAAAAAAGCTAGAAAACAGGCTGGCATCACCAGTTCCTTAAGGTCTACCACTTCACTTTCTTGTGGCCATTGTTATCAGAACCTAAGATATTAGATATTTGTATTCCACTCAATGCAAGATTCTGATGACATTCTTTGCATACTTAACCTTTAAATGTTGAAGGCAGAAACCTATGGTCTTAATATTTGTTAAATTTGTTGCAATTTCTGTGTGAGAACAAGACACAAGACTCTCCTCCTCCTCCTCCTCCTCCTCCTCCTCCTCCTCCTCCTCTTCCTCCTCTTTTTCTTCTTCTTCTTCTTCTTCTTCTTCTTCTTCTTCTTCTTCTTCTTCTTCTTCTTCTTCTTCTTCTTCATTCACACTCATTCAGACAACTACCCAATTGTTTCTTTTATTTTAATAAACATTTCTTGAGTATGTAATACACACCAAAACTATACTGGAAGGTACATCAATAGATTAGGTGCAGGTTGGGTGCCTTGCTTTAAGGAATTCAGGTTTTTGTGTGAGGGTATATAAATTGTACAACCTAGAATATGTCACATAGGAGAGATATGAACTGGGTATGCAGATGATGGGAGTAGCTAATACCTCCTGGAAGATATTAAGAAAGACTTCAAGAAGTTCAGTTAGATTTAAAATATGAATAGGCTTTCTCTGGTGTAAAGTGGAGAAGAGCATGTCTGTCTGTTGGCACAGCAGGTGCAAAGGCTTAAAGGAAGAAAAGAAAATCTTTTGCTTGTGTCTTCAGTCTCTAACTCCTTACTTCAAGACAACATTCATCACCTCAGAGAATCATGTTCAGAGAAATGTGTGGCAGCACTCTAGGGAAGGCTGTCTCCCTTTCTCCACTAAAAAGACATAACTGAAGATTTCTCTATACAAATGAATACCAGCTGCATGACCCAATTGTTAGAATAAAGAACCTCTCCTCCTAAAAGGAGATGATTGAATTTCTAAGATGATTGAATTTATTTTTAAAAAATAAAATAAAATAGTTCCTTAACTTTCAAAAGAGAGGATTGAAATGGATAAATTTTGAGCTATGATCAGCTATGAAATGAATCAAATATAGTAAGGTACAGAAGTATGAAACAGGTACCTGTTTTTTTTTTTTTAAATTTTTATTTATTTCTAGGAGAGAGAGAGAGAGACAGCGTGAGCAGGGGAGGGTCAGAGAGAGAGGGAGACACAGACTCTGAAATAGGCTCCAGGCTCTGAGCTGGCAGTCAGCACAGAGCCTGATGCGGGGCTCGAACCCACGAACCGCGAGATCATGACCTAAGCGAAAGTCGGACTCTTAACCGACTAAACCACCCAGGCGCCCCTAAACAGGTACCTGTTTTAATTCAACTTCAAGGATACCTCTATAATACTCTTCTCACTTATATGCATTATTACATTGTTTTCATGAGTGGGAGAAACAGAGGTGGACAAAAAACTACTGGATCAAGAACATGTACCCAGTGAACTATGTCATCCAATATGTGGTCTCAGTAGAAAAGCCTAAAATTGTTAATTCACTCTCTGTCTTTCCTTATAGTTATTGGAGAGCTTGGCATATTGTCTAAGGGCATTTTAGCAGGTCTATATTCTTATAAATAATTCTAAGCACAGTGGGAGAAACTGAATTTTCTATTTGAGATATTAGAAAGGAGAAAGAGAACATGCAAGGGATTTGATCTGGGGAAAAGAAAACATATATTTTTTAAATGATCTTAAGCGCCACACTTTGTAATTCAGTAGCAAGTCAGGCTTTTTTAACTGTCCCTATCAAAAATGCTAGAAGCTATTTATATAAATGGAGCTATTAATGAATTTTATACCATCCCCAATTCCAAGATCATTTATAAAAACACCATCCTTAACCATTTGTGCAGATTCAAGGGTTTAACAATATCAGTAACCAACTTTCACTGACCTAATCATTTCCAAGTTTTGCAAGGGGTTACTTCAACTCATTATATTTGTTAGATTAAAAATTAAAATCCTTTGCACACAAACTATTCTTATATATTCAGTTGAATTTTGATCACTATATAAACTTATATTTTGTTACAACTGTGTGACAAATTTTTGTACTAAAATATTTAATATCTTCTCTCAGGAATGATCTTCCCTTTCACTCTTTGCTTGCTTAGATCTTGCTCATCCTCCTCATGATCAGGGAAGCCTTGTCTAGACTTCTCTGTATTTGGTCAGATTCCCAGTTTACATGTTCTCACAGGACTGCCCATCTTCTTGGTACTTGCCATAAAAAACTTTTACATCAGTTTAAAATATGATGTAAGATAAAGACTATTTTTTTCTCACTACTGCATATCCACTGATGAATGCATAAATGAAACATCTGTTAGATGAAATGGTAAGCAGGGCAGATCAAGGAATTGGGTTTCAAGGAAGATATGGGTTTCTGCTATTAGGAGTTAGTAATAAGCTGGCAACAACAAAAAAAATCACAAATTTGGAGAACCTGTCAGAATTTTAATTGTTCCTGTGTAATAACATGGTCAGGACATGGTCAGGGTTGTTTACAAAGTTGACCAGGGCACGATAACTGGGGATGTTCTTGTAAACACTGTAAGCTACCATCCTTCTATGATGCTCAGTGGTTTTCAGGTTTCTGGTACCTCAATTGTGTTGTCCAAACTTATAGCTTTTGAGAATATACTACAAGCTTTATAAAAAGACTTGACAACTACTTCTCTAAGTCCTGATATCCCCACTAAGAAAACTGAAGAGGTTAGAAAAGACTATGCTTTCCAATGTAGCACCGTATTGGAATTACCCAGGGACTTGTCAAATAAATAAATAAATAAATAACTAGAGCTTAGGAACCACTTTAGTCTAATTTTAAAAATTCCTGAGTATGGGGCTCAGATCCTGATTTCTTTTTTAAATTTGCAGGAGTTCCAAAGGATAACTAGAGTTGAGAACCACTGAGACCAATAACTCTCAGCTTCTCTTGTTACTCTAACATTCTCCATCTTCACACTTTTGTGAGGGCTCTAAGCTTGGTCTTTCAGATCCTCACTATGCAAAACCACTAGGACACAAATTGAATGCTATATACTATGAGGCAGCTGTGTGCAAATACACTTCATGAGGTCTTAGCTGATCAATGTTTTAATAAGGTCAGAGTACAGACTGGCTGTGCATACAAAACTATCATCTACCAGGCTACACTGTACATGGGATGGCTACAGAAACACCTACGATGAGGTGTTTCTCACCTCTACAAAAAAAGATCTCACGATCTCTACAAAAGAGATCTTTTGTCATCTCTTATCAAAAGGGCTCTTGCCTGGAATATGAAGATCCATACTAATAAACATATTCTTTATTGCACCGAAGTAGGTAATACACAGTCAACAGCTTTAAGTACACGAGTGAAGTCCATTTGGATTTGCAGTGAATAATGGTAGTCCAGGTACTGAATGCTTTTCCCCCCCAGAAATCTATTATAAACCAATCATTGCTTTTCATAGAATCTTGATATTCAAAGGTCTTTGAAGGTTAGCTTGTCTAATATCCTACCTAATTGCTAGCTAAGGTTGAAATCCTCTTCTAGTATATCTCACAGTTTTCTATACTCTACTTAAATGCATCCTCATGGTGAACCTGACCTCCAAGTGCCATCAATTTGACTGTTACCTCTATTTGTTTGGAGGTTCCTTTGTAAACTTAAAAGAAATATCCCTCATCTTTAACATCATCTGTTTTTTCTAATTCACCTGTAGTCACACAAAACAAGCCTAATTTCCTATAGTATCTGAAAACACTTTAAATTCTTGGAAGAGAGCTATACAGAATCTCTAAATTGTCTCCCCCAGTGCATCTCCCAAAGCTGCCTTCTGTAAACTCTCTATGATACTGATACACAGGATGCCTTCATTAATTAGGCGCCGTAGTTATCACAGTTCCTGTGATTAGCACCCAGCAGTTTATGTGGAGGGTAGAAAATTGCATTTTGTGAAGAAACCCAGAGCATCTCCTGCTTTTCTTTTTTTTTTTTAACCAAATATTACAGTGTTTGGGTTTGCTTGCTTGGACAAAATTATTCCTTTTGCATAGCTCAGTAAATAAAACATTAGAAAAATTTAAAGTATTCAACATTTTGTAAACAATATGAATAAGCAACCCCCTACCCACTACCACCACCTCTGCTCCTAAAAAAAACAAGGACCCATTTGGAGAACCAAGTGTGATCACTTTTAAATTGCTTCTGTATAAACATCACTATTATGTCCCTCTCCCTGGAGATAATTAAGAATTTCTAAAACAGATGTTAATAAGCAGTAAGAGGATATTGAAAATCTCTCCCCCATTGCTAACACAGAACTCATGGTTTCCTCTTGTGTAATAGCTTAAATAAAATAATATGATTCAGCAGATTACATGGTAATCAATTCCACACAAGGAGTATAGTTTACAGCACTGCAACAAAGACTTGGGAAAAAAAAAGGGAAAAAATCTTAGAATTGGACAAAGGCTTAGTAGAGACTTTATGATTCAACCTCCTCTCCCTGCACTCACTTTATAGATGATTCCTCTATCTCCATCCTCTTCTTCCTGAAACTAAGAAGTCTTTACATTTAGTGGGAGGAAGTCTGAACTCATGAATAGGAGACATCAAGTTTCTTCTTTAGAAAGCATGAGCCTTGGATAACCGTTTTCCAAAGCTCTAACTGCAATGCAATACTGCAAATCAACTGCAGTCACTATCACTTCTAAAATGATGTGAAATCAGACTATTTACTCCAGCCCACCCAGTTCTTTCTTAAGGTTAAAATCTGCCACTCTCACATTTTCCTAGATTCACATTTCTGACTCTACACCCCATCTAATCTTTATCTGGTAAGTAAACTTGTTCCTTCTCATTTTCAAGGTATGGGTTCCAGAATTTTCTGAAAAAAAGACAAAGAATCCAGTATAGCTGTTACAATATGCTACCTACTTCTCCATCTCCCACTTTGTTCACCATTTTGATGGCATATCAATTATCTTCGTATCTTTCTCTGATGTCTATTACACCTATTAATCTCTCCCTTAGTAGGAAAGCTAACTCTCTTACAAGCCAAAAAGAAGGGAAGGATCAAGCAGGAACAGCCTCACAACACAAAAGACACTGACCTCACACTTAGTAATTAAGAATCCAAACATGGCTTCCTATATTTTCCTACAACTGGAAAAATGGATTTAATCATCTAAAGCAGCATTGTCCAATACAATACAATGTAAGGCAGAAAAGCAAAGCACATATGTAAATTTTCTAGCAGCCACATTTAAATAAGTTTGAAAAAAGGTAAAATTAACTTTAACATTTTGCCTAGCCAAATATATCCAAAATAATGATCATTTCAATATATCAATATAGAACTTATTATGAGATTTCTTACATTCTATTTTCTTTGGTACCAAGTCTTCAAAATCCAATATATACATCTCAATTTAGAATAGCCATATTCTGGGACGCCTGAGTGGCTCAGTAAGTTGAGCCTCTGACTTTGGCTCAGGTAATGGTTTCAAGGTTCATGGGTTCGAGCCCTGTGTTGGACTCTGTGCTGACACCTCAGAGCCTAGAGCCTGCTTCAGATCCTGTGTGTTTGTCTCTCTCTCCCCTCCCCCACTTGCACTCTGTCTCCTTCTCTCTCAAAAATAAATTAACATTAAAAAATTTTTAAGTTAGAAGAGCCATATTCTAAGTACTCACTAGTCCCATAGATGGCTAGTGACTACCACATTGGAAAGCACAGAGAGAGTGTCACATCGTTTTGAATGTTCTTTGGGGGGAAAAGATTACTGTATATTTTAAATACAAGGAGAATTTCTATAGCATATGAAAATTTTTAGAATTTTTTAGGTTCTATGTATTTTTTTCTGATGTTTTTCCATAACACCTAAAAAGTTAGAAGTAGTAGCCAAGAACATTGGAGAAAGTCTCATGTCCAGTAGTCCTACAAAATTTAGTCTTGAAACTTCAGAACACATTGATAAATGAAGCTATATTGAGAACCACAAGTCGTAATTTATTGGATATAGTCTTTCCTGAACTGTTGGCATTCATGAAGCATGTTATGCTGTGGTAGTAAAGAATTAATTTTGGCAGATCTGTCATTCATAATTTAGTTTTCACAGAACAACTTACTTAAAAACTGTTTCTAAAGTCTGGGTTGGATTCCAAATATGTGTCTAGATTTGGAATTCTCTTTGGGCCTTTTCCTTGCTCATTGCCATGTTGGCAAAAAATTCTTTCAGATTCTCAGGGGCTCCACTGTAAGAGGTATCTTAAAAACAATGTGATAAAGCCAAAGAAAATGAGCTCCCTCCTAATTCCACCTTATATGGAGAAACCTTAAAATACATAAGTATGCACATATTAACCTCCAAAAGGCTTTTGTCCTTTAAAACTTTATGTCATCATAGTGCCAAGACAATGCTGAGCAGAAACTAAGGAAATAAGGGTCCTCACCCTCAAGAAAAGTGCAATCTAAAAGGGGGAAATATCTGGCAGAATCTGTCATGATTAATGTGATAATACAGGAAGAATAGGGAACATGGCTATTATTCTTACAGCATCTCTAACACCTAGCAAAGTTCCTGGTATATATCAAGTATTCTGTAAATATTTGTCACATGAGAGAAATAACCCCTCTGTGTATGTGCATGGTGTAGCAAACCGAAGGCTCCTATAATCAAATTTGCCTTGGGTAGGAGATGGTAATTTAAGTATGCATACTAAAAGGTCATCGTAGAGGTGAATATACATAAATTTAAAGCCACAAAAATATATTTATTTCCCCCAATGTAATATGAAATGTGTAAGCGGTTGTAATCATCTTTTATAGCTGCCATAACAAATTGACACAAATTTACTGGCTTAAAACAACACAAATTTATTGTCTTAAAGTGCTAGAGATCAGAAGCCTGACACGGGTCTCGCTGGGTTAAAATCAAAGGTGTTGTTGGCAGGGATGTGTTCCTTTCTGGGGGCTCTAAGGTAGAACCCATTTCCTAATCTTTTCCATCTTCTAGATGCTCTTGCAATCTTTAACTCAGATCACCTTCTTCCTGTGGTAGAGCCTCTCCCTAAGGAATGTGGTGGAGGCCATCTCAGAACAAAGGAAGGCAACTTGGCCCAATCAACTCCTACACACATAGGAGTAGCTCTGACACGACTCTGTAACTTGCATTGTGTCCAATTAGACTATATGTCACCATATATGAGAGACAAAGAAGTAGAAATTGCATAAAAGGCTATACCCCACTATGCTCAGGGCTCAATTTTTTGGGTAGGAACCCCCTGAACCCATGCCTGCATGACAAATACAGTTGCTTCCTGGACAAAAAAGCCTTGGTGCCCCATCTCTCTGTGCAAGAATCCTGCTACACTCCATCTTCAAAGCTAACACCATTGTTTCATTCTGACTCTTCTTCTGTAGTCACATCTCTGACCACAGCCAGGAAAGGCAGGAAAAATTCTCTATTTTTTTTTTAGAACCTCATTTATTTTATTTATATATTTTATTTTTTTGGTATAATCTACCATTCTTTATGACTTTTTAAAGGTTCTCTATTTTTAAAGGTTCATAGGATTAGATCAGGCCCACTTCAATGGATAATCCAGGATAAGCTCTCCATCTTGAGATCCATATCCTTAATCATTTCTACAAAGTCTCTCTGACCATGTGAAGTAACATATTGACAGGTTCCATGGACTACAACAGAGACATCCATGGACATATTTGTAGAGGTCATTACTTCACCTACCACAATGATAAAGGTGAATGACAAAACTATATATATAGTCAATCCCCTTGCTTTTCCTATGTCTAGATGCTTCCTGCACTCTTTGGCTTGTGGTCCTCTTCCTCTATCTTCAAAGCCATCAACACAGCATCTCTCTGACCTTTGATCTATGGCCTGTCTTCCTGACCACAGCCTAGAAAGGCTATATTTACAGCTTTCTCATTCTCTCTCTCTCTGTCTCTAATAGATTCAGGATCTACAAAAAAGAAATTGCATGCAAATAGCAATTTAAATTAAAATGGAAAGTTCCACTTAATTCCCCCTGGCTGTTTCTTATTGCCTTCAAAGTTCCCATCACCAGAAACATATAATATTACAGAAGTTCCCAGGGGGCACCTGGTCATGATCTCCTGGTTCTTGGGTTGGATCTCTGTCTTGGGCTCTGGGCTGACAGCTCCCCACCTGGAGCCTGCTTCAGATTCTGTCTGTCTCTCTCTCTTTCTGCCCCTCCCCTGCTCTCTCTCTCTTTCTCTCTCTCTGAAAAGTATATAAATATTAAAAAATAATTTTTAAAAAAGTTCTCAGAAAAAATATTCAATAACAGAGATAAAGTATCATCTACATACTTGATTATAAGATATACCTAAAAAGTAAACTTGCAACCATCCTGGGCAAAATATAGTTAAAACCATTTTTGCTCTTATTATTGTATCCTAAAGGAAGTATAGCCAGAAAAAGATACATGTATTTGTTTACATAAAGCAGTAGCTAGCTCTGTTGAAATATAAATGAACTATGTTAAACAATGAAACATTTCTGGTATTTACCTTTTTGTGACCAAAACATTCAACCACAAACTCCCTGTCAACCTGTCAATAATCTAACATATTTAAATGGAAATTCTTTCAGAATTTGCTGTAACCATTTATTTTATATCTCAAAATTTCATCAACTGTCCATGTTCAAATTTCTAACACATCATTTTATGCAAAAAAAATACTTTAAAAATTAAAAATATCTATTTTTCTCAAATATTTACTACAGAGGCCTGGGGGAAAGCACCTACTAATATGGGAAACAAAGGCAGAAGGAAATGGCAGATAAATTAAATTTCCTTATAACCTGCAGCCCATTGACAAATAACTTGTGGCTGGTCTAGTAAAACAGTTCCTCCCCTCCTACCCCCCCCCACCCCCCCACCGAACTTCCTACTGTCTTACTGTCAATGCTTTGCTAGAGGGAAAAACAACCTTAGCTTGACAATAACTAGACTTCCAGTATCCTGTGAGTCTTCTTTAGCATATGAAAATCCCTTTGGAAATTTCACTTGACTTTACCTCCCCCAACTCCCAAGTATATAACCAGTCTTTCTTCATGGTCCCCTGGACAGCTCTTTCTGCCCAAAGCCCCAGTGTCCTGTCCTAAGCTTTAATAAAATCACCTTTTTGCACCAAAGACATCCTCAAGAATTATTTCTTGGCAGTCAGTTCTATATCCCCATCACTCCAAAACTTCATCACCTACATAAACCTCAATCTGGCAAAAATAAAAAGGCATAGCTGTAGAGGGAAAGAGTGCAATGTGTTTAAAAATAGTTTCTTATCACCAACCTAGAGTACTAACCACAGCCATCCATTCTACCTACTTGTTTTCTCATCAGGGTATTAAAAGAAGAATAAAATCAGTTGTTTTTAATGTGCTTTTATCCATGAAGAGAATGATAATTCTTTAACTAAAGCTAGTAATAGCTATTATGTGTCAGGTACCAAACTGGCTACATTATTAATAAATATTTCATCTATTTTTATCTTCACAAGGACTCTATGAGACAGATATTGATAGCCCAAAGAAAACTGAGGCTCAGAGAAAGTAAGTGCTACCCCTATGTCACTCTTTGGTAAGTGTTTACAATGTGTGCTCTTTACAGTGCTAAACCAACCTCCAAGATAAATAATCACTGTGAGCCACCAGGCATTTTTGAAACCCTACCTTCCAACACAGAGACTACAAAAATTGGTTACTTAAAACAGTCAGTGTTTAGGTTACTCATGGTTAAGGTCATGCAATTAAAAAAACCTAATTTAATATTCCCTAGTTTCTAGGCAGAAACCTCCCCTCAAAATTAAAATCATTCTAAGCAAAATCAAAAATCACATCCATCTAAATTGTCTGCACTCCTCAAAACTGAGCTCAATTAATATCTTTTCTACAAAGGTGTCCATGACAACACTAGTCTAAATCAATTTCTCTCTTCTCTCAAATTCTAAGGCAGTTTTATTGGTACTATATTATAGAGAGATGCCAGAAAACTGACTAAGGAGATGGAGGGGTAGATGAGGAGGATCAGAGAAATAATAACACTTAGGGAAGAAGGAACCTGAAGAGGAAGCATGACCGAAGAGAAAGCTGAGAGGCACCTATAGCTATTGAACATACGTATACATTACACATTCCAGAACCATGCAGTAAAGTAGAATAGAAATAGGGTACATACAAAAAAAAAGTTTCATTCAGCAATGACCCTTGAAGGAGGGACAAATAAGGCATAAATTTATATTATGAGTCCTAGTGACTTATGGGAAATAAGAAATAGGCTTGGGAAAAACCAAAGTGTAAGAAAAATAAATGGCCAGCTGTCAAATGACATGAAGCCAATTAAGACTCAGAACATAAGATCTACCCTCAACAACATTTTTATTGTATAATACAGTACTGCTACATACTATATTGTATAGCAGATATCTGGTACTTATTATTAAGTGAAGATACAAGGAAACTTTTGGAGGTGATAGCGAAGTTTATTGCCTTGACTATAGGGATGGTTTCACAAGTGTATGCATATGTCCAAACTCATCAAATATGCACGTTAAATATGTGCTATTTTTGATATATTAATTATATCTCAATAAAGCTGTTAAAATAAAAGAATAATAACAAGTATGAGACCTTAGCATATAATTACCTATCCAAACATATTACAAGTCAGCAAATCATGATCACTTTGGTGATATACTTTCTACCAAAATGCAAACCATGGCCATATGATGGAAACACAAGAGTCAGGCTTCAGAGTTACACAGAGGAGGGTTCAAATGCTAAATTTACCATGTTCTACCCAAGAGGTAGTAGAGCTAAGTGCTTAAGAGTGTGGGCAATTGAGTAGACAGCCGGGTCTACTGGGACCAACTGCTACAGTTTACCTGGAACTGTTGTGCTTTTAACACTGAAAGTCTCCTGTCCTGGGAAAAACCCCAGCCATGGGTAAACCAGGGTTGCTCACCCTACCTAGGATGAATCTGCTCCTTCCCTCTTCCCACCAGGTGACACTGCCCAGGTTACCTCATCTCTCTGTGTCTTAACTTTTCTCACACATAAAATGCCGGTGATGATAATGGGGCTTACTTTAATGGAATCATTCTAAGAAATAAGTAATTAGTATACATAGAGCTCTTAGAGCATTTCTTGGACATAATAAACATAACTAGTTACCATAACTTAAATTCGATGAACCTTAGATTTCTTATCCAAAAATAAAGATGATAATATCTACTTCATAGTGTTACTGTGAGGTTTTAATTGAGATTATTATATAATTCCCTTCTCCAGTGTCTGAATATAATAATATGCATATGTTACTTATTCAACAAACATCTAACTATATAAGTGAAAGCATTCCATGCAATGCTAAATAGTTATAACCATATTATGAAAGCACTGGAGGAAAGATAAACTGATCTCAACTAGTTAGAGATAAACAGATATAAATACAGAATAAACCCAGGCCATACCTTCTGGAACAGATTTAGCAGTAAATGCACTGTCTTTCCATATTGCAAAGGCTAAAATGGTCTCTGAAATAATACATTTTTCTAGATTGCAATACCCTGAATGGTGTTTTGTTGATTCTAATTCGTGAGAAATACTGAATGCAATTCTCACGTTCATTGGAGAAATGTACAAATGTACAGTCCTGAATGTGAAATGAATAAGCTGTCCCTCAGCCTGTCTCCTACATTCTCAGAGGAAGAACAACTGGCTAATATCCATTTCATCTTGGAGAAGGGCTTAGTGCCAAAAGGTTCAGAAAGGACCCTCTCTATTGCTCCATTTTAAGCACAGTCACAAGTTGACAGAATTACAAGAGCTATATGTGCCCTTTGTATACCTCCCTACACATACCACACTCCTAATCATTTCTCTAAAAGGATTTTACAGTTCTGGAAAACAGCTGTGGCTTAGGGATATGAAGAAAGAAACTGGCTTGAAGAAATAAAAGAGAAAAGAAATATGAAAAAGTTATCTCTGAATACAAGGAGCTAAGAAATTAGTAAGCCTGCCCTGCATTCTAACCTCTAGCATGACAGCATGACCTTAAGTAAGTCCTTTCACCCTCGGACTCCAGCTTTCTCATCCATGTGAGTGGGTTTAATGAGATCTGTAGGTCTCCTCAAATTCTATTAATGTAATTAGGCATTTCCTCAAAATTCTTAGCTTCTGCATATAAAATGAGAGCAAACTGAAATTTTGCATATATTTCTTCTTTGTAAATTTGTAAAGAATATAAAATAGATAATTTGATGGTATGGATGCATTTGAAAACTGACTTTTTAACTTTATGCACATAAATTTATCCATGTGAGAATTTGCATGCAATGGAGAGAGGTTTATGATGTCAGTTGGGTTCTCTAGAAATCAGACTCTAAAATGGAGTTTAGCATGTATGATATTTGATTAAGGAGTGCTTTGGGGTGCAACACCTGTGGAGGGAAGGGAAAGGGAGAACTGGCAGGAGAAGAATCTGAGCTATCATACAGGATGCCCCCACTGCTTTCGCCAGCTCCCCAGGACGTCAGAGTTATTCCACATTGGGCCCAAATGGCAGGATCTTTATACCTCCAGCCTCCATCACCCATGAGAGTGGGCTGTGTGGGAGTCCATGATTCTGGATGAGGAGGCAGGAGCCGAGACAAGTCTTTCTTTGAAAGGGTATAGGGAGGATATATCACCATGTCCACCACTGAACATGAATGATATTAATCTATAGGTGAACATTTCTAGAAAACATATCAAATTTTATAAAAATATCAACTTTGTATTCTATTCATGGCATGAAGAGATAATTAAAATACAATTGTACTTTGGCAATCTGTCTAAATTAGCAAATGAATGAAACTATTAAACCTAATAAGATATTTTTGAAGGTCAAAAGTAACATGTTAATAGCATTTTATTCATACTCTTTGTTAATTATCATCCAGTTACATAGTTTTTATGTGTATAATAAATGTTTTCTACCTCTACCCACAGATTTCAAACATGAACAAGTTGTTGTCTTTTGTAGGGAGAGGGATGAGGGAAAGAAAGATCTTTTACTCTTCATTCTCAAATGCTCAGATGAATGATTTATATTCCAAGTTGCATTTCCTCATCTTTTTCCTAATTAGAAATGTTCAGAACATGGACTGGGGTTTGAATTTGTTTCTTTCATGTGCTAACCCAGTGTATGTTTTCTTGGCCCTATTAAGTCCATATGCTATATAATTTAAAGATATGGCTTTTCAAGTAGTAAGGCTTTGGAATACAAGAACAACACTATTCTCAAGGTCTATAGAATGCTGTCAAACTCATACATTATAAGGAAAAGTTAACTAAAATATCATTATATGTATATATGTATGTACCTACATAAAGTTGCTACATATATGTAGAGAAATCAACATTGCCCATTATATTCTCTTAGTATTCATTAGGTTCTCAGAGTCAAGCAAAGAAGCCACTGTTTTGTTTCCCAAACGTTCTAAATTCTATTTTCACTAAATGATGTCATCAATGTCATGGTTACAACAATACTGCCCAGAGCCTCGTTCCTGCCACTGGTCACTGACACAATAGATTATTTGAGCAGCTGATGGTTAGTAACAAACAATACACTTTCCACTGATCTTGAATTAAATGTATATTTCTAATTAACCATAAGATTTATGGAAACAGATCTTGAAGTTACTCAGTGTTCTATTAAGTGACAATGAATATCCTGTGTTCTTTAATTTGTAGAAGACGTATCTATCTCCATAAGGCTGTATGACAAAGCAGTGAATAAAAAATAAGTAGGCAAATGTCTTTTGTTGCCTATTCTTGAAAACTGCCTCCTTTTGAATTTCTACTACTAGGATTATTTTAAAATATAGTTTTATTTACTTATGTGTATTTTCACATTGTTTCTCTGTAACTCTCAGCATCAGAATGGGAACCTTAAATATGTTTTTCCATCCCTAAGGCAGAAAGCAACTCAGGGTTCAATTTGTATTTCTGTAAAAAGGACATGAAGGGAGACACACAACAATGAAATAGGAAGGGCTAAGAAATGCTAAAGTCAAACTCTTGACATCACTGGTATCCAGACCCACCCCAATGCCTTCCTTGCTTATTACTTCCAGGAAGACCCATACCACATCCCAAATGAGCATGAGTCAAGTCCTATAACTCTAATTGCCTGCAATATGCCCTTGGAGGATTATTTAGAAACTCTATGCTTATGTGATCCAGTTTTAGAACACATGCTAACACACCAATGTTAATCCAAATCAGCCACATTTTAATTACGTGCATTTTTATTTTTTTAAATATGAAATGGAGGCCTCCTTGGAAAAACCTCCAAAAATATCTCTGTATTCCTACTCAGAAATTCTCTTCAGTATCTTCTCATTATTTAGTGAGAAACCCCGAGATGGTCTTTTTGCTACTCAAACATAGTACTCCTATTTTAAAGCCTGTCAGCTGACAATACAAACACAGATGCCAAACTCCCACCCTTGTCCCTCTTCCAACAACCAGGCACTGGAAATGTATAAAACTTATGAGGTTAACTAACATGACAGTTGTAAATTCTGGGACTTGTAGATTTCCCCATTCATACTAATTGCAAGGGATTTCAGACATCCTTTAGAGCAAAGCCCCAGTTTTACATTTGAGGAAACTCAGGCAAAGAGCAGTTAAGTGACTTGCTCCTGATCAGGTTTCAGGTTCACAACAAAAACTTGCAATAGAACCTAATCTCCTTATCTGAAGTTTATGCTCTTTCCACCCTCAGAATAACAAGTAACTAATTTTTGAAAAATTAATTCGAACAAGAAATTAAGAACCTAGTAAAAGCTCCACAGTTCAGGAAGCAAATCAATTACTGTGGTAACTGTAGTGGACAAATTGAAGAAGGATCTAGAGCCAATTAAGTGGAATGTTTTCTCCCTTCCCCTCAAACACAGTAACTTAAAAATGAAAAAGTCTACACTTGCTCCATTACTGATTTACTGATATGTGAAAAGTAGACTTCCTGAGTGTCTTCTCACATATCAACTGAACAGGCAGCTACCTCAAGCAGCGTCCCAGCCAAAAATGTTTAGACATTTTCAAACATGTTATCAGGTTTAAAATGTTTGAGAATGAAGAGCCCTGGGATGTGAATCAGGAAGCTACCCAAGTGTCACTGCAGCTCTTTGACTCCTTGTGCCCTTGAGCAAGCTAACTCTACTTGTCTTAACCTTCCACAACTACAGAATAAAGGTGTCAGACTAGACAATCATACTGTTCCTTTTATCACCAAACATCCGGGATTTAATTCTCCCTCTTTCCTTTGTAACAGAAGTCGTATTGAACATGATAGCTATGCCTTCCAGATAATTATTAAGAAACATACTGAATACCATACTCATATTGTTCTACTCTCCCAAATTGGATAATATCTGGTCAAGATTCTTCACCACCATCCCCAAGTCATTAAGAGGATACACTCATGGAAGCTTGCATTATTGACTACAGAAAAGATTGTTTTTTGTTATGTGGGAGGATGGAGGAGATGATTGCTCCTAAGCTGTCAGGAAAGAGCTCATCTAGAAAGAAGCTTTGGAGTATGGGGGTGGCTCAAAAGGAAACATTTACTCATAAATACAAGTGATGCATGGATAAGGAATTTTAGTGATCAAAATCCAAGAAAAGTGATATTGGAAGTCACCTAAACTTTGTGTCTAAAAAATGGTGCAAGAGGAATAAGAGTGAGGGAACCATGAGCTGCCTGGGTTAATGGGCAAGTTGTTGGGATACAATGAATAAAAGAGGAAACTGGAAGCAAGTTTCAAAATGGCAATGGTCTGCCAAGGACATCTCCAGTCAGGATCCAAAGAACAGAATTGATGAGCAGACCTTATGTAAATGATTCATCTGTCACTTAGCCAATTAGCCCTATTCACTCCCAAAGGTGGCCATCACCAATATTAACAAGATCACAAACTCTAAACAAACAAGCAACACTTTCCTTGGCAGGGCAGAGCAACTGATGTTGGGAGTAGAATTTATTTAATTGGCATTTACAATCTGCTTCTTCAAAGGACCTGAACTTGTACCACCCAAAGTAAGTGAGGCCAAAGTCTTAGTATAGTAGATTACAGTCCTACTCAATGAAAGCCCACAGTAATAACAGCATATCCCTGATCTCAAACAGAACAGTTATTGTTCAATCATCTTCAAAATCCATCCCTATACCACTTGGGGTTATAGGTTTAGGGCATGAAAAGCTACTTGGAAATTTCTGCTACCTCTAAAATATTTAATTAATTCAGTTCAACATTTATTGGGTACCACAAATTTTCTCAAAACACCCATGTGGAGCAGTTTGGGAAAATACAGGGCTAGAGTTCAGCTTACCTGACACAGTAGCTAGAAATAAAGTTTGGAAATCAAACAACTCAGTTGTACAGGGACTTCAAGCCATTCTAAGGAAAACTATGGTTTCTTCTCTTTGGAAAACAAAAATAGCAAATATTTATTATGTGCTAGGCATTGCTTCTAAAATCTTTATATCTATTCACATCTATAATCTACTCAACAGTAAAGTAGGTAATGTTATTCCCATTTAACAGATGATGAAACCAAGACACGAAGGGGTTAAGTACAACCAATAAGCAGTGAAGCTAGCAGTCCAAAAAAATTCAGTCCGGCTCCCAGGCTCTTACACTTAATCTATCTCAAAGTAGGGACAAAAAGCTTCATGAATTCCACATTTTACCAAATCCTGTCACACTTCTCACTGGAATGATCAGTTATCTCATAAATATAAACAAAACCACCGGAGTTAATACTGTAAGGTTAAAAGTTGCTATTCACCAAATAAAGCAACTGACAAAATTCTCTTTGTTCTTACTTTTGCCACCTTGCTTCTGCTAATAGATCTCATGTCGGCTTTAAAAAGAAAAAAACCCTAAAGTTCAGATAAATTTATCTGCATTGACTCATTATAGGTTTCAAGCTTTTTGGTTCTTAAAGACCACACCCCAGTCTACTCTATGTGAATATTGTAGGTCGTTTTATTCAGCAAGATACAAAAAGAATAAAGACTGGAGAGGGATTGTATTTCTTTGTGGTGCAATGTTACAAAATGTTTTCTTATTGTATATCCTTCCTCACTCTTCAGTATTCATAATTATAATCATTATGAATATTTCTTAAGGCTCAAAACATATAATTCCTCATAATTCAGAATCTTGATTTAAAAATTGAAAACATTTTGTGCAGATAAGAAAAAAAAGAATGGTTTGCATCTATGCGGATTACTCACCAATCAGGATTTCTCAGTTTGCCACCAAGAACAAAAGGTTCTGGGATGTACCTCTACTGATTCTCTTAACACTCTGGTTTCACCTGTTACATTCTTTGTGTAGGGAGATATTTAAAATGGGTACAGACAGTTTTGGGACATGGCTAAAGGGAAGTTTAGGTGCTGATATGTTTAGTTTGTGCTTAATGAGATATATTTCTCTGTGAATTTGGTGAGGTTTACAGATTTTGTCACTTTCTTAAAAGGTATTGCTATGTGCTTTCTTTTTAGACAACGGGTTAATATCCAAAATCTATAAGGAACTCACCAAATTCTACACCCGAAAAACAAACAACCCAACGAAGAAATGGGCAGAAGATATGAACAGACACTTCTCCAAAGAGGACATTCAGATGGCCAACAGACACATGAAGTGATGCTCAGCATCCCTCCTCATCAGGGAAATACATCAAAACCACACTGAGATACCTCCTCACGCCAGTCTGTGTGGCTAAAATGAGCAAATCAGAGGACTCTAGATGCTGGCGAGGATGTGGAGAAACGGGCACCCTCCTACACTGTTGGTGGGAATGTAAACTGGTACAGCCCCTCTTTTCTAATTTTATGTAAATGTTGGGGCGCCTGGGTGGCTTAGTCGGTTAAGCATCCGACTTTCGCTTGGGTCATGATCTCGCGGTTCGTGGGTTCGAGCCCGGCGTCGGGCTCTGTGCTGACTGCCAGCTCAGAGCCTGGAGCCTGTTTCAGAGTCTGTGTCTCCCTCTCTCTGACCCTCCCCTGCTCAAGCTGTCTCTCTCTCTCTCTCTCTCTCCTAGAAATAAATTTTAAAAAATATTTTTAAAAATTTATGTAAATGTTTACTTTCATACCTCATTTTGCATTCATAATTTTGCATATGAATTTTCAAAAATTGTGTAAGTTTCAGATCCCACAAAACTTGGATTTGTTCTTGCTGCTCCACGTAAACAGTTAGAACTTCTCAGACTTGATCTGATATTTCTCTAAGTTGTCTCCTTCCTCAATGCTATCATCCTAGACTTAGTGCAAGTCTTCATTATATCTAGTTTTTTTTTTTAATATTTTTATTTATTTCTAGGAGACAGAGAGAGAGAGACAGCGTGAGCAGGGGAGGGTCAGAGAGAGAGGGAGTCACAGACTGAAACAGGCTCCAGGCTCTGAGCTGGCAGTCAGCACAGAGCCCGACGCCGGGCTCGAACCCACGAACCGCGAGATCATGACCTAAGCGAAAGTCGGACGCTTAACCGACTAAGCCACCCAGGCGCCCCTCATTATATCTAGTTTTGATTATACATTGTCACTTCCTAACCATTTTCCTTGCCTCCAGTTTTGCCCACTTCAAGTGTCTCTTCACCCTGCTGCTAGAGAATAATTTAGCGAAAATTAAAGCATGCCAGAAGCACCCCCATTGTGTACAAAATCATGTCTGATTCCCCAACATGTGGGATTCAGCCCCAGCGGTGATTTGTTCTCACTCTAACCCTGCCCTGCTTCCACTCACCATCTCCCTCACCTCTATGCTCAGCCTAATTTCACTGCATGGAGTTCCTTCAGCACAGCATCTATCTCCATGTCTCTTGTCCCACTGCCTGCCATGCCCACTCCTGTTTTCTTAGACTCCCATTCGTTCACTTTTCAAGACTCATTTTACAAGAATATCTTTTCTTTGAATCTTGTATCTCCCTATGATAGTCCATACACGCTACATCATTATGCCTCTGTCCTTACCTTAACATGAGTATCTTGGGTGTTGAGCCTGTATCTTAGCCTCCTTTGTGTGTGCAGCACCTAAGAGAGTACCTCCCACATGGGAGGACCTTCATCAATGCTTACTGCTCTTGTGGCTACATACTTGAATACAATTAGGAGGCATGTGTTAGGAAAATATTTTGGTGGGAGAAATTTGTGATAGGAATCATTTCAGTAAAACATGCTAGGAGTTATTTGAGGAATCTTAGGGATTTGATCACACCTCTAACTTTGAGTTAACAGCACCTTCTTTTTGGGAAACAGTGTCATCTCTGGGAAACTGGAAGAGTTAGATTAGGCTTCAAAACAGAAGAAACAAAAATTTAGCAACCAAGTACTATTTTGAAATTCTAAACTGAAGGGAACGAGTTAAAGGAGAATAAATATTGGTCTGGAAAGACTCAAGTCCTTCATTAAAAGTCTGTCTTCTGACATACATGATACACTGGGAAGGATGCTTCATGTATACCATGTGGTTGGAATTAGAATGCAGGTGGGTCAAATACACAATAGGTTGATTATTCCAGTTGTAGGGGACTTTAAAATACACCATTATTACAAGGAAATGTGTAACTTAGTGCTTTTGTGTTTGTTTGTTTATTGATTTAGAGAGTGGGAGGGGGAAGAGGCAGAGGGAAAGAGAATTTTAAGCAGGCTCCACCCTCAGCCAACACCAGGCTTGATCCCATGACCCTAGAATCATGACCTGAGCCCAAATCAAAAGTCAAACATTTAACCAACTAAGCCACCCAAGTACCTCCATGTTTTTATTTTCTAAAGTGAAGACCAGAAGTTGCCCAAGTTTATATTTCATAAAAGTTACATGAGTGGCAGTTAACAGAATAATTCAATAGCTGATATATATAATGATGACTAAGATTCAAGGAAAGGTCAAGTTTTACTCCAAACATAATAAGGCAGGATAATTTGGAATTTTTAAAACAGAGATCTTAATTCAAAATTCTAAAAATAATGTCTTTCCCTCATAGAGTTAAAATTAAATTTCAGGTTTGTGCCATATTTCATATACATCACACAAGCATAAAAGAAATATAATGCAATTTTGCTGAATGTGAGTTTTGACTTCAATACAATATACTATAAATTATAAAATAAGTCAAATATAATTGGTATAATACACCAATTTCCTTCAGATTCCTTAGTATGCTGTGAGTCGCATATTTTTATCTAATTGAAGATATCGCCAACTTTTCAAATGTGTACTGAAAAAATATTGAACTTATAATCTCTTAGACAATCCAACAATTCTTAAAGCAGAAGACAGAAGCACTGCTGAGTCATCACATAGGTCCTTCTTTTTTTATCTTTGAAAAGAAGTCTTTTCATTTCACAACAATATTCATCTCTGTGAAAACTTGCTCAAAGGAGAAATCAAAGTTTTTAGTCATGCAAAGGCTTTTATAGTAATTTTTTAAAAAAATTATTGTCAATTATTTAAGAATGGATCAATGTACTTTAACCATTTTTAAATCCATACTAATAAGAAATAAATCATAAACTTCCCAAAATGAAGTATGGTATATTGGAAAGAGGTTGAAATGCACCTAAGAATCAACCCTGTGTCCTGCCCCCCGCCGCCACCACCACCAGCGGTATGACTTTTGAGAAGACACTACATCTCTGCCAGTTTCTTCAGAAGCTAAAATGAGGTTAAAACAATTCCTGCCCCACAGAGTTGGTGAGAAAATTAGATGAGAAAATATGTGTAAGAAGCTTAGCATAATGCTTAGCTGCTCCTCAATGATTCTTAATGCCTTGCTATAACCTAGTGAAAGATAGATTTTTTTTTTTTTTTACTTTCAAGACTACATCCTTAGTCTTTGCCAGTTATCATCCCTAACTGGCTCTTATTTACAAGGCTCAACCAAGTGTTCTCATTTACCTCTAGACTATTGCAAAATTACTGTATGATCCATGTTTTACTACAGGATACAATTTTGTTGCCTATTTGGTTTTGGTTCTATTTGGCCTCTTTGCTGATATTTTGGTGAACCAATTCCAAGTCCTTCTGAACTTTGAAAAGGAGATTAAGCTGGATTTCCTCCTTTTCCTGACATTAGAAATCAGTTTTCATAAGTTTGTTTGGCCCTATTGGTCTTCAGGGAAGATATATAGTTACTCAGGGGAAAAGAAATCCTTAGGGTCCAAGGCTACTTGAACAGAGACCCCTGAAATAGGAGCTGCTCACAGGTGATACAATAGGACAGTTTTGTTCCCATATTTCCCTTAAGCTTCCATATGGAAGTTATATAAATTGAAACCACTAAACCAGTTCAATGAAACCCAAACTGCTGAGTTTTGCACTGTTTGAAAGAGGCCTTCTGTTTCCTAACCAGCATGAGCTTGGGAAATTTTCCATTTACTTGGAGGGCTGTCATGTAAGCTGTTCAACCAGTTTTGCTCAAAGATCAACACAGGCTAACTGAAAAATAGTGGAAAAGATCCAATTAGTTGACTTCTCCCTTTCTTTTTATTTTACAACTGCTTTCTATGGTCAAAATTCAAAGGAATTTTCTTTAGTTTCCTTCCCTTATTCTATAAGTTCTAAAGAGCGATTGTTAAAGGCCATAGGCTCAGAATTTTTTTTATTCTAAAAGCACTACCACATGTAGATACTCCATAGGCATTACAATACACATGAGGCACACAGATCCATCTGCCCCCTTCTTCCTTTGTGAGGCCTCTTAAAACTCAATGCATAGCCCTGAATTCAAAAGTACATCAAACTTTTTATAACACCATGTTCATGAAAAGAACACATGAATTTCACACAGTAAGACAATAGTTGACATAAAAGATTGCACTGTAAAGAACTACATCACTGGTACAGTACAGTTTCAATTTGGTCCACTATTTACTAGGCTCACACTCCTGATGCTGCTTTGAAATTTCATTGGCATTGGATAGTCCAATATTTAAAAAAATTTTAATGCGTATTCACTTTTTGAGAGAGAGACAGAGTACTTGGCTACTGTAAATAATGCTGCAACAAACATAGAGGTGTATATATCCCTTCAAGTTAGTGTTTTCATATTCTTTGGGTAAATATCCAGTAGTGTGATTACTGGGTAGTAGGGAAGTTCTATATTTACTCTCGTGAGGAACCTCCATACTATCTTCCACAGTGGCTGCACCAGTCTGCATTCCTAGCAGCTGTGCACGAGAGTTCCTTTTTCTCCATATCTTCTTCAGCATTTATTTCTTGAGGTTTTGATTTTAGCCCTTCTGTTAGGTGTGAGGTGATAACTGAGTGTGGTTTTGACTTGCATTTCCCTGATGATGAGTGATGCTGAACATCTTTTCATGTGTCTGTTATCCATCTGTATATCATCTTTGGAGAAATGTCTGTCTTTGTCTTCTGCCCATTTTTAACTGGATTATTTTTGTAAGACACTATTATTAACTGTAATCACCATCCAATCTATTTTCATAGCAACAATTATAGATATTTTGATAATATACTGTAATAAGTATTTTCAATAGAAATATTCTTTCTTTAACAGATCAAAAATTGTTCAATGCCAGTGAAGTGTCTTATTAAATATGCACTGAGTCAAAAATCCCTGCAACACACTGCCTAAACAACACTGAGGAAATAAAGAAAAGAGAAATGGTGTTTTACCGAGCACTTGCTGTGTGTTGGGTACTGGACTGATTGCTTTCCTTACATTACCTCTTTCAAATCTATTAACAACAATTCAGACTACCTGACATTACCAGCCTGTTCTGGATGTGGAATAGGGGGCTCAGGAAGATTAAGTGACTTTCCAAGCTCTCAGGGTTATTAAGTGAAGGACTTAGAATTTGATTTCAAGTTTGTTGTATTGTATAATTTTGTTCTGTTTTCTTTTCTTTTGCAGCTCTGGTTGTGCCTTCCACTCCATTTAAACTTATTCTGGCCCTCAAATTCAGTAAGTAAATTGTACATTCAAAACGTATTTCTAGGGTATCTGGGTGGCTCAGCCAGTTAAGCATCAGACTTGGTTCAAGTCATGATCTCACGGTTCATGGGTTTGAGCCCCACATCTGGCTCTCTGCTGTAGCATGGAGCCTGCTTTAGATCCTCTGTCTTCCCTTCCCCACTTGTACTCTCTCTCTCAAAAATAAACATTAAAAAAATTTATTTCAGACACATGAAAAGAAATGCTGCCATTATATATGTAGTAATGAACTGGCATAGTAAGATATACTCAATATATACTTTCTTCAGATAAACAAACATTGGTATTTTTTATTTATTAATGTTAAAATATATTATGACTTAAGTACCAGTAGTCTTCCTTTCTTTGGAAAACATGAAGGAAACATACCTTATGTAATTTTGGCCTGAAAATGTTGACATTAAAACACGTTTTTTTAGTTATTTAAATTTAGAGTTATACAAATCACTCTAATATCTATTCAAATAATTTTAATATTTATTTGAGTTGAAGGTTTTCCAGGGAAAAATCACCAGACATTGGTTGAAAAGGAATTAGTACATGATTAGTGACTTCCATGTATGACATTTCCTTTGAAAGTGCCTACTCAGGGGGACCTGGGTGGCTCAGTTGGTTGAGCATCCAACTATGGCTCAGGTCATGATCCAGTGGTTTGTGAGTTGGAGCCCCACATCAGGCTCTGTGCTGACAGCTTGGAGCCTGCAGCCTGCTTTAGATTCCGTGTCTCCCTTTCTCTCTGCCCCTCCCCCACTCACATTGTTTCTGTCTCTCTCAAAAATAAAAATAAACATGAAAAACAAAGAAAGTGGCTAATCAAACCTTATACATTTTTCTAAACTTTTGTACTAAAAGTAAAATTGATGAGTTTGTTTTCTTTAAGGTAACTCCTTTAAAAACATTTATTTAACATTTACATATCATATATCCATTACACAAAACACTTGAAATTTATATATTCATTTATTCTTTCAACCTACTGGTTACCTACTGAGTCAGACACTATGTTGAATCATATGTTAGGTACTATATATGCAAAACCATGATCTCTCTCCTCAAGTAACTCATGACCCAGTAAGAGGATGGCAGGAAAAAGATACATTTTATGTTGTGATAAATGCTATTATAAAGTGCAGAAATCTAGCTGACACACATAAGAGAGACAGCTAACTGACTTCCCCTTTCAGTCAGCCATGCTTCTTTTTTTTTTTTTTTTTTACAAATAGTTTATTGTCAAATTAGTTTCCACATAACACCCAGTGCTCATCCCCACAAGTGCCCTCCTCCATGCCCATCCCCCCTCCCCCCCACATCCATCAGTCCTCAGTTTTTGTCAGCATTCAAGAGTCTCTCATGGTTTGCCTCTCTCTCTTTCCCCCACCATTTCCCCCCTTCTTCTCCCCCTTGTTCCTCAGTTAAGTTCCTCCTACTCCTCCTATACGTGCAAACATATGATATTTGTCCTTCTCTGTCTGACTTATTTCGCTCAGCATAACACCCTCCAGGTCCATCCATGTTGCTACACATGGCCAGATTTCATTGTTTCTCATTGCCATGTAGTATTCCATGGTATAGATAAACCGCATCTTCTTGATCCATTCGTCCGTTGATGGACACTTAGGCTCTTTCCATGTTTTAGCTATTGTGGAGAGTGCTGCTATGAACATTGGGGTACATGTGCTCCTATGCCTCAGCATTTCTGTATCCCTTGGGTAATTCCTAGCAGTGCTATTGCTGGGTCATAGGGGAGTTCTATTGTTAGTTTCCTGAGGAACCTCCAGACTATTTTCCAGAGGGGCTGTACCAGTTTACATTCCCACCAACAGTGTAGGAGGGTGCCCGTTTCTCCACATCCTTGCCAGCATCTAGCGTTCTCTGATTTGCTCATTTTAGCCACTCTGACTCAGTCAGCCATGCTTCTTGTAGGATACTGAGTCCTTTCTTGAGGTTTCCATAGGATAAGGCAAGTGCAGAAGTAACTGAAAATGTTCAAAACACTGGGTACAGCATAGGTGAAGACAACATATTGTAGAGGCTGCAAGTAGTTGTATCTACCTGGGTCTTAAGTTTGGAAAAAAAGAAAGAAGGAAAGAAAGACTGGTGAGGTCTAAAGACAAAAATGCACCTTTATGTTTATTGTAGCATTTTTTACAATAGCCAAAACATGGAAGCAAACTAAGTATCCATCATTAGAAGAGTGGATAAAGAAAAAATATATATGTGATAGAATATTACACAGCCATGAAAAGATGAGGCCATGCCATTTGAGGCAACATGAAAAGACCTAGTGGGTATTATGCTAGGTGAAAAGTCAGATTGAGAAAGATAAATACCATATGACTACTCTCATAAAAAGAATATTTAAAAAATTTATACACAAACAGCAAAATCAGAACTATCATACAGAGAACAATCAGAACAAACATATCAATCAAAACAAAATACAGAGAACAAACTAATGGTTGCCAGAATGGAGAGGAGTGGGAGTGGACAAAATGGGTGAAGGGAAGAGAGAGATACAGGCCGCCAGTTATAGAATGAGTAAGTCATAGGAATAAAAAGCAGAGCATAAGGAATACAGTTAATGATATTGTAATAGGGATGTAATGGGACCAGATAGTAGATAGACTTATGGTGAGCATACCGTAATGTATAAACTTGTCAAACCATCAATCTGTACACCTGAAACTAATGTAACATTGTGTGTCAATTACACTCAAATAAAAACAAAAAAAGAAAAAAAGAAAGACAAAAAGCTTTGGAGGTGATGCTAACAATCGTTGATTTTGCATGATGATGTGCAACAAATCAATATTAAGGGGCACTGTCAGTGCAGAGATAATGCTCATTTGATTACTAGGGACATGCTGGAACACTTTTGGACATCTGTAAGTATGGGGTGGTAAAAAAAATTGAGAAGGCCAACTACTAAAACTGCATCATTTTAAACAATATTCACCAAATCAGAGGTAAGCCAGCTGGTTATCTTTGGGACATCATGCTCTCTAAGTTACTTTGCTTAGCACATTTGTCCAAGAAATAAGTAGCTACCACCACCCCCAGTCCTTCTGTTTACAACACAATGTTAATATGGGTCAGGTTTAGAGAACGAATTATTCTATTCAACGAGAAATCCTTTGAGGATACTCTCAGCTCTCACCCACTTCAAATCTTACCAATTCCAGAAAAGATGAGCTGAAAGATTCCAAAGAAGATGGAACCATTATATCATAAGGATCAGGCACATAAGATTTTAAGCAAAACTACCCAGTAAATGAGTTATGGTTTTGTCTTTCCTGCTTCCTTTTATAGCCTTCTTCTCCTTCCTCTTTCCCAATGCTCTCATCTCAGAGTTAACTCCCAAATGGCTCCTACATGACAATGCCCAAGATTCTCCCTAAAAAAAAGGGCCCAAACTGCAAATCCCTTCCTAACCTTTATTCTATGTCATCAAAACTTATTTCCTAAATAAAGGTACCTCTTTAAAACTGCATCCATAAAAGTCTCAGACATTATAGAATTACATTTTTGTGCTATGCTAGAAAATGCACCTGCTTTTATTCACAGCCGTTCATCAAACTCTTACCTATTCATTCTTTCTTTTCCAACACCCTGTCCGTGAACATATTCTGCTTATTAAAAATACAACCCAAAACAAAAAACTTTTTCCCTCTAGGTGCCTGGTTTATCAAGAGAAGTGTCACCTGTCATTTTAATCTCCTAATACAGCAAAGAATTGTAAGATCCAGCCTACTTCCTCTACATAGTCTTTCTCCTTGGTAGTGGAAAGAAACATGCCTTTGTGCCTCCAGCCCCCTTCATCCCACTGGCTAAGGAAGGGGAGAGAATTAGGCATCACTTCAGAGACTGTGAAGTTCCTCCACAGAGAACAGAGTTCTTGTTTCTCTATTCCATGACAGTGAGGGCCTGGGTGTTTTGAGTAACTTCTGCTAAAATGTTTGTGTGTTAGAAGTTAAGCATAGACAAAACCAATGCCAAAATGTACCCTTCCTGACAATACAAAAGTCACCCTCACCGAAAATTCAGGCTGAAAGGTAGACATAGAGTCCTAGGAACAACCAGTATTCAAATGGTGTAACTATCTTCCCTAACAAGAGGACCCACCCCATTCTCCATCCCAAAAGGCTCCTTTGTTTAGCAACAAAAGGAGGGGAATACAGAATCCCAGCTTCATCCTCCTAACCACCATTCTTCAAGGGGCAGCATCTAAAATCAGTCTTTTCCTCTCAAATGTTCACCAAAATTAACTGAGAAGCATAAATTAAGTCACTTATGGAAAGCAATAGTTATTTATTTATGCCTATTTAAAACTGTAGAACAATAATATCATTAAAAATATATCAAAATAGTAGCCACTATGTATTACATACCAATTATGAAATGCTTCATAGATATAATTTCTGCCATAAACTCCATAGGACTATGGACATAGGACTAACTCCTTATTCACTATTTTCAGATTCAGAGACTGAGGCTCAGTAATTAAATGACTTTTTGGGGTTATACCTAGGTGAAGTCAACAAGATTAAAACTCATATTTATTTGGCTCCAGAGTATGTTTTGTGATGATAGATAGATAGATAGATAGATAGATAGATAGATAGATATAGAGGGAAAGGAAGAAGGGGAAAAGAAGAGGGAAGGGAGAGAGTGAGAGAAAGAAAGACAAAGAGAGACAGAGAAACAGAGACAGGAAAAAAGAGTGAACAAAGTCTTTGGGGACCTCTGAAACCAGACACTAAAAATGGGAAAACAACACATATTTTGATATATGCCACACTAAAAAATAAATAAATATACTGTTAGCTAATACTTACCACTCACCCTCTGTGAGTTGAAAAGTAACAAATCTTTTTGCTCTAGACATGAAACTGATTTCAACAAGAAAAATACTGGCTCTTTCCAAATTACAAAGTCTTTTACTTAAAGGCACACTAAGAAGACAGGCAGTAAGACAGGCTACATGTGGAAAATATAGAAAATGCTTTATTCATTTAGTCACTGAGTTAACCAATACCAATATCCACTGTGTGTCCATCATACTCCGAACTCTGCCATAGATGCCCATGTAAAATAAGTAACAACCCCTGCCAGCCCATGGGAAGTTAACAGTTTTATTCGGGGAACAAAAACATAAATAATTAATTGTTTCATAGAGTGTATGCTCACAGTGGTAGAAATAGAATTCTGTGGGATTCTGGGGGAGTAGCTATAATTCTTCCTGAGGGAAGAGGGGGAGATTTCACTGAATATGTGATTTTGGAGATACACACATTCAACTTGATTTTTTTAAAAAAAATAGGAGTGAAAAGTTGTCACAAAACTGAAAACACATACAGGATATATTTACATGGACATTAAGCTCTCTTGACTCATGACCTTATTACTCCATTCTTGCTTATATACAGCTATCGTCCATCTGGCCTTACTTATATTTAGGCTTTCCTACACCAATCATCCAACATTCTGTCACCATCAGACTGTTAAAGCAATGCCTTCAAGGGTTTGCTCCCTGCTCAAGAGCTGTTAAACAATCTCAACAATTTTCTGTCTCAAAAACATCAACAAAATACAATACCCCACCTAGAATTCTACAACTTCATTTCCTATTTCCAATGCTTATGACCACCTCAGATGTCTTGCAGACAATTTCCTTTCTCCCTTCCATATCTTCAACCGCTCCCTATGTACTGAGTTGCCAATCTTAAAGCAAAACAAAAAGAATTTTCCCTTCACCTCTGCTTTAGATTTCAGGGCCAATGTCACTTCATTCTGGAAATTTCTGATCCCACACTCTGTATCTCAATATCTCCAGCTATATACTTTTATGACTTCAAGTTCTTTCCCTATGAAAACACCTGACATGACTTATTACTATATTCTTGTGTAACTGTTCAATTAAAGCCTGTATGAGAATATGCTTTCTGTTGTATGTTTTTATTTCCCACTAAACTTGTGAAGCTTTGTACAGTACTGGCATAGGAAAGAGCAACATCTCAGGGAAGAAATGATTTTTTTAATATACAACTGACTGAGTAAATGAATCTTGCCCACTGCACACATCTTGCTCTAGCTATGTGTCACACCAACACGTACCAACTTTATTCCATACCTAATGCCCCCTCACTCCTACAGATCTGAACTCCTGGAAGAATCTCCCCCATTCTGCTCTAACCAAACTGTGTAAATCCTTCAAAGTTCTGGAAAAGTTTAATAAAGCCCCTTATTTCATTAATCCCTTCTTTCTGATTTACCATACAATTGGCACATAAATTGAATCACAATAAAAGAGGAGCTTCTGTATGTTTTATTTCCTTTTCAGTGACATTTTTCTAAATTTAAAAAAATGGTCTTTTTCTGAGAGAGAGAGACAGCGTTAGCAGGGGAGGGTCAGAGAGAGATATAGAATCTAAAACAGGCTCCAGGCTCTGAGCTAGCTGTCACCACAGAGCCCGACGTGGGACTCAAACCCTCCAACCGTGAGGTCATGACCTGAGCCGAAGTCCGATGCTTAACCGACTGAGACACCCAGGCGCTCCTCAGCAACATTTTTCTAATTCATACTATTTTACACAATGATAAAAATTGTGGGCTCGCCTGGGTGGCTCAGTCGGTTAAACATCTGACTTCAGCTCAGGTCATGATCTCATGGTTCCTGAGCTTGAGCCCCGCATTGGTTTCTGTGCTTGCAGCTCAAAGCCTAGAGCCTGTTTCAGATTCTGTGTGTGTGTCTCTCTCTGCCCCTCCCCCACTCATGGTCTGTCTCAAAAATAAACAAAAACTATAAAAAATTTTTGAAAATAAAATATAAAAAACTGTGTAAACTCTATAAATAATGTTTACTTCAATTCAAAATTTTAAAAAAATTTTGTTTAACAATCTTAAATTAAACTAAAATTTCTGGGTTTTAGCTCAGTTTGTTGAGCATCTGACTTCAGCTCAGGTCATGATCTCATGGTCCATGAGTTCCAGCCCCAAATTGGGCTCTGTGCAGGCAGCTCAGAGCCCAGAGCCTGCTTTGTATTCTTTGTCTCCCTCTCTCTCTGCCTCTCCCCACTTCATACTCTGTCTCCCTCTGCCTCTCAAAAATGAATAGATGTTAAAAAATTTATAAACTAAAATTTCTATTTTAGTTTAGCACACTTTTGCAATTGACACCAGGCATGATCCAAAATACATATATCAAGAGTACAATACAAGGAAGTAAAAAGACTAAGAGGCAAAGAGGGCCCTAAAGGACTCAGAGAGACTGATATGCTCCTCTCTAGTGGAGATAAGATACCAGAGAGGAAGAGGGAAATAGGATGGTGACCTGAAAGTGGAAAGGTTTAAGTAATCTCCCCTCCTCAATTCTATCAAGTGGAGGGGGAGTGGATGCTGTATAACAGAAGGAAATGAGGACACCGGTCCTGATGAGGAGCTTCCTGAGAGACCACGAATGGTAACATCAAAACTGGAGAACCATACAGGAAAAGTTAGAGTAGACCATGCTGACCAGAGGTAGAAATAAAAAGGAAATATGGTCACTTACAAGGTTCAGAACCTGCAGCATGAATTCCTAGAAAGCCCAAGGGTCTAGACAGAATAGCAGAGGTCTTCTAAAGCATAGAAGGAAAAAGAACAAAGGCTGTGAGTTCATTGTGTTTACAGGCTGAGATTTGTACAGGATTGTTCAGTTGTCCAATTGTCCAGACATGGAATTGTGTCTGGATGTTTTCTCTTTGCTATGCTTTTCCACGTTTGGTATATATTTCAGAGAATAGTTTCTGCAGTTAAGCCAATTCATGAATTTTTATGGTGTAAAATCAGAGGAATAGGCAACGCAGCAATAACACCCATGACACTGTGTATAAATTATATACACAGTCTAATAAATTAAAATAACAGCTTAAATTAGAGCAGATGATTCTTTTTCTACTGAAAAACTTTGATCTAGAATCCAAAGAAGAGTTGATTGCACAGCAAAAAACCTCTTTTTCTCTCATTTGACAGGTGAAATTTAAAGTTTTCAACTGACTTGCTATTTAAGGGAAAACGAGAGGTTGTAAATCTTTATGAAGTCACTACAGATAATATTTTCAACATACAACTCCCCATCCATGGCATGTACAGATCAGACTTAAAGGCATGCAAAGTACTTTGAGGAAAAAGAAAAGAAAAGAGAGAAAAGGCTCATTCATAAAGGGAGAGAAAGAATACAGAAATACTCAAAGAGATACAGGGAAAGATCAAGAAAAGAGAGGACACAGTGGGACATGCAAAAGAAACTCATAAAATGGGATGACAGAGGAGCACAGAAAGATGAAGATAAGGAGAGAGAATTCTGAGAAGCTGAGGGCAGGGCGGGGATAGTACTGGGGCCTGTGTCACTGGTTTAGTCAAGCTGACATTCAGTGGAGTAGGTGATTCACAAAATCATCACCCATTGTTTCTATCTCTTTGAAATGTTAATTAGAAAAATGTCTAATATGACTAGCTAGTCCAAAAAGCACAAGATGATTTGAATGAAAAGCTTAAGGCAAAATTACAACAACAGCAACAAAAAATTACATTCAACCTCATTTCTTGTTCCCCTTACTTGTTTTCAGCTTTGGTGCTTTTGATTTCTCTTGTTTGGCATTTTCACCTGCTCTCTGGCATCTTTCCTAAGCTACTCTTGCTTTCAGCTGGCTGGTCACATATCCCAGCTTAGGTTCTCACTAAAAGTCATAGTATACTCTCCAGTATACTACTTTCCAGAGGTGTGTATATTTTTAAGAAGAGACCTCTAGGGCACCTGTGTGGCTCAGTCAGTTAAGTGTCCAACTCCGGCTCAGGTCATGATCTCATGGTTTGTGGGTTTGAGCCCTGCGTCGGGGTCTGTGCTGACAGCTCAGACCCTGGAGCCTGCTTTGGACTCTGTCTCCCTCTTCCTCTGCGACTCTCCTGCTCATGCTCTGTCTCTCTCTGTCTCAAAAATAAACAAACATTTAAGAAATCTCATAAAAAGAGACCTCTAGTACATTCAATAAATTGAAGAATAGCATGTAGTACACCTAGGAGTTAGAGGTGTATAGGCACTACCCTTCCGAAGCTCAGTGCAGCTCTCAAAGAGGCCAGTTAGTAGTATGGCAGGATAAGTAAGGAGAGCTTGAGTCAGGTACCCAGTGTGAGGGACCATGAGAAGCGAGATGTTTTGGAGAATGCAAAAAGAGAGTAAGGTGTTCACTGCTCCACACTGTCCAAGTTGTTTGCTAGGATGTCTTCTCCTAAACAGTTCTTACCTGATGCTTCTGCTGAAAAGTTTAGTTGCATAGTAGTGAGATTAAAGTGGCATCTAGGGATAGGATGTACAGTACCTTGAGGATAGCCACCACCTCTTAGGTTGTGATTTTATGTTTTACTTCATAGGGAAAACATAGTGTTTGACACAGAGCAGAATCAAGGGAAGGGGAGAAGGGAGGAAGAGAGGGAAAGCAGAAAAGAAAATGGAGGGTTTATTAAGAATTAAAATAAATGATACCATGGCATATAAACCTTTTCTTTAGAGACTCCACACCAAATGGGATAGTTTTTTGCACATGGGAAGATAAAGTATGCCATTTTGCCCTTGTGAAATTGTGTTAACTTTGTTTATAGCATCCAAGAAAATTAGATAGAAGAATTTTCACCAGTTCAGGACCTTAAAGGATACTTTACAATTTATTATTCCAGGTGGGATATATGCCTTTACCCAAATGTTAGAGTTGGAAAAATAAGCATAAACTATAGTGTCTCAGGATTATAATTTGAAACATTCAGGCCTCTTATCAAGAAAGCCATAATTACTGTGAGTAGCATTATCTCTACCACTTCATTATACTGCCAACACAGTATCACTGTCTTAGAAGAGATTATTAAATATTGACACGAGTAATATGTGCATAACACTTTATAGGTATTACTTCAATTCTCAGAACACTTTTATGAGTTGAATACCACTTCAGCCCCATTTTTACTGGGGAGGAAATGTCTTCAGAGAAATTGTACTACGTGCTCAGGGTAATAAGGCTAGTTGGGGTTATGGTCATGGTTTAAATCCAGATCTGGTTTGTCTCAGCCCTGAGGCAGAGCTACATTCTCAGTATTTTATCATCTATGTCAGTATATTTCAAATTCTGTTCAATGAAAGCCCCAGGTGTTTAAGGAGCTACCTCTGGGGCCAACACAGAAGAATAAAAAGTTGAAGGGCACCATCGAATAAAAGTCCTTCTTAAATGCAAACCTAGCAGCTCTGCTTAAATGTATTTCTGAAATTTAAGTCCAGGTTATAATGTACCTTAGAGAAATAGTTCTACTACTAACAGAAAAAAAACAACGTTGAGAACTACTGATCTAGATTTTCAAAACCTGACTGTTTTCCATGATATGCTTGAATTATTGAAGAGCTATGAGCACCAGAACCATATGGGATTCATCAAGAACTAAAGAGGAAGGAAAAACACTATTCCACCTCCACATTAATAGAAAATGAACCTTACAGGCAGCTGATCAATAATTAAAAATGAAAACAAGTGCTCTCTAACTTATTGCAGGCTACAGCCCAATTCTGAAATCACACATACACACACACACACACACACACACACACACACAAATATATGGGTCACTGAAAATATTTTATTTTAATTGATTTTATATTTTGGGTGAACTAGACCAAATTTTCACCAATGGCAAATAGCTTTCCTACTAGCTAAATCACTTTTACTGACTATGAATCAATTCTTATCCTTGACCATGTCTCTCCCTGCCCCCTCTTACTCTTATTGTCCTTTTCTATAAAGAAACATGAGGGAAGAGTAAAGAAGAAGGGATATTGACTCTTATTTCATTACTCCCTGGGGAAAAAGTGATACACCCTCACCTATAACTCTCTAATCAATTATGTTAGTCTATTTATTTTAAATACCTGTAAATGCAATATTTGGCATCAGAGGCCCAGATTTAAATACCACATTTGTCACTACACTTGACTATGCCATTTAATCTCTTTGAGTCCCCTGAAATTAGGGTTAATAATTTCTGGTGAGCAACAGAAGGGATGTTAGTTGAAAGAAGCAAATATCATTTATTATTGTCATCACAGATGAGAAATTAGAAACTAGGTATTTCAAAGTTAACATTATAAAATCAAAATATCCTAAATTTAATACTTAAAATAGTACATGATTTTATGTTTGGGTGTTGGGAAACTGATTTCATTACGTTATGATGACTATAATTAAGAAAAAATTTGTCCATAGTGATGATTATAGTAATATATGACTTGTAATCAATGTTATAAAAAGTAAAAGTATCATTCATAAATAATGTATATGGATCAATGTTAGGGTTGTCTTAGCTTAAAAAGAGTCAACAGATTCTTCAGCTTTTATCTTCAGCTCTAAATCATTTTTAACAATGATATGTTGGAAAAACATTTGCTCTAAAATATTTGTAATATGGGGGCGCTGGGATAGTTCAGTTGGTTAAGCAGCTGACTCTTGATTTTGGCTCAGGTCATGATCTCATGGTTGTGAAATGGAGTCCTGCATCAGGCTCTGCACTGAGCATGGAGCCTGCTTAAGATTCTTTTTCTCCCTCTCTCTTGTCTCCTCTGCCCTGCTTGCATGCGTATTCTCTCTTCCTCAGTCTCAAAAATAAAGTTTTTAATAAATAAATTAAAATACTTGTATTATAAATTATATTTATCTCAAAATATTTCTACTCAAAGTCTCCTGGGTTAAATTACATTCCAGCCTAGAGCAATCTTTCTATCTAATCATATATTGTTAAACTTTGCTGGTTATGACACTAGAAATGAAAGTACATAAAGCTTATAGGGAAAATAAGGACAATACATTTGAATATATATTTTCACAGTAACACTGGGGCACAAACTGACAGTGTAACTCAAAGCAAATCTTGGTTTGCAGTTGGAAAGAGGAAAAAGCAAATTTACTCTGCTGTATATTGTGTAATAGTCCTTTACAGGCATATGTTATAACATTACAGAGTGAAGTATGCACCCATCTTCAGAAGCCCATTGGCCCACCCCACTTAGTTGTTTTCTTTGTTGGAGTGAAGAACATGGATTTGTGTTGAGGATATACTCTCATCTGTTTTTCTTTGTGGCCAAAGTCTGAAATATGCTTATGGAAACTGGAATGGAGTTTCTGTCAATAAGAGGAAGAGCTAATATTTTATTGAGTACATGCTCTATGTCCAGGCACCATGCTGAGTGCTTTATATGGATATCAATGATAGCAAACAAAGAGTAGTTATTAAGTGCTGGTCAGGGTTCTAAGTAATTTTTAGCTATTAACTTGTAAAATTCTACAACAACCTTATGAATTAAGTGCTATTATTAACCCCATTTTACAGATCAGGAAATCCCTTTTCCCCTGTATCACAGCTAACAGAACCAGGATGTGTACCCAAACTGCCTGATTCTAAAGCCTGAGAGCTTAATCTCAAAAGCCATGCTGCTAGTCTCTGGACGGGGGTACACGGGAATAATAGAGGATATGAGACACAATGTTAGCCAAATCTAGAAAGGAACCATCAACAGCATCAAGTCTAAGCTCTATTCTGAGTGAGAATGATATTTACCTAGGGTCCAAAGCCAGGCTGGACCAAAACAGAAAGTATAGAAGGATGGCCATGAGTCTTAATCATATTCGTGGCTCTTTCTACTGTATATGTTAAACTCTTGAGAAAAAACTGTCATTGATATTTCAAGGGCATTTCCTAGGTTTATTAAAAAACCAAACTTGCATTTATACTTTCATCTATGAAGCAATACGTACCAAATGTCATTGATATTTAAAATTATTTTTCAGAGTTGTAACCTTAACTAAGAAGGATGTTTGAAAACAAACATTTCGTTGACCAGAAAAATGTAGATTATTAAATGTTTATATTCTGAGACATATATATGCCTCAACATGCTTCTCCAAAATTGAAGTTAAAAATAAAATTACTAAAATCCATTTACCATCCATCCTAAGCTTTACACTTAGTACTATAAATTTTTTTCCAGAGCTCATAGTGAAACTAAAAGCATAAAACCTCTATGGTTGGAGGAAGACCTAAGTGTTTACTGTGCCTAAGTGGTGGAAATTGCTTGGACAATTTGCTTGGTGGATATTACAAACAGAGAATCAAAAGAGAGTGGTAGCCAGTTTGTTGTAAAATGGGGAAGAGAGATCAAGTTTAAAGTTTGCAGCCTGGGAGATTTACAGGATACAGATACAATGAATAGAATTAGGAAATTCGCGGAAGCATTGATCTGGGGAGAAATGAGTACAGTATCAAGCCTGTTAAATTTGTAGTATGGTAATCCAAATTGGCATAACAGTAAGGAAAAAGAGTAGAAAGGTACTATTTTCCTTTTCCTCATTCTACTTAAATTTGTCTCTATACAATTGCGTTCTTTGAAAATATCTATCTTTAATAAAATCCCAGATTTCTACTACATGTAGTACATCAAATGGGTTATAGCCCTCTAAAGAGATCCAGATTTTAGCTTATTTGGCAGTGTCAAATATCTATTCCTCTTTATGCACTGTTATACTGCTGTGGTACTTTTATATGAAAAGTACAGCTTTCTCATAAATTATTTGTTTTTCAGACATTATTTCTTTCATAATCCTCCTTGAAGTGCCCTAACTCCCTTAATATTATCTCAAAGCCCATTTTTTTTAAACTTAGTGAGCTCTAATCTGTTCTTGAGTCAAGTCCTAAATGTTACAATATTGCAATCACTTGAGTCCAATTAAAAAGAATAAAGATGTAACAGACAATTAAAATGCTGGTTTTCTCCAGAGGCTATATATTTGAATAGGTAATAATGGTATAAATCTTTACCTTCTATTGCGTGGTCTTCAAAGTGGGGGTATAGGCACTTTTTTGATATACAAGGATAAACTATGTATGTTTGCATAAAACATTCTAAAATATGCCTATTTAGTATATATACATAATATTTTAGTTTAGTATTTCATATTTTTCATTGTAATGTGTATTTAAAATAAATATGTACATGTTAGATTTGGCTGAATGTTTTATACTGATAGAGTATGCAATAAAAATATTACATCACCACTCTAGAGGATATTAGGATATCAGTATGCTCCTTCTGACATTCTTCTCCTATAAAGAAATGCACCAAATTCACTTATATAGTTAACACTTGAACAACACAGGTTTGAACTGTGCCAGTCCACCTACACGTGGATTTTTTACAGTACAGTCCTGGAAATGTATTTTCTTTTTCTTAACAATATTTTCTTTTCTCTAGATTACTCTATTATAAGAATACAACATACAATGCATATAACATGCGAAATACATGTTAATCCATTGTTTATGTTATCGGTAAGGTTTCTGTTCAACAGTAGGTTATTAGTATTTAAATTTTGGGGGAGTTAAAAGTTATATGTGGGTTTTCAACTGCATGAGGTGTTGGCATCTCTAAAGCCCACATTATTCAAGGATCAACTAGATACCAAGAGTTTATCCACTATTTTATAGCAAAAAAGAGAAAACATTAGAATTTATTAATCTACCCATCCATCTACTGGTACAAGAAACATTTCTTAAAAAATAGGTCTTCTTACTGAGGGAAAACATCATATACTGAGGGAAAAACATTCATAACTTTATCATTTATAAGTCAAAAAAGTTCCTTGCACATATTATGTGTCCAGTTAATTTGGTTGAATAAATGTAGAAACTGATCTCATTGGTATAGCTTCCTTAGCAAGAAATTGTAACAATAGATTTAAGGCTATGTAATCAGATGCTAGCTTAAATGCAAGACTTTCTTAAGTGTTAAAGCTAGGCAACAGTGGAATGAGTAAGTGCCTTGGATGGAAAGCTTCTCATCTTTGAAACCGTTCACACAGAGCCTGATGACCTGCTGTCAGAGATGTGATGCAGTGTGAGTGGCTACCTGATTGGGTAAGGAGTAAGTGAGGCAGCCAATGAAGTATTTCCAATTCCAAGATATTGTGATACTGGATTTATATTTTTTAATGTTTTTTAAAATTTATTTCTGGGAGAGATAGAGAGACAGTGAGCAGGGGAGGGTCAGAGAGAGAGGGAGACACAGAATCTGAAGCAGTCTCCAGGCTCTCAGCTAGCTGTCAGCACAGAGCCCAGTGCGGGGCTTGAACCCACTAACCATGAGATCATGATCTAGGCCAAAGGTGGATGCTCAACCGACTGAGCCACCCAGGCGCCCCTGGATTTATATTTTTTAGAGACATTTTGAAAATGCTGGATAAGGACCTGATTGAATGCTCTTAATAATAATATATTATTTGTACCCATTATTGATTATTTTTCTAGCTTCTGAAACTCTCTAAATACAAACAACTTTACTCCACATTAATGGAGAATACTTGTATGGAGAGTCTCTCAGAGTAGAGAATCTAAAAGTCAAGAGGTTGGCAGAATTATGAGCAGTAGTGAGTAGGCAGCACAAGAGCAAAAAAATAAAAAATAAACTTAGGCTGAAATAATCTACAAAAGTAATGATCAAAATATGTATAACTGAGATCTTCCTGCATATAGAGTTTTTTCCTTTACTTTAGAGGTATTTCTTCCTGAGGTCAATTTTCCAGTTAAACAAACACAAAATATACACTTAGGAAGCAGTCATATAAGAAACAGAAAATAGGAACTCAGATCAGGAGAAAAATCTCTACAATCTTGCCCTAATTAGCCCTATCCAACACTGATCCTTTATTCTAAAGACTTTATCTCCAAAGCATCATTATTAAGTTTATACTCTACCGATTTGTTCTTTCACTACATAACTGGTAATTATTCCAATGTTGTTTCATGTTTGCGGTTTCTTTTCTCCCTCAGGTGGATGATAGGCTATTTAAAGAGAAAGACTGTCTTCTAATTAACTCCTCCCAAAATCGATGGAATGTTAAAAATGGTTAACATTTTCTCCACTTGAAATTCCCTCTCTCTTCTCCCAGACTGTCTGAACACTTTCATTACTATAGAGCCAGCTATTGTGGGAGTCTTTCATAGGTTCTATAGTTCTTAGTAACAACTTCTCTGAACTCTTATGGTGTTTACTGTCTCTACCACTAATTGGAGTGAAACACATGCCACCTTGTTCTTAGCAACACTTCTCCTGTTTGAGCCAAAAAAATGTTCCTTCTCCTAGAGAGAAAGCATGACAACAGTGTGAACCCCTGATGAGTTTATTTGTCTTCCTCACTGTATAAGTAACTTTGAGGGGCGCCTGGGTGGCTTAGTCGGTTAAGCGTCCGACTTTCGCTTGGGTCATGATCTCGCGGTTCGTGGGTTCGAGCCCCGCGTCGGGCTCTGTGCTGACTGCCAGCTCAGAGCCTGGAGCCTGTTTCAGTCTGTGACTCCCTCTCTCTCTGACCCTCCCCTGCTCACGCTGTCTCTCTCTCTCTCTCTCCTAGAAATAAAAACATTAAAAAAAAAATAGGTAACTTTGAGGAACCAAAAAGTATTGCCCATCGTCTAGTGTGAGGGCCAAAAGGTTTTAGTAGGAAGAAGATGATACCCTGACCACTCAGTCTAATCATATCAAATTGGAATAAAGCTGCATTAGCTATCTTTTAGTTCTACCATAATGACAGAAGTAATGAGGTAGGCCTTAGGCTAGGAAGACAAAAGGCCTCAATAAAATCTTACACAAAATCAAAGTTAGAAGTTATTGAGAGCTCTCCAAGGTACCGAAGGAATATAACCACTTGGCATACCCACCCAATCGCAAGAATCCTGTTTCTCAGTGTTCTTTAAGAGATATAACACATTTACTTCTTCTATACTTATTTGTTTACTTGTTTATTTCTTTACCATTTCAGACACACTTAATCTGAATCCTACTGTACCTAACAAACTCTTACAGTCCACCTATTATCCTGGCCTAATTATGACATGTCCTTGCAACTAGCCTAGCTAGCTATCCTGTCGACCAGCAACAAAATTTCCAGGCCAAATTTCAAATAGGGTTTTTTTTTAAGTTGATTTTCCCCAACTTTAAAGGAAACTCTTGAAAGAGAAATTGTGTCACTGTGTATCAACAAATGCTTATTGATAATGACTAATTTTTCTTTGACTTCTATGTACAGTCTAGTGCAGGCCTTGTCATGAGTGGTTGACCACTCAGCAAAGCCTTGTTGACTGATGGACCTAAACTGAAGAATACAAACCCAGGGCTTGAGTGATGCCTGCAAATGAACCAGAGAAGCACACTTAGCTCCTGTGTATATTGTCTATTAACTAGCTCTCCAAACCAGGTCCTACCCCGACCTCCAGCTTAGATTTAGATTAGTGGTATACAGTAGAATAAAATTTTAAAAAAGTGTATTGGTTATATGTGCAAATATCTAAGCATCTGTGTTTCTGGATGCAAAAGAACTCCTATAGAAAACTGGTTAGCAAAGGACTGAACAAAGGATGTGATATATTAAACATAACTTTCTAAGAAGTATTTGCTGGACCATCCCATAAATTTATAAGAGACATTTAAACAACTCTAGGTGAACTATAAACTTATTCTAAAAATTTCTTTTTAAATAAATTGTTTTAGTTCCTTAATTAATGATTTCTAGGCTAGGAAAAGTGCTAATACATTTAGTTGTTATTGCAACAGTATCAAAATAAAATATGCAGCAGACTACTAGCCCCAGCCAATGCCACTGATAGTTTTCATCAGTATTAACCAGGTCATCAAAACTATATGTCATCATATCAGGATGAATTTGAATATGAAAATAGTAGGAACTGCTACTATTAATTGAAGAATACAATTACTCCAAAAAAAAACAGCAAAAAAAAATTTTAATGGTGTTTTAAATTTGTAGATATTTTCTTTGTTATAAAATATGAAATTAATTGTTGCGTCCTATAGCATTTTATTATTAGATCACAGTCTATGTCACAAAACCTTTTAATAACAAATAAATATATATGTCATTATCTACTAATTTAAAATTATGTTCCACTCACATTTTTATAAGACAGTATCATTTGAATCTGATAATGCTACCTATTTCTAAATCCTACCCTTAAATTTAATTATTTGGAAGACTCTCTAAGATGTCACTGTAAAATATTTTCTAGGTGCTCAAATATTTTTTATGAGGGGTATTAGAATATTAACTTCATTTTGGAAATATCTTGTGGGATTTCTGTGTCTGTACAAGCAAAGTAAAGCATAAAACTGATATACTAAATCTTAAAACCCCTTCAGTCAGAATCTACCGTATTATAAAAGTCAAAAACACATACTCTTTAGGCAAAAGTCTTTGTCTTTCTTTCACTAAAACAACTAAGTAGGTCCTGTTACAAGAGTAACAGTAAAACAAAAAGCAACTTTTACCTCAAAGATTCTATGATTTGTGGAGAGCTTATAAAAAATAGCCAGCTACCCAGGTGCAATCTAAAATACAACTGGAATAAATAGGTTAACTCTGAATTCCACATGCTACTTGATATATAATTGGTGAAATGTAAATGGCTCTTAGAAAGCACTCTTGGATAGAAATTTTCTTAAATCACACTAATAGTGGGTTATCTCCATTAAGCATTTCTGAACTTCACAAGCAGTAAGAGGGAATAATCAGTAGTTGCTCTCCTCTGAGCTTCTAAACCCAAGAAATGGAGAGTATAGAGAGATCTTTGTCAGGAATGATTTATTTTATAATTTCCTAAAGAGTCCTCTGGTTCTTAAAGTCATAAATGAAACTTTAAATTAAACAAGAAAATCTACAGAAATACTGTAGACATTTTGCTATTTCTACAATACTGACTATGCTTGAAGAGAGTAAATTGAATTAGCAAGACCATATGATCCCATATGCAATTTTTGGCCACAGAAAATCAATTGTCTACTACCAACATTAGATATATGTAGAATAAATTCAAATACTATTAGTTTATAGAAATGGTAAATTGTCATCCTGACTACGGAACCGCATGTTACATGTTGACCTTTTGTTAGGTAGTTTTTATTCTTAAATACATCAATATTGAACAAATTGTAGGCTAAGTCTAGTGAATATTATCCTTTTTTTCCTAGACTTATTTTAATACTTCATTAATTGATATATAAATTGATAAATTAAATCAGTATATAAAGCCTTTTATATGGCCAGCACTATAAAAGATGTTGGTACTCCAAAGACAATATATTTCTGGCTCTCATATCTTTGCTCTCATATTCAACAGTCTGATAGAAGATGCCAAGTCTGTAAACTCCCAAATAGCAAAACAGTGTTTGTATGGGAACAATCTAAATTCCCGAGAACCACCTTCCAGCCTTCTTGCTAGAAGCCAATGCTCCCTACTTTAGCTAGTCCTGTTCCCCATCCCATCCTTACCTCATCTGCACTTTTTCCCTGCCAGAACACCTAACAGAGCTTATACTCCTCTCCTTCAATAGCTGTCCTATGCATTCTGTCCCTGGGAATATCTCAACACCTCCTTCAACTCAACTCTGACGTGGGGTTGAAAGCAATCTGCATTATTGTGTTCCTTAGCCATTTATTTCTTGCCCAAAAGCAATCAGCAAAGTCCTTTTGGTTGTGTTTTACCACTAGAAATTTGGAAGAAATATGAAATATGGGAAGCTTAGAGAATATACAAAATTAATGATTATTTTATTACTTATTATGATACCCTGTATGTCCTATTCTTGTGTATGACATCTCTTGGCTAAGACATTTCATCATGTTTCTTTTTAGATGCTCTTTGCCTTTTTCATCTCAGTGATTGGATTATACTTGATATCGTCATTCACAATGGTGCCTAACAAGTTATTTGTGCAATTTAATCTCTAATATCTGTACTCTTCCTTTCTGTAAAGGAAGTTACATTGGAGACGCATTACACTGTGAATGTATTGAACACTACTGAACCATATACTTAGAAATACTTAAGATGATAAATTTTATGTTGTGGGTATCTTATCACAATTAAATTAAAAAAGAAAACTGTATCAGTAGAGAGCAATAAGTGAAATGAAGACAATTCTCTCAGATTTGAAAATCCAAAATCCAAAGCACCATCTTAGGAGTAGTAGGGCCTTCCGTATATTTGGGTCATCCTTAAATACTAGGACACACTGGCATTTCTGAATGAAGAGCAGCCTCTCCACTGGCTACCACTGTGATTTGCCTTTGCTTCTACCTATTTCAAGCATGTCAAACTCAGTCATTATTAATTAAACACTTAGGTAAACAAACATTTATTGAATATCAACTATAAGTCAAACATAGTGCTGGAGGAGTCATACAGGGTGTGCAATTCAATTTTTGGAAAATAATAATAGATTTTTGTAAATTGGTAGCTGAATATAACCAATCATAGCATAGTTTAGCAGTTATGAACATGAACTTAGGCCTCCAGTCAAGTTTCAATTCTGGTTCTGCCACTTGCTAGCTGTGATCCTTTTGCTTTTTTTTTTTTTTTTTTTGCTTCACTTTTCTCAGCCTTAAAGCAGGGATATTAATAGTATTTTATTCATAAAGTTGCTTTGAGGATTCATTGATTTAATATTTATGAAGATGTTAGAGCATTACATGGCACATAGTAAGAGCTAAACATGTACTGAGTGCCTAACTAAATGGATAAGACCCTGTTAGAAGTTATGAACATTTGTTTGAACTGTGCCCTAGAACCTACTATTTAACATGGTTTGTTTGGCTATTTTAAGAAAACATTCAAGTCCTTGAAAATATCCCCTCCATCTGTGATGACTGAGAACAGATTGTTTAATGAAGAGGAAATATGATGACTGTGAAGTTTCCTTGTACTGGACTCACATTGTGATAACTTCTCCTACCCTAGCAGCTTCAAACTGTACAGAAGGAAGTGAAGAGCATGCTTGTTGTCACAGTACATGCACTACGATTACTTCCAGAGAGAAATGCACCATTAAAGTCAAGTGTTATTCTTAGGGATAAAAAAAGGAAAAAAAGCTAAAAAAAATCCAAAGTTAAAAAAGTATCTGCTCTATCAAACTGGAGTCATGGATGGAATTATAATGATGCTCTCTGAGCAGGAACCTGAGCTGCATTACAAATGTGAAACCTTTTATGAGGACCAGATGGAAACATTAAATGTCTAAAGAATTTGAGAACATGTTAAAAATGAAAATCCCAATCCAAACACAATAACTATGTCTTATGTGTGCTACTGCAAAACCAGAAAATATTTAGGACATAAACTCCTTAAAAGATTGTCTTTCATTGAAAACTAAACAACACTTAAGAGATCCCAACTGGTGAAAACTTGGATGAAAAATCTTGCATCGAAGTTCAAAAAACAGCACTTGGACCAGAGCAAAAAGTGATGATAGAACTTCTGTTATTTGTCATTATTACAATATGAAAAAGAAAACAACTATAAATTCTAGACCTCAATCAATAGTGAGTTCCTTAACTGAGTCCCTAGAAGGAAGAGGTTGTAATTATTATAACCTAGAAAATCATATATAAATTCTTTGTTTATATCAAAAACAAAAAGAGTTGGGTTGTCTTTCATTTTGCTAGTTTCTATTGTATATCTTCTCACATTTTAGAAATATCCTAATTGTTTGACAAATGGTATGTGTGCAGATTTCCTCATACACTGTAATTTCAGAGGCAGCATTATTGTATCACCGTCTGTCTATATCCCAGTGGTAAATAGGGACACAAATAAGTGTCTCGTGTGCAATAAAAATACTGATACCTTGGAGAAAAAAACTTAGAAATTCAGTTCAACAGTCACCAATTACCATGCAATGTGAGTAAGATTAAACTTATTGTGGTGATTAGTTCACAGTATATACATACATCAAATCATTATGTATAACACCTTAAACTTATATAATGTTACATGTCAATTATATAACAATAAAAGTGGAATAAAAACATTTTCTAAAAAAGTAAAAGAAACAGAACTGGCTTCAAAGAGATTAGTCTAATACAATGACCCCAAATATTTTTCCTTCCACATACTGCTCTACCAGTAATATTAATAATTGTGATACTCTCTCCTGAAAATATTCATGTTGCTGTTGCTAATTGCCTGGTTATAGCAAAGGGGGAAATATACTCATATACAACTCCCACTGCACTTACTCTATGAACACCATTCCCACTCCTATTCATGACATATTTGTAACATAATAAGAACCACTGTTGTAGTGGGAGTCAAACTTACTTCCAATTAAAAACTAAATTTTCACTTATTACTGTCCTATAATGCTGAAGATTGATCCAGCATATATATATGTGTGTGTGTGTATACACACACACACACACACACACACACACACACACATATATATATATATATATATAGAGAGAGAGAGAGAGAGAGAGAGACTATATATATAGTCTTTCATAGGATGGTGAGGCTGATTAAAGCATGATGTCAAAGTCTTGTAGGAAGAAAACAGAAGAAAGTTAACGAGGTAGAAATTTAGGAAGTCATTGAGATATGATGGAGGGTTAAGACACATTATAGAGGGCTAACATGAGGATGCAAAATGAAGTATTAAAAAGAAAAGAAAAGAAAAATAATATCTACTTAATGCCTATTATGTATCATATTATCTGACTTAACCTTCACAATAAAATAAAATAAAACTGATGGCATAGTGTGTACAATGGGAGGAACAGACATGATTTAGTTCTTTCCCTAAGATCCCACAAGTAGTTAACAATGCAATCAGATTTTATATTAATCTATTGTTAAATTTTAATAATATTTTGAGGGATTTTGTTTTGTTTATGTCTTTATTTGAGAGAGAGAGAGAGAGAATGTGCAGAGGAGAGAGGCAGAGGGAGAAAGAGAGAATCCCAAGCAGGTTCTATGCTCTCAGCCTGGAGCCCAATGTGGGCCTGGGTCACACAACCCCAGGATTATGACCTGAGCCAAAATCAAGAGTCCAGTGCTCAACTGACTGAGCTAACCAGGTGCCCCAAATTTTAATAATATTTTTAAATTTACTTTTGCAGATAAAATTCCTTCTTTGGTGCAAGATATTTACTTTTACATATCTATCTATCTATATTTATCTATCACATTATTTTAAAAAATATTTTAATGTTTATTTACTTCTGAGAGAGAGTGAAGGCAAGCGGGGGAGGGCAGAGAGACAGAGGGAGACACAGAATCCTAAGCAGCCTCCAAACTCTGAACTGTTAGCACAGAGCCTGACATGGGGCTTGAACTCACAAACTGCGAGATCATGACCTGAGCCAAAGTCAGGTGCTTAACTGACTGAGCTACCCAGGCACCCCTACATCATCTGTTCACATTTCTCTCTCACATTCAACTTGGAGGCTCAGTGGTTAAAATTGGAATACTCAAAGAGTCTTCTCCATTCATTCATTCATTCATTCATCCAACAAATATGTATTAACTCCTTATCATGTGCTCTTTTGTTTAATAGGTTGAGGAAATTTAGCAAGATAGATAGATAGATAGATAGATAGATAGATAGATAGATAGATACGACATGGGCATGAACATACATGTGGATGTATACATCAAGTGTGGATAAGAACTATACAGATATCAAAGCAGAAGAAAGCCAAAATAGGGAGTGTTATTTTATACAAATGGTCAGTGAAGTCCTCTCCAATTAGATGAATTCAAGCGTTGACTTGAAAGAAAGAAGAAATTGGGCCATACAGATATCTTGGGGAAATTCTTTTTTGATAACATAAAATGGCACAGACCTTGAAAGGGATATTGCTTATACTGTTTGTTTGAGGCCCAGCAAATAGAAAAGTGTGGATGGAATGGTGTGAGGGGAAGGAACAGAGTTTGAGAAACAATCATTTGAAAACAATAGGGCCTTACTGGTATGGTACAAACAAGTTAACCCATACTCTGGAGGATTCTGAATAGATATGTGGCACAGATGCTCACATGTTATAAAGAATCACAATGGCAACTGTGTGGGGAATACACTGCAAAGATGAAAGGCTGAAGACCAGGGAAGAGGTTAATTTAACAACCCAGGTAGGAGACCATCAGAACAGTGGCAGTGGTGGTAAAGAGAAGTGGTCAGATTCTGAGTACATTGTAAAAGCAGAGCTGATAGAATTTGCTGAAGCAGTGGAATACGAAATGACCAAGAAAAGCAGGAGACATGGAAGACTTCAAGGTTTCTGACCTGAGAAATTAGAAAAAATGAAATTGCATTTTACCAAGACAGAGAACAAATTACAACAAAGTGAGAAGGAGGTGATGAAAATCATGATGTCAGTTTTAGATGTGCCAAGATATAGCTGTCAAGATGGCTGTTGGATAGGTATATAGGTCTGGACTTCAGAGAAGTCTGGCTAGAGATATAAATTTGGGATTCATCAGATATTATGAATAGAGCTATGGCACATTTGTAGACAGGTAGATATAATCTAATAGGATGGAAAATTGGTGACAGAGCAGGGGCAGGTGCAAGAACAAAGCCATTGATGGTGAGGGAGATACAGTGCACAATGGAAGGGCTAGCTTCAACCAAGTACACAGAGAATGGATCCATAGAAACAAGAGGAAGGCAGGAAACATGGGCACAGAGCAGATGGGAGGTAAATGTGGTAAATGAATGGAAGGTTTGCAAACACAACTACATTCAGCTCATCATCTATGTCTCATGCCTTGAGGGGATTGGAAATGCCCTTTCATCCCCCAAAATACTTTCCTTTGCCTCTTCTCTCTAACGTGCAAAATTCTCCAAGCAGAAATTAATTCTTCCGGTTTAATGTTTATTTCCATAACATGAAATAACACATAAAACCCCATGAGTCAATTATGCTTACATGAGAATGAATGTGTCAGGTCCTCACTGTAAGAAAGCTTTTAATGAGGAGACATGAGGGTATGAGAACTCTGAGTGCTTTTCCATAGGTGTTTGGAATTGGAGGTTGAGAAGGAGGTGGAGTGGAGGAATGCCACTGAACGTGGCACTGGAACGTGTCTATGGCATGTGTCCACATAAACACTGTGTAAGTAAATCAGAACACCTGGGATACTTGGCTCATCCCTTTATAGCCAGGTTACCTAGCATCAGTCAGTTGATGTCTTTGTTTTCTCATTGGTAAATGGAGATAAGGATTAGATGATATAATGTGTATATAGTATAACCTTTTTTGTAAAAAATTTTTTCAAATACTGCTACCTTATTGGAGCATATTTCCTGCTTGTTCACACTAGCAGACTACTTGCTGGTATACAATTTCCCAAGTATAGCTCACTAGTGATTAATGGCTCAAAAAAATAAGTCATCATAACAGGGGAAAATTCAAGGCTCACAGACATTTGTAAAGAAGAGCAGCACCACTGCTCTGTCAACCTTTAGTTTCATAGTCAGATTGGCACCACTTGGTAGCAATGAGAAAGCATTATATTTTATTCTTATATCCTTTTAACACTTATATCTATCAAGTAAAATTATTGCACATGCCAATTGATTATATACTCTCCTTGGTTAGATTAAAGATCCTTAATGGCAAAGTGTTATCATGTTTACTTTATCCAACAATAAACATGTTTTTGATAGGAATGGATCCAAAAATGAAAATGCAAGGCACACATCAGAATTAATTCAGCAAGTGATGTCTATCTAGTTTTTAGCCATCTAAAAAGGACTGACCTATACAAATACAGCAATGCTTTAAGAAACTCTAAACACAAACATCTAAATTATCAAAGTTCCAAGTACTTGGCAAAAACATTTTTAGGGTTCACCTAAAATATACAATTCATTAATGCATCTTAAAGCTGAGTCACATTTAAAAAAACTTTTATGCACAGAACTTCTTAGAAGCCTTTTTTTTTTTCTTCTGAATGTCTCTGCCAAGTTACTTTGCGGAAAACCAAAGCACTCTATAGCCACTTGTATTCATATTCATACCATAATTCATGAGGTAAGGATGGTAGAGCAGGTAATTATTAATTCCATTTGACAAAAAACCTACCAGTGGCAAATATACAGTGTATGTGCTCAGAGGTCATCTGGGATACAGCTGGCATTAAAACTCAAATCCTTTGAATCCCAAGCAAGTACTGTGTTTATAAAGATAGCTCTTTCATAATATTAGGCTCTGTAAACCTTTATTCAGATGAAGCAGTTGCTTAATTTAATCTACAGTTGCCAGATAGGGTCCTAAAAATCCTATTTTATCAATTTAGACACAGCCAGAACCTTGGCATGATTCTTATCAAGGCCCACATTATTTTATTTTATTTTGCATTATCACAAAGCTTTGAGTTTATTTGAATAGCTGATTTTTCAACTACATACAAATTCACTTGACTAGAAACACCTGTCTTAAAGATATAACCTTTTACTGCCTTCCAATTGCTAGGAGACAGAATCAACCTGATCAGTGATAATATGAGAAGGAAGTCTGTGTCAAAAGGAAAACAATGTTTTATTTCTGTTTTCATCCCTAAATATTCTTGGAAATGACCAAGATATAAAGAGCAATTTGATTTAAATGCTGCAGAGTCATCTGGATAAAAACAAAATACAACTTTCACTGCACTGAATATTGGTTATAAGAGCTTTCTACTATCTTTCTGCAGGAAGCATGAAGGTGATGTAATGACCCATGGGGGCAGATAAGATCCAAAGTTGCCATTTAGTCTGGCCCCTGTCTCCATTACAGTGTTTCACATAAGTGGTCCCACTGAGCAGAAACTCCTCTCCTTTTTATGAAACAAAATGTCTGTGGAAGAATGTTTGTGGTATTTAATAATGTTTACTAACAGTATGCTCTTTACATACAGCCCAAACACAACTGCAGCATGTAAGTCACTCACTTTATTTTGTACTCCTTAGAAACTGTTTATCATTACTTCCTGTCCTATAATCTTATCTTTGTTCTTCTTCCAGCAAATAGGTTCCAATTTGTTGTGTTTTTCAACAATTGTAGTTAATTTTATAAATATCATATATGAATAGGGAAAGAATTGTTTAATTTCTACTTTACTGATGAGGAATTTGAGGTTCCAAAGGTTAAATGGCTACCTCTGCCCTACTCAAAAACAAAACAAAACAAAACAAAAAACAGTTTGTAAGTGGTGGCGCCAGGATGCATGTCTAGATTCTTTGACTCTAGATCCTAAGCTCTTCCCAATGCTTCTCATGAATAAACTTTCTTATAAAAACAAATAACTAGGAGGTTAGATTCTACTGACTGGGGAAAACAACTTCACTGACATTGTGGTCCTTTGAAAACATTTTTTTCTATTTAGTACAAACATATTTAAATTAACTTAGAGAAAAGTGTTTCACTGGTATCCAGTTTCACTAATGGAGACAAGTATGGAATTCAAGAAGGTAACTGAATTCTTAAAGGATACAGATCATTTTATGGACAAAGACCTTTGTAGTTGTCTTTGTGAAGAATGAAAGTGATTAGACCCCATAACACATGGTGATTTCTCTTTCAATTTAAATTTTACCTTACTGTGGAAAGAACAGTTAATATGGGCTTTAAGATAAAGAACGATCCTAGGAAATGAAGTATCCTATGAAACTAACTGGTGTAAAAAGAATGAATATGCACAACAATTTCTTAATAAAAACTTATTTAATTAAAACATGTCATATAAAATAAATAATTTACATTATGATCTATAGGTTATAAATTTTTACATGGAATTGTAAGCTATGGATGCATAAGTGAATTGATATCTGCTGATTACCTGTCATTGACCAGGGATTGTGCTAAGCACTGTGCACACATTAATTTAATCTTCATAGGGTCCTCATGAGATACAAGTAGTATTTTTTAAATTTTGCAGATGCACAAAGAGGAACCAAACTAAGTTAAATGGCTTGTCCAAAATCTAGTGTCTGGTAAAAGTTGGGAGTTGGGATTCAAATGCTGTGCTCTGCACCAGACCACCCAGCTTCCTACAGTCCCCGTGTTGTTTTGGTAAACATTAGTATGTTAGAGACAACAACTCTGATTCCTGAGTGAGCATAGACCTAGCAGAGCAAGCTGATAGGTGAAGAGAAAGGCCATAGTTATCCCCATAAAATCAAAATTTGTGTCTGGATTTCACCGTAAAATCTCCGGAGGAAGCCATGAGCAGCTGAGGTACCAGCAAGAGAGAGTTGGATCCCTTATTTTTTTTGTCAACCTCTCATTGGGAAACAAATAGTCCTGATGGTGAGAGAAATTTCCTGTAAAAACTGCAGAAGTAATTGTGGCCCAAATAAGCCACAGAAGCACTCTCAGGCCTTCCATACTCAGTCGGAGCTTATTAATTTGTGGAGGAATCGAAAGGGTAGCAAGGAGACATTTTGAGATAAGTGACTTTTTGATGACACTGGAATTTTTCCAAGGTATTTGTTCACTGAATCCTATATTAGCTTTTTATATGTGGGATCTTGAAATAAATAAAGCACCTTCTTATGCTTTTGTTTTGTTTTGTTTTGTTTTGCCTTTGCTTTCGAGCTGATTGATGCAACTAGATGGAATTACTTCAGTGTGGTTCTCTTCCTCTCTCTTTCACTCAGTGGACAAATAGCTTTCCAAAATAACAAGGCCATAAAGTTTCTTAGAGGGTGTAAGCTATTCACACTGGGTCTTCTGATATGCATACTAGTATAATTACATGTGTGATTATCACATGATAATAAATAAATTATATTTTGTTTCTTCAGTATATGGGATAGTCACGCTGTGGATAATGTAAAATTATTTCTTTATAAATTCACACACATTTTGATCCTCAAATTGGCACAGCCCATGCCCAGTGATGCTTTTCAAATAATGAAAAATAATTTCTGCTTTACCAACCAAGGCTGACAGTAATGTGAATATTTGTGTATGCTTAGAGATTTAAAAAGATATTTAATTAAACATTAGCATTTATTATGTGATTTATAATGCATGAAAACTGTGTTAAGTATTGTAATACATTATCTTGGAAGATAAATAGGTAGTGGGCCAGATAGATACATTTTGTTCTTGTTTTGTTTTGAGAGAAAGAGAGAGAGAGAGAGAGCATGAGCTTGAGCAGGGCAGGAGCAGAGAGAGGGGGTGGAGAGAGAGAATCATAAGCAGGCTCTTCACTGCCAGTACAGAGCCCAGCACAGGGCTCAATCCCATGAAACATGAGATCATTACCTGAGCCGAGATCATTACTGAGCCAAGATCAAGAGTTGGATGCTTAACCAACTGAGCCATCCAGGCACTCCCAGATAGATATCTTTTTTAAATTAAGTTAACATTTGAAAATATTTAAACATAAGGCAATTTTCTCCATTTTGCAAATGAAGAAATTGGGGTCCAAGACAATTAACTGATCTAAAATTTCAATAGCCAGTCAAGAGAAAATACTAAAACCAACTGTCTTTCTCAAACCCCAGACAATGTAACATAAAATGGAGATTATTGGTAAAAAATATAATTCAAGATAACATCAAGACTATACAATGATAGAACCCCTGGTATAGTATATAAAGACATTATATTCCATTCTAATGTTACGAGTTTTAGAGTTTTTTTCTAAGAACTATAAACTTCTCTTCTTAGGGAAGGAAGGTTTAAATGCTATAGACATCCATCCTCTTAGGAACTGTGATAAGCACCTACAATCAACAATTTATCATTAGGAAAAGTCATAACTATTACAGATGCCTCTAACCTTCCACTATAACTGCTCCAATAGTTTAGTTTTACAAATGGGGGCACAAACTTACTTACAACTTGTCAATATGCTAGTACACTCTTAAGAATTAATCTTAGGAGCACCTGGGTGGCTCAGTTGGTTAAGCCTCTGACTTCAGCCCAGGTCATGATCTCATGGTTCGCGGGTTTGAGCCCCGTATCGGGCTCTGTGCTGACAACTAGCTCAGAGCCTGGAGCCTGTCTTTGGATTCTGTGTCTCCCTCTCTCTCTGACCCTCCCCTGCTCATGCTGTCTGTCTGTCTGTCTGTCTGTCTCTCTGTCTCTCTCTCTCTTAGAAATAAAAAAAAAGACACATTAATCTCAGATTGTGATATGGGAACATGCTCATGGAATGGAAATATAATCCCATACTTTAAAAATAAACATGAGTCTCTTTTTGATCTCAAAACTACTGCTCTCCATGTAAACATGCTCTCCTCAAACTAAAGTAAACACACACATTGTGTTAGATATAGTGAAAGAAATAGAGACAGGGTAACTGTAGACAAACATTAGTAATTAGTAAATGTAGGTAAAGGATGTTCATTTTGCTACTCTTTCAACTTTTTGAAATTTTAAATCTTCACTCCCACTGACCTCTCTTTGTCCCAGATACTTCCAACCTCTTCATTTATCCTGCTGCCATTCCTGGACATTTTAGATGAATATAATTTTAATGTTATCAATTGTCTGCAGAGGGGTGCCTATATGGCTCAGTCGGTTGAGCACCCAACTTTGGCTCAGGTCATGATCTCACAGTTTGTGAGTTCAAGTCCCACATCAGGCTCTGTGTTAACAGCTCAGAGCTTGGAGCCTGCTTCAGATTCTGTGTCTCCCTCTGACTCTGCCCCTCCCCTGTTTGCTCTCTCTCTCTCTCTCTTAAAGATAAACATTAAAAAAATTAGGGGTGTCTGGGTGGCTCAGGAAGTTAAGCACCTGACACTTGATTTCTGCTCAGGTCATGAACTCACAATTCATGAGTTCAAGCCCCACATCGTGCTCTGCACTGTCAGTGCAGAGCCTGCTTAGGATTCTCTTTCCTTCTCTCTCTCTCTCTCTGCCTCTCTCTCTCAAAAATAAATTTTAAAAAGCATTTAAAAATTATAAATAAATAAATAAATTGCAGAATTCTAAGACTTTATCAAGCACAGATACATCGAAACTTTTTCTCTCTCCACTCATTTACCTCTTAAACTGGGGCGTTTTCAACTACTTGGATATTAGGGAATCTATGTGAGACGCCTCCAAAGTTCTCTAAGCCTCCAGTCATCCATGTCGTTTTGTTTACTGGGGACTCAGAAAAAGATCATCATCTCCCTATTTTTCAAGGAATACCCAAAATGGTCCCTAGAACACTGATGTTCCAGAACGTGCAGTTTTAAAACAGTTTTCTTGAAACCATACTGTTCCTTACCCTTTATTTCTTATCCGTGTAATTCCCAGTAAGCCTGAGTTGTGTGGGGTAAAGGTAGGGAAGAGGAGGACCAGTGGGTCTGTCAGGGATGCATGCCATGTTGCAAACATTCTGTTTCATAAAACATCTAGAGCAGCACTCATTTTTTAAAAAATTTTAAATGCTTATTTATTTTTGAGAGAGAGAAAGCAGAGCGTGAGCAGGGGAGGGGCAGAGAGAAAGGGAGACACAGAATCCAAAGCAGGCTCCAGGCTCTGAGCTGTCAGCACAGAGCCTGACCTGGACTCCAAACTCACTGTGAGATCATGACCTGAGCCGAAGTCAGAAGCTCAACCAACTGAGCCACCCAGGTGCCGGCAGTCATTCTTATTCTCCCTCACAGAGAATATACCTAAATTCTAGCAAGAAGTAATCTGAGATGGTCAACAAATTACTTCAAATTACTTTTTTTTTGAAAGCTTAAAGTACACAAAGAGATTGAAACATATCTGTGTCAGACAAACTACTAGGAGTGACAGAGGTCTCAACCTCGAAGTGCAGAAAAAATGAGACAGCATCAAGTGAAAAATTTCACCCCTGCTGATGTCTTTTCTAAAGTACAAGGGTTATTAATTCACAATTTCCTCACTCTGCAAGTCATGGACTCTTACTTCCAAATTCCCCGTGGGGAAATCCTATAAAGAACTCAAATTGCCGCAGCTCTTGCTAGCGTTAATATTTTAAATGTTGCATCAGTGGAAAAACATAGATAACTAAACATTCTAATATATAAAATGCAAACATTTTAAAGGCCAAATAACAAATAGATTCCTCTGTGTGACACTTCCACCCAGTTAACAAGAGATATGTAGAGATTTCCTGATCTAAAGCGCCAACTGTGCTATTTGATGCATGAAGAATAACCAAATAAATAATTGTACAGTACTATGGACAAATATTTACTTTACAGCACTACAGGCAAGGTGGTATGATTTGTACAAAATGGCTTAATTAAATAGGCTACCATGTAAAACACTTAGCCTCTAGTGAGATGTTGTAACTAAACCTGTATCTGCAATATCATAGAGCAAAAAAAAAAAAAAAAAGTTAGCCAGTTAAAGTAGCCCTACCGGCAAAAAAGAAACACAAAAAACAAAAAAAACAAAAAACAAAAACAAAAAAAAAATTAGATGGATGGAGTAGGATAGGTGCTTGCAGAATAAGTATTAACTAAGCTGCCTTTTTTCTTCCTTCATATCAGGCCGAAGGAAAGATATTCTAAGAATAAAGAGTAAGAAACAGGAACCATAGTCATTCTTTCTTTTGTTTTTCCAACAATATTAAGTGCCAGTCTTTCTTGTAGGTGCCTGGGAATTAGTAAACAAGATAAAATCCCTGCCCTCATGCAAATTTAGAAAGATTGGCAGATAACAGAAAAAAAAAAAAATAACAATATAACAAACAAGCATGTCTTTTCAGTTGAGTATTATCAAGTAATAATAAGTACCAAGAAGAAACATAAAGCAGAGTAAAGGACTAGAAAGTAAAAGCTGCTTTTTTTAGATAGAGGGGTCAGAGAAGCCTTCTTTAACAATTTATATTTTAGTAGCAGCCTGTATGGAAGTAAGAGAGTGGGTCAAATCAACATCTAAGGTAGTAGTCTTCCTGGCAAAAGGAACACCAAGTGCAAAGGCCCAGGAGTGGAGACACGGTAAGTTTGTTGAAAAACATAAAGGAGGCTAACGTGGCGGGAGAACAGGAGACGAGGTCACAGGTAGCCTGGAGCCAGATAACACAGGGCCTTGTAAACTGTGATAAGCATGCTGGATTCTTTCCTGAGAATCATTTCAATGCCTCAATCATAATATTGCTGGTGTTTTCACAGTTATCTTAGAGAAGGAAGCACCTATAAACAACATCCAAGGAGAAAAACTGAGAGACCACAAAAGAGGGAAGAACGGGAAAAGAAAGTAAATGGGGTTTCACAAAGAGGGGATAACTTTAGCAGTTGGACAGCGGGCATGCTTCCCGGACCACCTTCCAGCACGTATCTTAAGGGTTGTCATCATTACTTTACACAGCCCATTTACAGGAACTATTTTTAAAAATTCAATATATTGAAGACTTGTGGACACTAAAAGGCCAGAAAAACACCATTTATAGACTTGCATTACTGAGGAAATGCTTGCTCTGATTAAAGCAACAGACTCAGGCTATGAGGCATAGATTTCCACTGGTGTTCAGTTCAGCCTGTAAACTAAGATAATTTCTGTTAAAAAAAAAAAAATCCTCCAGGACTATACACAAAACACAACACAAAGCACCTCTTGTAAATGAGGACTGAGCACTAGGGTTTTCCCCAGAGGCACCATCCTCACAAGCACATTTGCAGTGATTGTTTGATGCATTTGGGGACAGTGTACATCAGCTAGTACTATGCATAGCATCATTATGTAGGTGATAAATGTAAGGGGAGACCAAATTTACATACGTTCCTCCCATGTTCCATAAACAATAATTTGTTAAGCCATAAAGAATGTCCTAAGTACAGTTTTCAATGTTATGGGATATACCCAATAATTAGAAGTCATTACTCTCAAATGTACATTCTCCTTTTTCCCTTCACTTCTAATCTCCTCATCTACCAAGCCATTCTCCATAATGCCTGCCAAGTCTCTTCCCAAAGTAAAAGCTATTTATGGCAATCCCCTCCTCACTACCTTGCAGTGGCTCCCCACTGATGATGGAATAAAGCCCCAAGTCTTGTTCATGATATTGGACTCTCTAAAGTATGGCTCCAATCTATAGGCACTGTCTTACTTCCGATCTTTGTCATCTTGTACCTTATGCTGTGACTTTAGTGAACTTTGCTCACTTTCCCCCATGCTCTGAGTCAAATCCCAGATCAGGTCCTTATTTGCTTATTAACCTGGGAAAATTACTCATCGTCCTGTGCATCACTTCTTTCCCTATAAAACAGAAACAATAATACTGTATAATTCATAACTAATGGGCTCTTCATGGGACTAAATAGGTACATATATTTAGAAAAATGTCAGATATGTTGTAAGTGCCAATAAGTGAGAGCTTTAATTACTGTTACAAGTTGACAGAATTTCCTTATTATTACTATTTCTCTGACCAAAAAAAATGGCCTTCCTGCCCACTCTTCTCCTGGAAAACTGCTACCGACTTTTCAAAACCTCACACAAATTTCATCTCTTTTCTAAATCTTTCCTAACAGTGATTCACTTTCTATAGGTCTTTATTTCTTCTGTGCTCTCATGACAAATTGAGACATCATTGTTCAATACCATTATTTACACATCAGTGATTAATTAATAATGCATAAATTTGTTTGCCAGACAGTATATGAGTTCTTCAAAGGCAAGGGCTCTCTATCTTTCTCATTTTATATCTCCTAAACCCAGAGAAGGGATTGGAGTACAATAGTCTCTCAATAAGTGTTTTGTTCAATCAGCTGTTCAATCAGTAAACATGTAAAGACATAAATATTTCTCAAAATCTATCCAATATAGCTAGCAAATAGTTCAAGTAAATTGAAGAATAATACAAGGTACAGATATAGTAGGTCTAGCTAAGGAACTAGGCCTAAATTGCATAAGTTTGTGCCTAACGTGTGCCTAAAATTTAGAGGAAGGTCAACTATACATTATATTCATTGTTCTATTTTTACTCTTTCCCAGTCATTCCAGCTTTGTCTTGTCAGGTATAAACTTCTTTAGAGTATGAACTACGTTTTTCAATACATTTGCACTCAATTATTAGGTATAAAAGTACACAGTCATGAACCTTTGTTAAAACAAGGAAAGATTTACAAAATATAGGTAGAACTAAATGGAGGAAAGAGAGAAAAATACAAGTCTTTTTTCTGATACTAACTCTAATGGAAAGAATCTTGCTCCCTGGGCAGGCACATTACCAAGGGCAAGCAAGGATAGATGGACAGAGTGTGGTGCTCACCAATACATTTGTTCTTCAAGAAGAGAGTGTAGAGAGAGGTGTGTGGTGAGCACAGGATGTAGCGAAGGCCATCACCAGTAACTTTCTTTACAGAGTATCACTCTGCTGATGCTGGAAAAGAACCAGTGACTGAGGTTCAAACATCAGCAAAGGAATGAAGGTTGAAGAAGCTGGACACTATGGCAAGTGCCAGTCCAAAAAAGCACTGCAGGAGCCAGACAGAATAAGATTATGCCTCACAAGCTGTCACTCTTTGGGGTTAGGAATAAATAATATGTTGACCTAAGGACTCTGGCATTAATTTTCCAACTCCATGCACATTTTATTTGACACTCTGTAATGTAAAATGTGTTTTTTACCTGTATTTTTTCATATCATCTAACAATGAGTGTGGTGTCTATTACTGTGTTTCAGAATTCTAAGAAGAATTTGGAAATTGGGATCGTGATTCAGAGTCAATTTAATGGCTGATGGAGTAGAAATGCACGGAAGAAGCTAAAGCAAATTCAGAACATTTTAAATATCTGCAACATGTAATCTTGAAAAGAACAGGAGTTTAGAGTATTCTTATACTCCAAATGAAACTTAAATGAGATAATATATGTGAACATTCTGGTAAAGAGTTTAAAATATAGCAGGTGTTGGAATCCACATAGATTGAACCAGAATTTTCTCTTGTTCACAGCAGTGCTCAATTCTATATGTTGAGAGTATAAAAAAGGATCAGTTAATAATGATCTTTGAATTGATGTGGTTCTTATAAGCCTTTTCTTAGTATTCATTGAAGACCAAAAACCAGATTATAAATATTATATGTTATATACAGACTTATCATCCAGAAGAATTTTCCAATACCTGGACTATGAAACAGTGAGATTGTGTACTAAATAAGGTTATAAAACTATCTCTCCAAAGTCACTAAAAATAGGGCAGATTTCCAAATGTCATAGATGGAGTAACTGGTCTGCCCAAGGGTAAAAGGAAGCAATGAGATAATCACCCAAATTCCTTCCAGATTCAGGATTGTTTAAATATCCTGATTAGTGACAACACACTGACTACCTACTTTTGTCTTCAGATATTTTAAAAATAATCCCAGAGTCAGTATTTCACAAGTGCTTTTTAAATCTTCTGCCATTAGCCCACACTTCAGAATTTGGGTTTTCAAAACCAGAACTACATGTTCATCTGACCGAAATATGAAATCTACAAATAACTAAAGATAAAAAAAAATTGTTCAGTGGGTTTAGACATAAACTGTATCTTCTGCATTGTTTAGCTTCATCATGAAAATTACTTTAATTTCAATGCTGGAATCAAAACAATCCAGTCTTCTTAAAAGAAGCCTACTGTCTACTGTAAAGTAATAACATGTTTTTAGAGACTTCTAAGTGCATATCTTGGAATTTCTAACTTAAATGCATGGTTTGGAAAATACCAATCGTTGATCGTGAAAGGATAGTTACATTTCATCATGACAAAGGAGCAAAAATAAAGTACTTATGCTGTTATTTACTCATGTTCCTATTACATATGATGCCAAAAAAACAATTTTTAAGATGAGTGAAAAAGTCTTTCAAATACATAAGATATATGTATATTTTCTAAACAAATTTTAATGGAATGTTTCATGCAAATTTGAAAAATATTAAATGTACACTCAAATAGAACAATAGAAATAAATGTAATTACGGACATAATAAGGACTTGAAAACAAACTGATATAGCTTTACTAAGAATGGTAAGAAGGGGAGTATGTGAGTTGAGGAAGAAAAAGGGTGAAAATGAATCACAGTCATAACTCAAGTCATTTTATAAGTTTGGTGACTAATGGATTCTTTAAACCTATATTATGGTACATTTTAACCAATTAATGTGTTTTATGGGGTTTTTTGACAATCTATAGAAATTTTTGTTTTACCTCAGCTAGAAGAAGATCACTCTAATAGCATAAGTTACCTTAGATATCAATTAATTATTCTTTTTGTAACTCATTGCAAGAAAATTTGTATAATGCATGAGTAAAACTGGCTTTTTAATCACTTTAAAATTTGGATTCTTTTGAAAAGAAAAAAATCCAATATTTATAGCTCATGTTCCTAGCACATCAAAAATCTATTCTAAGTAAAAAGAAAGGTCACATTATTATATTCAGAAACTCTACAGTAAGGAAAATATTACCAAAGTCTTATGAAGATTTACCATTATCTGAAAATTAGCTTACTAAAATTAAATGTCCTTCTTCTCAAAATACTGGTTTAATATTAACACAAGTAGTAAAACACATAAGCCTATTGGTTAATTACACATTTTCCATCTCTGTTCTTTTTATGAGAATGAATTATACCCCCATCCCTTCTTTTATTCAGTTATACTACTTAGCAAACTATAAGAAAATACGTACACATTAGGGGTAGAGTAAACCAAGAGAGAAAGGCGTTCTTCAGTATATGCTTATATATAAATCCTCTCTTTATATAAATGCCACCATTGGTGGGTTTTTAAAAACTAATCACGTGCATTCTACGTATGAGACTACAATTAAGATTTAATTCATCAAAAAGATGATATGAAACATTCTTCAATAGAGCAACTATATGAACGACAGTCCATTCTCAGAAAACAAAAGCAACCATACCATCTTTCTAGGTAAAGTATTCTTTGGCTAACCATGTGGTGACTATCAAAGGCAAGCTACATATTTCTAGGGGTAAGCTGAATTTGCTAATGCACTGTGCAGTAAATGAGACAAACATTTCAGATGAGTGGAAACTAGAATTTAAGTAAATATTAATGTGCAAACCCAGATATCCAGATATCCTCAGTTTATAATGTTGGTTGGCAACCTAATGTGAAGTCACACAACCACTGTGCTAATTAGAATTGCTTTTAAGAAGTACTAGCTCCCTTTATTGCTATGGTCCCCATTAAAAAAAACTATACAGATACCCAATTTTGAAGGGTCTCTTAATCTGAAGAAAATGTATCCTCCAGAGAAATCTGAAATGCCCTAGTTTGATGCTTAAATTTCTTTAATTTTAAATTTCTGTATTTAATTTCTATTGTGCTTTTTTTTTAACATTTCATTATCATACTGATTTAAGGAAGCTACCCTATTGTATGTAACATATATATTAAAGGTGGCAGTCTCAGTGCAATTATTACAGAAAGTTCTTGGATGTACTTACTTGGCATTCTTAAGTAAACTGGGAATTTATTTATTATTGCCTATAAATCTGAAGTTACTTTTTTTTTTACAAGAGGCTCTTAAAGATAATAGCAATTTTAATCTAAATAAGACTAATTAACCATGTAATTTCAGAAGTGATAACTTAGTTCTCTTTTTCCTTAAGTAAACTCAATAAATAAAAAACGCACTAGTTTCTACACTACATAGATGGCAATACAACAATTAAGTTTGATTTTATACATTGTCATAAGAAATAAAGCAGAACTAAAATTCAAACATTTATTCTCATACCAAAAATACGCTATTAAAATTATCAACAACAGCCACAAAACACACCAGAAAAAGTCAGCTATCACCTCAACAGAGATTAAACAAAAAACTGAATGTTAAAAACTCCTTCAGTATTTAATTTACCTAGAATCTGCTAGGTATTTTTTGGTAAGCAGTAATTTTAAAGACTCCCTACAGCTAAAGGCTTATTCGATCTGGAAACAGCTTGGGAGCACAATGATAATTTAATATGCAGTGCACTATGTATTCTTTAGCGGACCCACTCTCCATTCATTTCACACTTGTGGTATGCATTATGAACAAAATTCAAATGTTCTGTTTTCTACATTTCTGAATCACTGCCGCTACTGAAAAGCACTGCAGACACCTCCAAGTCCCGTCTTACCATGTATGAGCCACAGTGAAGCGCCGCCGTTGCCGGATGCTTTTATTCACGAGCAACTTTCTGAAAAAGCATGGTGAGTTCCTTGGTGAACTGCGTGGAGAAATTTTAGGAGATGTAGGTCTGTTTCCCGGTAATCTTGGAAGCTCCAGTTCTAAGTGCATTTGCTCCTTGAAAGTCTTTATGCAAACCTCAGATTCAGAAGCAGTAAGTTCTTTTGAAGATTCTTTTGCTGTCATGTCTTATGTGGAGTGCTGGCTTTCACCACCCAAAACAAAACCCTCAAACATAGCAGAGACACAGCTGCAGGTTAGGAGGCTGATGAGTCTGCAAACTGTTTTCCAGTTTAATTTCGGAAGCTGCGGCTCCAGTGTTTGAGCTGCTTAGAGCAAGAGCAGCATACTCAAAGAATGGCAAGTCAGGCTGTCACAAGGAGCTTTATCAGCCTGGCTTTGCCTCTGAAAATGCGCCAAAGTGCTTCCTATGTCAGTAGCCTCCTTGTGGATGAGGCTTGTCTGCAAGCTACACACTGACACTCACTGAATTCATTCAGCTGAATATATCAACTCATGAAATATTCATAAGGGCTTCTGATAAATCCTTTACATGTATTTTTTAATCTCATCAAAGAAGCTGCACTCACTAATGGATAGTCGGCAAATCCTTGTCACTTGTTTTGTTTGCACAAAAAGCAGAACTAGAGCCTGTCCAGCATGTGTGATATTTAAAGTCTTCATTCAGAATTATCTTGCCCTGTAATGCACACAACACTAACTCCACCTACCAAATGTTTATTGGCCTGGGATTATTTAAATAATCACACTCTGTTTCCCCCTCAACAATACCCTCCATGGCTCAGATTTTCACAAGATTTGTACAGCTACTGTTCTCATCAGAGTGAAAACATTAAATCAGGGACTGTCAAAAAGCCTCACTAAAACAGCCCCCCAAATTCCATTTCTGAATGAAAAAGCTGATTTGCTGAAGTTGTTTTGCCCCTCTCTTCTCCAGAAGATCCCAAACAGCATCAATATAAAAAATGTCAGCTAACAGGAAAACATTGGACTTGGTTCATTCCCCTGAGGAATTTAAAGGCTAATCTTTATTCCAATAAACATTACCCTCATTCTTCTGTTTAAGCTCATTGTTCAAGGGCTGGCCACAGCAGCCACTCTGTTAGATGCAAAGTCACTTCTGAAAGCCAAAACTCCACAGAACAGAAATGGAGGTAACAATTGGGAAGAATGAAAGCTGCTGTGTAAAGTGCAGAGTCCAAAGTCAAGCATTGCATTATGTGTATGAGTGTGTGTGCAGGTAGGTATGTAAGACAGTGTATGTCTGTAAGTGTGTGTGTGTGTGTGTGTGTGTGTGTGTGCTTTGTTCACAAAGGCATACAAATGAAATGTATGGACAGGGGAATTCAAAAAAGTGTCTCAAGTACCAAAGCAGATTGTTGTAACCTGAAATTTCCTTTAGAAATACCCTGGAATACAGGTTCAATATTTTAAAAGGCACGTGGAAGTGAAAAGAATATGGTGGTGCTTGAAGTGTACAGATGTTGTGAAAAGTCTGTACCAGCAATAACTGCCACCAGGGCCAATCGGATCTCATAAAAATTTGACAAAGCAAAACTGGAGCTAGTCAGCAAGAGTGACAGTTAAGGAATGATTCATATGAAGACTTCAGTGAATAAGGGAGAATAGTTTTCCTCTAAGGTGTGAGGACTTCCACCTTTATAAAATCATCCACATACATCATATATTCTGACTGCATATCTAAAGGACTGAAAAAGAGCAGATGATGACCTAGGGAAAAATAAACCCCACACCAGCCTTCAGGAGAAATGGGTCAAGCCTAATAGAAAGGATTTAAACTCCTAGTTTATAGGTACTATCTTGGAAAGATATTATACTAACACCCTAAAAATATATCATGAACAGAAGCAAAGTTAGGGAATTTCAGAGTTGGAATAAATCTCAGTAATCACCTTGTCCAGCTTCTCAGTTCAAAGACAGAGAAAGAGTCCTAGAGAACTTCAGTCACTTGTCCCAATCACATTTGTAGTTGACATTAGAGCTAAAGATAAAACCCAAGTTGACAGTCTTTCGTTGTATGAAACTAAGAAGTCAAAACAGTGGTTTTGTCCAGCCAGGCTCTAGTACATCTTCTTTATACATTTGAGTAAGTCTTAATATCATGGGAGGAAATATGGTTATTGGTACCTATTATTTACCACATTATGAAAACAAAGCTAGGACTTTCCTCCAACGATAATGTGATTTAAAGCTAAAACATGAGGATATATGATCCTGCCAATACTCAGAGTGTCTTATTTGAAAAAAAAAAAGCGCTTTGAAGTTACCAAGGTTTTTCTCATATTCATTTTTTAAAGCTGCCAAAATACAGTAAGCATTTCAGGGAATTTTTTTCCTCCTAAATTATGGCAAATTTCGTAACTTAGATTTAGCTGTAGGTAAACTGGGGTTCAAGATAAGGAAATGTTGACATACACTTACCTAAAGTAGCATAATGATGCAATTATAATTACTTTTCAATTCTTATTGGCAATTTATGTGACATTATGTGACATTTCACATTACTCTTTTCATTTTGCCTGTTATGACAAGCCAATGCCCCAGTTAAAGAAATTTTGAGAATCATCCTAAGAAATAAACTTCTCAAAAATAAAGTCTGTTAACTCTACCTGCTCTAGATAACATTTAGGAAGGAATACTAACAGCAGTTAATTTAGATACAAAACTTAAAAGATAATGAGACTATTTTAAAGTCTGAATTAGTTACCTTCGAGGAAAGGAAATGTATATCTACAGTTAAATGCATGAAAGTTTGTTTCTAGAGTCAAAATATCAGAGAAAAACTCAATATCGTGTTAAATATTGAAGCCAAGATGAATCTAGAAAGTAGGAAACAGGAGATGTCATCTAAGAAAAAGGACACAAAAGTATAGTAAAAGCAGGTAACACCCTGCTATATTTTAGCAAAGAATATATTGTTCTGAGGGAGACAGCCAAGAAAACTGGAGGAAAAAAGAAAAACAAAAAAACAAAAAAAAAAACAAGGAGAAAGCAAACAGTTTATGTGTCTTTCCAAGAGGCTAGGAAGGAGCCAAAGTCAAAACCTTCCTATCTGCATGCCATGCTTAGCTAACCCTTGGCACTCCAAAAAGAGAGATGAGTAATTCTGAGTCAATTTATTAGTGTGCAGATAGTTGCCCTTGGGAATTACTTGAGAATGCCAATTAGAGCTACGGCTCAGTTTGAAATAATGAAATTCCTAATATCCACATCCTGTTAAAGTGATATGAATCAAGAATCTATCATAATAAAGTATCATTAAAGGATCTGAATAGAATTATATGGTCAAAAATAATAATGTATTATTTATAAACATTATGGACAAATTAACAACACTTTGACTTTTCATTAACTTGAAAAGGAAAGCAAATTAATTACAACCAGACAAAATTATAAACTTGTAGTACAAGTATTATAACATTGTTAAAATGTATTTTAAAGGTTACACTTTGTAATCAAATTTTTTAAATGAAAATAACTACATTCTTTTCACATTCAAAACTTTTCAGACTTTAAAAGTTTGCCTGGAGGGGCACCTGGGTGGCTTAGTCGGTTGAGCATCCGACTTTCGCTTAGGTCGTGATCTCGCGGTTCGTGGGCTCGGGCCCCGCGTCGGGCTCTGTGCTGACAGCCGGCTCAGAGCCTGGAGCCTGTTTCGGTCTGTGACTCCCTCTCTCTCTGACCCTCCCCTGCTCACGCTTTCTCTCTCTCTCTCTCTCTCTCTCTCCTAGAAATAAATAAAAACCTTAAAAAAAAATTTAAAAGTTTGCCTGGAATAAATTTTCTCTGAACTGACTAATTTTTAACTAACTGCTATTATAAAACTATTTTAAAGGCATAAAACCAGATTCTATACAATAACATCGTGTATAACAGTGTTGAAAACAAAAAATATATATATGGCTCAACATTTACCATGAACACAAAGCTGGATATTTGAGAAGACAGAATTTACTTGGAAGTTTGTTTTTGAAGAGGAATAGGTTTAAGACCATTTTTCAACAGAATGCCCCACTCACCACAGATGGTAACTTCTCTCAATTTTTCGATTTCAGAAATATCTCTATTTAAAGAAATAGAACTAGAGTTATTCTAACATGACTGAGGAAAATATACCATTCAGTTGAATGGAAACAGTTGTCTAGCCATCTAGAAGAGGAGCAGTTAACTGACCATTCTTTAAGAATTAAGGGATGGTAAAAAAGGTGTCTACATTGCATACCTATGGGTGTTGGACTTTTTTGTAAGCATTTCAATAAATTGTTTCAATGTTTCCTCATTATAAACATATCAGACAAGTAGTATTGACATCTCTATTGGACTTCCTGGTGGCATTAACCTCTGAGACCCTTGAGGGCTGAGCTAAGCCTTGTTCATTTCTAGAATATGGAACAGTCTGGCACAGACTTCATATTCACTAAATATTTCTAGACTAAATCCACATTATTTTGTTCATTTTCAGATGATATCATCAAGATACAAAATTTTATACTTTTTAAGGAGTTGACCCTACGCCACGCTTTTTATAGCAGAGGAACCTAATGAGACAGGAGAGGGAATGCACGCTCCCAGGGTGGTCTCGTCATGTCACTAAAAGTGTATTTTCACAAGTACTAAATTTCCTGGAGTCTGAAGAAATCTAGCATGTTATCTTTATAAGATGATATGAATGCTTCACTTTTACCCATAGGACACTGTTTAATTCCTCAACATTACTGAAATAGTGCTCCAGAAAGATCGGCTTTAACCTGTACTACCTCCAATGTCACCTAAATCCTAGAGAAGGAAGCTTATACCCTCATTCCTTGAGCATGGTATCACATGGTTCGTAGAGATGGTCCCATTCAAGAAAGAAAAGCACTCCAATGACTCTTCATTACACTCAGTGAAAGCGAAGGTCCACACGATGGCCTAGAAGGCCCTAAATGTTCCCCATTCTCATCTCAGTACCTCTCTGATTCCATGTTCTTCTGTATTCCCCCTGGCTCTCTGTACTCCAGCTTCACCGGCCTCATTTCCTTTCACTGAACATGTTGTGGAAGTTTCTTCTTCCCCAGGATGTCTGAATGATTTGTTACCTTATCTCCTTCTAGGGTTTGCCCAAATAAGACTTTCTTGATGAAGTAAGTCTTCCCTAGCCACCCTATTTAAAACCGCTGTCTCTCCCATTCTGTATCAGTTTCCTTCATATATCTGTCAGCATATAATACAGTATATATTTCCTGTTTACTTGCTTGCAATTATTTACTCACCCTAGAATTTATGTTTCATGAGAGCAAGAGCTTTGTTTTGTTCACTGGTGTAACCCTGGAATACTACTGGCCACATAGTAGGTACTTACATAAATATATGTTGGATGAATAAATGAATGACCTCCTCAGTGCATAATAAGACAAGGGAGGAGGGGCACCTGGGTGGCTTAGTCGGTTAAGCGTCCGACTTTCGCTTAGGTCATGATCTCGCGGTTCGTGGGTTCGAGCCCCGTGTCGGGCTCTGTGCTGACTGCCAGCTCAGAGCCTGGAGCCTGTTTCAGAGTCTGTGACTCCCTCTCTCTCTGACCCTCCCCTGCTCACGCTCTCTCTCTCTCTCCTAGAAGTAAATAAAACATTTAAAAAAAAAAAAAAAAGACAAGGGAGGAGAGTAACAGGCAAAAATGGGATAAATGACCTCTCTCAGAGGAGAGCCAGAGCCATAGTGGCATAAAGCCATAACCCTTCCACAATGTTGTGTATTTTTTTATGTTTTTATGTCATTTTCACACCTTGAACGTGTTAAACGTCTCTACTTTCTTTGCCAAGAATACTGTCTCATCCATTAAGGGTAAATTCAAATGAAAACTCTTCATTGAAATCCTTCTCAGCTTCCAAAGGCAGAGTCCACCATTCCATCCCCTCTGCCAGCCACCAGCACTGGATTCATCTTCAGAATATTTCAGAGGTTATCGTGGTACATATTAGTGTTTGTCTCCTGGAGTAACCTATGAGCACTCCAAGGACATAAACTATTTTGTTCATCTCTTTATCTCCACAGTCTGACATTGCTCTGAATGATTAATATTGGTTGATTAGAACTATGAACAGAAAGTGAATGTAGTGCCCCAAATCAAGCCCTCTTGTCATGTTCAGAATATTCTTACTGTCTTGACAGCTAGTCCAGCCAATGTCCTAATGTCTTGTACTTGAGCTTATGAATGTTTCCAAAATGAGTTTTTAAATCATAGCAGTTTGGCTATGTTTTCCATTTTAACTAGCATTTCTTCATTCTTTACAAAAATTATTACTATTATCATTATTCACTATTAGTATCATTCACATTCTTGCCACAGTGCAGAAGCAGAATACCGATGTGTCACACCCTCTGTTTGTTAGGTGGTGTACAGGCAGGACAGACTTGCGAGGCCGTCTCCTCATGGTGCTTTCTGGTTTGGGCAGAGTAATTAGGTGCTTCTTTCACAAAGCACATCCTGTGAAGGCAGACTGCATAGACAAAAATACGAAGGAAGCTCCTCTCTTTGTTTCCTAGGTCATTGTTAACATCAAGATATATTAGCAAAGATGAGTCAGATACCTAAATACAAGAAGAGAAACTGTTCCCATGGTAGGTGTTTTAAAATCTGCATTAAAAGAAGGTATTCCAGTCCCCAAGGATAATACTAACCTGTCAGCAAATTACCTAAAAGGGTGACTTCAAATGAATAGGGTATTAGGGACATATATGTTAAAAACAAAGGCACATTTAGAAAAACCTCTTTCTCTAAATGAGCTTGTATCTTTTTATTGTTTCTACTCTGTCAGAAGTCTTCTGTAAAATATGTTTAAAAAATGGTATGGTATTAATCTACAGTTAAAAATTTTTTAATGTAAATAATTATCTGTGTAAGACCAATTAACTATGATACTACAGAGATCATAGAAAGAGTATAGCACACACGAAAACTAAGTCAAATTCACTCCATTGCTCTTAAAAAGAGACTAATATTCAGGGATCCATTTCATACTTAAATATATATTTCCGTGTAGTTAATAGAAACAATATTTTTCCTAAATTAGTAGTGTAACAGGATGAGTCTAAAAGGGCACTGAATAAAAATGAGTACTGAAAATTCTCTCAAAATAGTGAATTAGATCATGATGATGGGCTCGCTTAATTTCAAGTTTGTTTATTCACAACATATTCTGTTAATTTATAATCTATTCATATTTGAAATTTTAAAAATTCAATAATATTAGTAATGACAGCTTTTTGGTTTATAATGAGGAAAAAGGAATTTTATGTATCAAGACTGCATGTGATGTTCTATTATTAAGAAGTTACTCAAATTTAATTTCCTATAAATATTTCATACCATTGAAGCAGTGCAATATTAGCATATGTAAAATCCAAGAGTGGGGACATTTTATATGCATGCATGCCAAACTCTGGAGCAAAGATTTTTAAATAGAATGTATATTTTTATAAGGCTCCCTTCGTTACTTTTTGTCTCTCTTGTTTTCTTTTTAAATTTATCATGCATAAGATTGACCTTTTTGGAGACCGTCCTCTATGAAATGTAACGTTATGTCTGGCTTCATGTAATTCTACCAATATCAGGATAGAGAGCAGTTATGTCAACCCAAAAACTCTCATGAGCTGTGCTTTTATAGACATATCTTCTTTCCACTCCTGACTCCTGGTGATCCCTTATCTATTCTCCATCACTGTGATTTTGTGTTTTCAGTAATGTTATAGATATGGGATCACACAATACTTTACCTTTTGAGACCAGCTTCTTTCATTCAGTGCAATGTCTTTGACATTTAGACAATGTTACATTTATTAATAGTTCATTCCATTTTATTTACTGCCAGGTAGTTTTCTGCTGTGTGGATTCTGCTGTGTGGATGTACCACAGTTTCTTTTTTATCCATTCACCACCGAAGGAACATTTGGGTCACTGCTAGTTTGGGACCATTATGAATAGAAATGTGATAAACACCATGCACAAGTTTTTCCAAAAATATATACTGTCATTCCTCCAAGGTAAGTACCAAGGAGTGGCATTGCTGGGTCATATGCCAAGTGTATGTTCATTCATCTTTTTAACAAAAGGTCAAATCGTTTCCTGAAATGGTCGAATCATTTTGCATTTCTATTAGCACAATGTGAGAGTTCCCAGTTGCTCCACAGACGTGTCATCACTTTGTCTTTTGAGTATTTCAGTCATTCAAATAAATGTGTAGTGTGTTTCTCCCACTGCTTGTGGTTTACAGTTCCCTATTGGCTAATGTTGATCATGTTTCCATGTGCTTATTTGCCATTAGTACAGCCTCTTAGGTAAAGTGTCTGTTCAGGATTCTCACCCATTTTTAATTTAGATTGTTTCTTTTCTAACAATTGAGACTTTCTTCCCCAATCTTCCCACTAATTTTTACTTTTCAAAGTTCTCAAATAGTTGATCCATGCATTCTGTCCAGGACTTAAAGCTTTATTTAGAGGTAGAAACAGGATGGAGCATGATTATTCCCATCTTACCTAAAAACAGAACCTTTAATAGAATAATATCAGTTACAAAATCTGAAAGTTTCAAATTGGTTTTACAGTTTATAACACTTTAACATTATCACCACTCTTCCTGAAGCCTTTAATGTTTCCATTCTTGACTTGGCCATTCCTTTATATCTGTACTTACATACTGACCATCAGAGTAACTTCCTGAAACTCACTCTTGCTGAAATTAGTCCTCAGTGCCACTACTGAGGGCAGGGGCACTATCACTGAGGAACAGCAGAAGATTTGATGCATTTTGTGGTGAGTTAAAAAGAAGCCACAAAGAAATGGATTCTAGGTGACTTCCAATCTCTCTTATCCTGACCATTTCCCCAAATAATAGTTTCCTTTTTCCATTGTGGCATCATGAATACTTCTAAAAGAAATCTGATCTTTTCACTCCTTCTTCTTTACTTCTTTCTATACTAATTCACACATGCCTCAAAGATATATACTTACTGGGGTGTCTGGGCGGCTCAGTTGGTTAAGCGTCTGACTTGGTTTTGGCTCAGGTCATGATCTCACGATCTGTGAGTTTGAGCCTCACACTAGGCTCTGTGCTGTCAGCTGAGATCCTCTCTCTTCCTCTCTCTGTCCCTCCCCTGTTCACTCTCTCTTTCTCTCAAAATAAATAAATAACCCTAAAAAAATGTTTTAAAGATATAATTATTGACTAGGTACTGTGTGCCAAGAATATGATTTCCTATTACCTTTGGTAAGCCTGTATTATTGCTTGAAGTTTTGATATTTGTTATTCAACATAAAATCATAATTCTAAAAAGCTTTATGTAATTTTTATTTCATCAGTGACTTGATCAATTTTTCAATTACTGTCAATTAACTTTTGTTTATTTCATACTTAGCAAATCTTTATTCTGTACATACATACTAAATCTTCATTGGCATGATGATGTATTATCTAAAAAAGTTTCAGCATCAGGCTTATAACTGCTTTCTTATATGTACATGCCTTACAAAATGCCTTACTCTATGCTCTTAGAGTAAAATATATTCTTTTCTTTATTGGGTGGTTAACATTTTCTTCAAAAATCAGGATATCATGCATAACACTTTCTGAAAAGTAAGACATTGTGCTTAAATGAACTCCATGGGTGTTTCTTTAATTAAAGTGTATTTATTTGACACTAAGTTTTGTGTGAAGTCAAAACTAAAATATTCATAAATATTCAATTCTTTATGTGTTACCACTTTATCCAAAACTCTTGCACACAATATGCAAAATGTTTTGTGCATAATAAGTGAATGTTTAAAAACCCAGGAATATGAATCAACAGTATACACTTAATAACTGGTATTAGTTCAGTGTCAACTATGAATCAGGTACTGTGCTAATCTAAGGAAAATTGCAATGAGTTAGCGAGATCCCCATCCATCCTCATGGTACTTACATGCTACCTATAGTCTAATGGCACAACTATTACAGGTCAATTCTAATCATAATTCTGAACTTATCTGCCTCCCTATTCGCCTACTCTCCTTTGAAAAGAGGTCAAAAACAGTGAAAAGAGGTCAAAAACAGGTTCTCTTCTATTTTCTTCAGTATTTGGGTTCTTCTCCATTTCATCCAGGTTGTCCTACAAGGTAAATATGGAGGCATTCTTTGTCCAGAGTTTCTTGAGGTTTTTTTTCTTTTTCCCTTAGTATATCCTGTTAGTCCCTATCCCTTGCCCATAGCTCAACTTATGATTTTTTTTTTAAATACCAAAGGAATGTAGATGCCCATCCAGTGACACATACCAACCAATGCAAACAAACAACAAACAGAACCTCTTGCTTCATCCTTGAATTCTAACTGGGACATAGGTGATTTCTATCCTGGTTTGTTTGTTTTTTTTAATTTTTTTAATGTTTATTTTTTGAGAGAGAGAGAGACAGAGCACAAATGGGGAACGGGCAGAGAGAGAGGGAGATAGAATCCGAAGCAGATTCCAGGTTCTGAGCTGTCAGCACAGAGCCCATTGTGAGGCTTGAACTCATGAGCTGTGAGATCATGATCTGAGCCAAAGTCAGATGCTTAAGTGACTGAGCCACCTAGGCTCCACTGTCCAGTTTTTAAAGTAAATGGTAAGTGGTTTTTCTTCCTTTGGTTCACCAAAGTCTGACTCCCAATAATGTCCTTTCATTTGATCTAGTTCTGTGACTGGGATGACAATGAGTAAGTCACATGATAGAATTTCAAAGGTCTATACTCTAATACTCTTATTTTATACCTTAAATAACTACAGCTCTTTCAACTATCCTTTATCAAACACAGATTGGCTAGTTTTTTGTAACACTGAGGCTGAACCCCTGAGATGCATAATAGTAATGGGAGGGTGTACTGGCTTGCTGTAACTGCCATGACAAATACCACAGATCAGGGGGATTAAACAACAGATATTTATTATCTCACAATACTGGAGATCAGAAGTCCAAAAGCAAGCTGTCAGCAGGGCTGCCTCCTTCTGAGGGTTGTGAAAGAAGGATCTATTCTAGGCCATTCTTGATGGTCATCTTCTCCCTATATCTCCTCACATCATCTTCCCTCTATGCATGACTGTGTCCACATTTCCCCTTTTATAAGAACACCAATCCTATTGGATTAGGGTCCATTTTAATGACCTCATTTTAACTTGATTACTACTGTACAGATTCTATCTCCAAATAAGGTCACTTTCTAAAGTAATGGGGGTTAAGACTTCAACATATTAGTATATAAGGGACACAATTCAACCAAAACATTCTACCTTCTGACTGCTCAAAATTCATGTCCTTTTCACATGCAAATTACATTCACCCCATTTTAATGTCTCCAAAATTCTTATCATTCAAACATCTACTCTGAGTCCAAACCTCATTTAAGTCATCCAAATCAGTTACGGGTAAAATTGAGGGCAAGATTCATTGTGGGACAAAGTTCCTCTCCATCTGTGAAACTATGAAACCAGACAACAGAGATAAAACAAGTATAAGATAGACATTTCCATTCCAGAAGGGACAAATTGAAAGAAAGGAAGGGTCATGGGTCCCAAGTAAGTCTGAAATCTACTTCTAAGAATTTGAAACTTGAAAATGATCTTCTTTGGCTCAGTGCTTGGTCCTCTGGGCCCTCAGACCTGAGCAGTGTGGGTCCTGCCCTCCAGAACTGAGGAAGTGGTTCACCTTCTGAAACTGAAGAAGAGGCCCGTTTCTGGAACCAAGATGGAAATGCCTTCCTGGGCTTATTCCTTCTGGGCTTATAGTGTCAGTAGTAGCCACTGGCCTCTGAACTGCCTTCAGGGTTGATCTTCACTATTCTTGAAAGATTACACATGTTTGCAACTGGATAGATCTTTCTGTCAGCCTGTTTCCTACCTATGAAATCTCAGAAGTCTGATAGCCTTCCTTCATTTCAGTCATTCTCTCTGTCTCCTTTCAATTCAAACTGGCAGTGTTTCTGTTATTACAGATTTTTTCAAAAAGCTGGAAGTCTCCCATGCAATTCACAGGGGTCTAAGCCATCAGACAAGCGAGTCCACCACAGTTCCTTCCTGGAAAACCACATCTCTATTCCTTACTTTTGCTGAGACGATTAATTGGATCCATGAGTTACATGGCTGGTTGTCCAGCTGACCCTTGATGTTCTCTCTAGAATACATTTTTTATTTCTTGTTTTGTTTGCTTGTTTGTTTGTTTCAATATGAATAGGCTGAGAATTTTCTAAGGCTTCAAGTCCTGGTTTCTTTTTACACAACACTTCCTTCTTCAATTTTTCTTTCTCCTCTTGTATTTTACTGTAAGCAGAAAGGAGAAACCAAGCCATGCCTTCAACACTCTGTTTAGACATCTCCATGGCTAATAATCCAAGTCTGTCATTTACAATTTCTACTTGCTACCCACAAAAAACTAGAACATAATTCAGCCAAATTCTTTGTCCCTTTACAACAAGGATCAATCACCTTTCCTCCAGGATCCACTAATGTGTTCTTCAGTTCCACCTGGGACCTCAACAGAGGCACTTTTAACATTCATATTTCTACCAAGTCTCCTCCAGGCAATCTAGTCCCTACCTACAACTCTTCTAGTCCTCACCCACAAGCCAATTTCAAAGCCACTTCCACATGTTTAAGTATTTGTTACAACAGCACTCCACTTCCTGGTACCAAAATCTGTATTAATCTGATGAAATACCACAGACTGGGTGGCTAAACATAAATTTACTGTCTCAACAGAGGCCAGAAGTACAAAATCAAGGTGTTGGCAAACTTGGTTCCTTCTGAGCGTTGTTAGGAAAGGTATTTTGCAGGCATCTTTTGAGGGAGTAAAAGGCAGAAGGAGAAGGAAAGAGCAAGTTGTGGGGTAAGATATAATAACTGGTATTTATTGAAAATGTACTATGTACTGGATACCTTTGCACATACTATCATCACTTATGAACCTCATAATAGCCTTTTAAAGTATAATCTACCCTTTACAGATCAACAAACTGAATTACAAAAAGGTGAGATGAATTACCCAACATCATCCATTTTGTAAGGATTTGAACCCAAAGTCACTGAACTCCAGAACTCCTGCTCTTATCTGTTATACTGCACTGCAAAAGGAAAATGAGAAGGAAATGTATGGATATGACCTAAATATAAAGAAAATTCCATGAACTTTAATTATGTTATATCCTAAAACTAGAATTGCTTCTCTATAAATGCCATATTTCACAATACAAAATAATTTGACTATGCAGTAAAAACTATTAGTTTCACCCAGGCAGCAACTAACTTCACTAATGAGCTATTTTAAAAATAGTTTTGTCTGAATATGCTCTTATTAGTTTTAAGTCAATTTTGAAAGGAAAAATATTGGCTGAACAGGTCTTAGCATATTCATTCATTTGCAACTCAAAACTAGAAATTTATTTGACTTTGACATGCTGTTAAAACCTAGGAATTTTTCTCATATACCTCCTTTTGTTTCTGATAAGTAGTAAAGACAGAAATGTCCTCCTATGATTCTATTGCTACCTGTTTCAACTTCTGATAGACAGTCCTGAAACTTAACATTTTGGGACTCCCAGGTTAAAAACGTCATTCTCTTGGTTATCATGACTATGAACAGTGTTTTATGATGAAATCCATACTGAGTTTCAAGTTCTGGGATCAGATTTTAAGCTGTTTCATTTGTGCTACATTAGCTACAACCAATATTTTTATTTTATTTTGGCAAATTAGAAATTTTAGAAGTGAGAAACCAAATTCTTAATGATACCACTTTTGTTTAAACTCTTCAAATTTTTATCTTCTTTGGACTGCAGGACCACTTTAACAGATACTCTAAGATGCCACTTCACACCAACCCCCAAAGTAAAATGTAGGGACTCTTTAATTCCATTTTCCAATCTGTGCTAACACCACTTCTTGGTTCAGTTTTCTGTATTTCCAGACACATTTGGGGATTCAATTTGAGTTACAGTAGCCACTGAAATTCATGGACACTGCTTGCCATACACAGAATCCAAAGAAAATTTCACCTTCAATAAATATAAATTCAAAGTGGAGCATATTGAGAACATAAATGTGATTCAAATAAAAAGAAAAGGAACCTCCTTCCCCCTTTGTAGCAGGTGACTTATGCTCTAAAGTCACAGCCTATGGTTATGGCTGTAGATTCCACTGGATTATTTTTTACAGCTAAGGCAACGTGCCTCTTAAGGCAGAGATCCAGATTTCTGAATCGTGACGGCAACAGCTGAAGACTAAAGATAGACGGTCAAAATAGCATTTTCTGTACATTTTCAGTTGTTGAAAAACCAGTTACAGTACATTATGTATGAAGTATATTGTTTTAATCCTGTGATGGCTCCACTGGACCCATAAATCTGTCAAGATTTATGACAGAAAATATTACGTCTTGCCTTCATTATATATGCATCTTTAAAATGGTGATGGCTCCTTTTCTTAATATAATATTTTCGAATGTATTTTATATAGGTGCCTACAATCTTTATGAACAAAACGTTCCTGTTTCAAATAAATGTTGAATTTATACATGGCCCGTTATATGGCTAAGAAGAACACTCACCTTAGGAGGAGCTATCTGCTTTTACCTCTGCCTAAAAAGCCCCTGCTCTGGATCCTTCTATGGTACCCTCCATAGCTCCTCAGACATCTGTTCATACATCTTCTCCTCAGAGAGGTTTTTTTTTACTTAGCCTCCGTAACACAGTACCCCCATCCCCCCTCTCCCTGGCTGCTTTGTTTTGACAGCATCCATTGCTCTCTGACATTGTTGGCTGTCTGTCTCTCCCACTAGAACAAAAGTCCCATGAGGACAGGAACCTTCAGTTTTATTCACCACGCTGACTCCACACCTAAAACAGTACCTTGTATGTAGTAGGCATTTAATAAATGTCTGCTTAATAAACAAAGGCCACTTAGTTAAATGGTAAGGACATTTATCAGTGCTCATCAATTTCCATCTGTCCCCTTGTCAGTAATCTCAACCAAGTCCTTAAGCAAATTCATTCTTACAGCCCTGGAAAGAGATGCTGGAAGACACATGTGAAACAACAGACCAAAGGTAAGGATGAGACTTGTCTTGAATTCTTCGCTATTAATGGCCTTTGAGTCCCACCACTGCTGGGGCACAATTGAAAGTCTAACCTTCCATATTCAGAGAAATATCTCAATTATCTGTTGCTTAGCCTGAACACTTCTTGTAGACAGAAGGCATAGCAAAAGTGAACTTGCGACCTTCTCAATGGAGTTACTGCACCACAACCCAGCAGGATTTGCTTTCAGATAGCACAATGGTAACACTGTGTACAGAGGCACCATTCACAGAAGACACAGGAGCTCCGCCAAAGGCAGGAAGGCAATCTGCATAGAATACTACACGCTGAGAGGCTTTCTTTTCACTTCAAAATGAGAAGCAAGCAACTTGGGGGATGGTAACTCTCCAAGTAGCTTTACATGTCCCTTAGGGGGAAAGACCCAGGATGTGAATCACTTCTTTCCTGAAGCATGCTTCCAATAAGGAGTTTTATTTTAGTAAAGTAACAGAAATGTTCTTTGAACTTGATATTCAAGTTTTTCAGAGCTCAATAAATATTGGAGGAGGAGGAGACGAAGAGGAACGAAGAGAAGAAGAAGAAGAAGAAGAAGAAGAAGAAGAAGAAGAAGAAGAAAAGTAACAAAATGTTTCAAATACAACTGAGCTAGATGACCAAAATATTTACTAAAGGGATAATGGTTAATGGGACTTTGAAGAATACCTATTAAAAATCCAGATGTGAGGCACATGGGTGGCTCAGTCAGTTTAGCGTCCAACTCTTGATCTTGGCTCAGCTCATGATCATATGGTTTGTGAGACTGAGCTCCATGTCAGGCTCTACACTGACAGCACAGAACCTGCTTTGGATTCTCTCTCTCCCCTCTCTGTCTCTTTCTAGCCCCCCCAAAATAAACTTTAAAAAATCCAGATGTATATAAAGAAATGATATGCCAAGGTGAGAGACCCTTAAATCTGTATAAAATTCTAAATAATTCAGTATTCAAAACACTGAGCTTTTTTTCAAGGAGATTTTCTGGTAAGCATAGTAATTCTCCTTTCAATTCTAAGCTATCATTTATATCGTCCAGAAATGCTGCATTATAATTAAGAACTATTTTGCCATAGATAACATTAGATTTCCTAAATAGTACTCTTGGTGTTTTTTCATTAAGATTACTAAGCACAAAAATACAGCAATCCATAAAAAAAATCTGTAAATGAAAATACTTATGTGGAAACAAATTAAACTGCTGGTAAATTGAAGAGCGATCAAGTAGGAGAACAACCTTAGAGAATGAATCTTTTATCAGAAGGCTGTGCCTTGAGATCTAACATAAGCCAGCTTCTTCATCAGCATAGTGCAATTCGTTCAAGCCTCTGGTTCTCAGTTCCTCACCTGTAAGATGTAAATGTTCATACCTAGTATTTTGCAAGGTAATTCATGTAAATTAACAAAGTACAATTTAAAATTTAAACAACATTGCATTTGCAATGCAATCTGGTAGGCACATACATTTGGATAGTATACTCCCTTGAAGGATCTAAAAAGTGTTATAGACATCATCATATTTGTTTTTAAGTATTCCCTGTCAGGAGGGAAATTCCAACCTCCGGGAGGCTCCTCAGCTTTTATGCAGAGTTCTCTGCTAGGTTCACTTTTGTTCCCTTTCCCAAATTTAAATAAAGTAAAACTTATGTGGAAACTAATTTGACAATAAACTATTTGTAAAAAAAAAAAAAAATTTAAATATATGTATATATGAAGCCTGAAAAAAAAATAAATAAAAACTTTAAAAAATGAAAAAAAAAAAAAAGTAAAACTTCCTCCTCGAGGCCTAAGGCAAGATTTTCAAAGCAGAGAGCAAACACAGCAAGAATAACATGAAGTTAGTTTCTGATTATTAGTATATGTAACATTTCTTGGAAGAAAGACCAAGAACAATAATATATCACTGTCTCCATTTCCCTATAGTAACCAGAATAAGGCTAGATCTAATTGGTTGGTTGGCTTTTCTTTTTCCATTACAAAGTGCAAAAACATATACAAAGGGAATAAACATTTGTTGAGGCACTATTTGTACTAAATGCTTGAGATATTATCTCATAAAATGCTTAAAATAATTCCATGATGTAGGTTTTCATAAAGAGAAAATTTCATAGAGAAAAGTTTGAGTCACAGATAGCTTAAGAAATTTACTCCAAGTCAAAGCACTAACAGTGATGTCCCTGAGGCTTTTCTGTCGATTATTCTTTGTTCTTTTCATTATATTAGTCCTTTCCAAGTGTGTTGTTCCATAACTGGCACTACTAGCATCGCTTTGGGTTATTTCCCAAAGCATATTCTGGATCTGTTTTTAAGGACTGCTACCTACTGAAACAGAAACCCTTAGGGTAGGGCCCAGCAATGTGCTTTCATAAGTTTTCAATTGATTGTGATGCACACCAAAGTTTGTAAACTATTACATTCCACCATGTTTTAGAGTTGATCTCATGGAATTCTAGCATATAATGAAACCAAAAGTAAAAAGGGGCAGAATTATATAGTTAGTAGGTCAGATTTCCTAAATATAGATTTACTGAGTTAGTTAAATCTGCCTTCAGCTAAGATAGCATGGCATTCTCAGATTCATAAATACTTAGGTCAGAATGACAAACAGGTGCTATCTCAGGTATCAAGTCAAATCAATTTGGTTGTCACTGGTTGAAACACCAAGATGAGATAAGAAGGTTTATGAGGCTGGAATCAGTGAGAAAGAATGCCACAAGTTATAAGTAATATTTGCCATGGGTTGGGGAAAAGGGAATGGCAGCACTCTACCAGTGTAGAGTGATCAACTGTGAGCTCCTCCAATTATGCTAATGACTGAATACAGTACTTCCTGTAGAAGGAGCCAACTTAAAGGTAGAATTTTAGAGACTCAAGGCCCACTGGAAATAATAAAACTTAATACAGAATTGAATCAATTAATGATAATTACAAGCACAGTCTCATTTTTTATTTTTTAATCTTATTTATTTTTAGAGAGAGAGCACAGTGGGAGAGAGGTGCAGAGAGAGAGAGAGAGAGAAAGAGAGGGAGAGAGAAAGGGGGAAAGGGAATGAATCTCAAGCAGACTACATGCTTAGCACAGAGCCCAATGCAGGGCTCAACCCCACAGTACTGGGATCATGACCTGAGCCAAAATCAAGAGTCAGATGCTTAACCAACTGAGCCACCCAGGTGCCCCAATCACAGTCTTATTTTTTGTAGTTGGACACACTGGTCACTGGCAATGGTTCTCAAGAACATCTTTAAGCTTATTAAAAGTATTCTATTAGAACCTTAAATGCATATAACTGAATGAAAGAAGCCAACCTGAAAAAGCTACAAACCATATGATTCCAACTTTAAAAAAGGCAAAACTATGGAGAAAAGAGAAAGATCAGGGTGGCGAGAGATGAAGAGGCAGAAGACAGAAGATATTTAGGGCAGTGAAAATACTCTAATAGTATAATGATGCATATAGGTCATATTATATTTGTCCAAATCTACAGAATGTACCAAGAGTGAATCTTCAGGTAAACTATCGACTTTTGGAGGGCAATTATTATACATCAATGCAGTTCATCCTTGGTAAAAATGTACTTCTCTGGTAAGTAATATTAATGATGGAGAAGGCTATGCATGTGTGAAGGCAGGGGCATATGGAAAATCTCTCTGCTTCCCTCTCAATTTTATTGTAAACCTAAAATTATTCTTTAAAAATTAAGTATTTGAATAACATAAAAGTATTCTCTTATATCTAGACCTCTAAGTAGAGATTGGGAGAGAGGCAATGATGATATAGACTTTCCATTTTTGTGACATAAAAATTATTCCAGCACTACATTTCTGCCCCATACAGGTTTTGCATTGTTTTCTGTGTTTTATGGATTGTTTTAGATTTGTCTGATGTGTGAATGTATCTGTCTCCCCATCTAAACTGTGGCAAGCTACTTCAGATAGAGATCTTATTTTGTTTCTTTGTGTCCCTCCCACAATATCTTCCTGTAATCTTCTGCTCATAATAGAACTTCAATATTCATTATAAAATAAGCCAACAATAAAAAGAAAATAGCTACTAATTCCTAAGTGTCTACTGTGTTCTAGCAGCTTTGCAGATATTGCAGTAATTTTACAATATATATTTTTATCTCCCATTGTACACTAAAAGAAACTCATGTTCTGAGAAATAAGACTCAAAAATGGAAAATCAGTAATTCTTGAAGGCTTTACTCAGACCCAGCGCTGTCTCATGCCAAAATTTTTTCTCCAACTAGAATATCTTTATTAAAATCCAATTATTCCATAAAATAGAGTATGTACTTATTATTTTATACACAAATATACATACATAAATATAAAAATAGTTACTGCATTTGAATACCTATTTTAGTAAACATATATTCATTCATAATTATCTATGAATTAAAGCATTTCTCTGTCCACCCATCCACTTTCAGCTTAGTTCTATGGAAATGGACTATATTAAGGGATAATTCTGTGTGGCTTTCCAGTTAATGAGAAAAGGGGTTTGGTTCTGGAGATGACATGTTTCCCAATATTGTCATTAGCTAATACTCAAAGTTAGCTAGCTCTAGATTTTCCTGGACAAATAAAAGGGATAGACTTTTCAGCCACTTTGCTCCTAGAACTTAACATAAATGCAATCAAAATAATGTACAAGACAAAGTATTTACTAGACTAGAAATTCTCTAGGGCAAAAATCTGTCACAAATGACTTGATGCATGACACAACGTAGGCATTCAATAAATGTTTGATCCTAAATAAGTTAAAAACAAGAGAATGTGTTATTTTCTCCTCCCTTTACTGCAAAGGTAAGAGGACTAATAAGTTATAGTATGATTCATATAAATAAGGGGAAAAAATGAAAATACTCTCCAGAAATGGCCATGTAGAAACTGTCAATAAATCAGAGCATATCAGATAGGATGTGATCCCTTCCACCTTCCTTTCACTTCTACTACTTTTGGCAAATAAAAGACCTTCAGGTGACTCTCTCTCATCCAATTCCACAGACACCAACTGAAGAATCATTCTTTGGCCAGAGCTAGATTTGATCCCAGATAGACTGATCTAGAAAATGACAAATTTTCCCTTCTTCAGGGAAGTATTTAGGTTTGCTACGGCTCTTCTCAAATAATTCTAGATCTATAAAACATTGTAGTAAAAAACAACCCCAAGGCTCAAAAAGTAAAGACAAGTGGATTTCCTGAGAATTCAAGATCTGTAATAAATGCTTAATCACAATGACAAAAATAACTCTGTATGTAACTTAGCGAGATATGTTACTGTAGAGAATGATACACATGTACCCAGCAGGCCATTTGAAGGAACCATCTCTGGCCTTTGGGGAGACTGACCATCTAAATAGCAAAAGGATTTGTAAGACAACTAGAATCTGACTTACAATATATATATCAAAACAGACCTGTATGTGACCATGTAAGTGTGTAAGTGCTTAGAAACGTAAAAATCAAACAAATCAGATTAAAAGAGACAGAAAATCCAACAAATGTTTACTAATAATATTTTAAGAAAGTTTTCTTGTTTTGTTTTATTTTGTGAACCAGTTTCTCCCTAGCCTGGCTAGAAAGAACAGTGTGATTCTGTACCAAAGAGAAGCAACAGTAGTGGATATTTCTTGGTAACACAGATAATGGCTTTTATACTCATAAGATACAAGACAAAGCATTTAAAAATCCAGAGGAAGAAGGGATTGTAATCTACTTTGTTTCATTATTGATCGTGATGCTCATTTCCAAAATCTCTCAAATTATGTGTTGTTATAGCTACGGGAATTTAGCAAAACACCTGCTCAGGCATTTCTGGAGATGATTATTTAGAGTTAGTCAATTCTGGCACTAATCATTCTCCTTCATTTTTTCTTGGTTTACCAAAAACAGCTGCTAAATTCATCTTCTCTGAACACTGTCAGGGCCTATCATATTCCACTTTTAAAATAATTGGAATAAATGTCATTCTCAACACTTTCATCTCACTTCAACTACGTATCATTCTCCCAACTCTGCCGATGGCTACATGTGCCATCAATTCTTTCCTTTATTCGCTGATGGGTTCTTCCATGTAAGTCACATATGTCTCTGCATGAAATGACTCCCTTAGAAATCTTCCCAGGATATCTACTGCTATCTATTAATAGAAATGCCTAAATAAGTACCCAGTGCCACATAGATTTTCATAGCTGAAGAAGGCAATGACTGCTATTAACATGTCTGCTGCTTTCTAACAAATGCATTGGTACTTGAAAGAAAATTTAATGGAGATGTTTTATGTAGAAAAAGCAATCAAATTATTAAAGGACCAGCTGCCATTTCCTATGCACATAGTCATAATATTATAAATTAAAGTACAAGCATTAGTCACCTATCTCAATTGCCAAGAATCTAGTCACTGGAGAATTAAGCAGATGAAGCTAAGATTTAGGTTCTGTGTGCCTATAGGTCTCACTATTTCTACTTTCTTTCCCTCCATCTCCCACTGCAATACCTTATCTTCTTGAAAATATCGACCTGGCCATGTCACTTTCTTGCTTTATAGTCTCAAGATACCAGGCACATGTGAGTTAAATTCCAATCCCTTTAGCTAATGCTTCCCTTTTCTCATCCTAAAAAAGTAGTATATTCTTCTGTAGCAAACCCAAGCCAAGACCCTGTTCTGCCTGGCCCAGGGCTTTCTTTCAGCCTCATCTCCTGCCAACGCTCCTTAAACACTCCTCCTAGCCACGTACTCAGTCCTCCAGCTGCACGTTTTCACACTTCTGTGAATTTAATCACTCCTGCTGCTTGTTATGCTTGCAATGTTCTTCTCTCTCTTCTCCCCCAAGAAAATTCCACTCAACCCCAGTAAATGTCACTTGATCACCCTACTCTTGGAAGATTCCACTGACACCTCCCGATTGATTTCCCACAAACTCTGGGAATTTTCATTGTCCTCAGTAGGTGCTTTTACCATAAAATTCATTATGTTACATACTTGTTAATTATACGTTAATATATCTATTTTTCTTAGTTGACTGTGAATTCCAAGAGAATGTGGTCAGTGTCTCAATGATCTTTATACTCATAATTTATACTCAAAGTGTAAGGCCCACATTCAAAAGGTAGTCACTTTTGGATAGTTAAATGAATAAAATATGGGTCCCAGAATATTTAACAGCAACATATTACACGAGTACCTCCAGTCAATAATCCTCCAAATGTATATATCACTCTTCTCCAAAGCCTTACAGGAAAGAGCACAGTCTAGCCACTACCACTGAACATATATTCCAAAGTTCATGTCCCATTGTTAGGTTTGTATTGCCAGCTTCATATAAAAGAATAAATGTTTATGACCCTTAAAGCATAGCTAACTTACTTAGAAAGTTATTTGTAACTCATAATTTTTAGTGATATCCACATAGTTAAATCAGTCTGAGTGCCTTCTACAGTGAAAAGTACAATAAAGATTTGTTGAATAAGTAAGTAAATAAATGAACAAAATTATTAATACACATAAAAATGATGCTTTAGGGGTGTCTTGGTGGCTTAGTCAGTTTAGTGTCCAACTCTTGATTTCAGTTGAGATCATGATCCCAGGGTCATGGGATCAAGCCCTATTTCAGGCTCCATGCTGAGCATGTTTAAGATCCCCTTTCTCACTCTGTCCCTCTCCCCTACACATGCTCTCTCTTAAAATGCACACACACACAGACACAGACACACACACACACACACACACACGCACTGATGCTTTAGTTTGAAGATGTAAAGAGGTATTCATACACTGTTTACTACTTTACCTAAGAAAGTTAAATAATGAAATGAACCTTCAAGATTGATATTTAGAAGTCTTATGAGTCTAAAATGGTTTTCTAATAAAGTCATATCTTCTCTGGCTCAGAAGTGCATTAGAATGAAAAATTAGTATGCACTGGTAGAGTACTATCAAACAATAATACTGAAAAAGTAATTCAACACAAAACTATAAAAGGATCTAATGAAAACAAAGGACAAATAGAGAATTAAAGAAAAAATCTCCACTATAACTTAAACTTATTTCTTTCTTAATGCTTTTGAGAATCAGACTAATAAAGTAATTGATATCCATGGGCAAAAGTGTAGAAATATACATCACTGCAAATGTTGTCATAATTCTAAATTTTGAAGATGTTGAAAATATAATGCAGATCTTTTCAAGAAAGAAGGTGTTTTTATTTATTTATTTATTTTTTGAGAGAGAGACAGAGTATGGGGGAAGGAGAGAGAGGGAAAGAGAGAGAATCCCAAGCACTGACAGTGCAGAGCCTGATGTGGGGCTCGAACTCACGAACTATGAGATCATGGCAAGAGCCGAAGTGGGACACTTAACTGACTGAGCCACCCAGGTGCCCTTGATATACTTTAAAAATGGTTTCTCAACTAAACAAGTGGCTAGGATAACCAACAGTTAATTGATTCCCTAGCAAAGTAAGAGAGCTAATGCCCAAAAACAGGCCTTTCATGCTGCATATGGCAGCAATGTGTTACTCATCAAGAATCCCAGGTGTCTTCCTCTTAGGCAGATGGTAAGATAGCGATTTCCGGCACGCTTGTGAGACTATGCATGTGATTAATTATGACCAATGGGTTTGCAACTGGATGTAACTAAATTAGTTATTGCCAGGGTGAGACCTTCCAGAGCTCTCTTTCTCCTCCTGCACTCCTCATGAAGGTGTCTGAGATGGTGGCTGCTGTCAGCCTGAGTCCCAGAATGATTACAATCTAATTACATCTAGCTCATCAATACCTAAGATGAATGTGTAGTGAGAGCAAGAAAAAAAACCTATAGTGTTTTAGCCTCTGAGAATTTTTGTTATAATAGCATAACCAGCCTATCCTGACTTACCCTGATAGAGTGAGGTAATTCCTAGGTAAAACCATGTCAAATATTTTACTACATCCACAACTAGATCAAAGTAATACAGAGATGTATACTCTGCTGAAATGAGACTATGATTATTTCAGCATACTTGCTCCCATTTTATTTAAGTATAGAGATGATCTGCATCAAGAAAAATGTTATAGTAAAAGAAAAATGTAGGTTGAGTCATAATTACATGACAATATGCCTTCCTGTAAGTCACTGAAACATTCCTTCTAATCATTAGTTTACTCTAATACATTGAAAATATGACCACTTATAAAATATAATTTACAAACTGCATTTTAAACATACATCTACATTGTAATGTGAAGTATATCCCCTATGTCACTTAAAAGTAAAAACACTAAACTTGTAATTGCTCTGGTCTGTCTGTTCAATCAACAAGGAAACACAAACTATGAGTTTAATTTTCCTGAATTTATTTGTCTCATCAAAGAGAGTCCTCCAATAATAAACAATTTCTCAATAAGAGTAACTTCTCATTACTACAAGATAATATTTTAAACAATGAGGAAAAAATTTTTAAATGTAGTCAGTCATGTAGGAAGACACACAACTGGCTCACAAGAAAAAGGGATCCCAAGCCGGGGACTGTGTGTGCCTTGTTTGCAGGCCTATTCTGTAGGACATAGCACAATGTCTGACACACAGAGAAGACATTCAATAAGCATCTGTGGAAAATATTAATATATACATGAGCCTTAGCAATAGGGAGAGAAAGGGGGGGAACCCTTAAAATTTTAGGTACTTAATGTGAAAGGAACTCACATTTCAAGTTAACATAGTTCAACCCCGTTTAATAAACAGGTAAATGGAGCCACAAAGAGAAGTCATACATTGAGCTAGGATTAGAACCCAAGTCATTGGTCTCTGACAATTATGCTATCCTTTACACCATTCTATTCAACAGTACAGATTGGAAACTTCTAGGTAGCATATTTTCAAGTTCTATCAAGTATGCATACTTTTGGGGAATGCCAATTATGTGTCAGGCAGTATGCTGAGTACTTGAATAAGGTATGATGTTTGCTTATAGAAGTGTATGCATGGTTACCTTGATCCAATAATTGAGAATTATCATGGTTGATAATGTTTATATTCCAAGTAGATTTTTTCCCCAACAGATAAACTGTTAAAAAATGTTGTCTTGGATTTATTGGAAATAAAGATAGCCATTTTAAGTAAAAAAACCTGACAGATTCCTGGAAATGATCCTTACTGTTTAACATTTAAATCTATACAAGTACTTAATGTGGTTTGCTCCATACGAAATATATTTAATTTTTATTTCAAAGATGCCATCTTTCTGTACTGGATTTACTTTGACAACAATATGTGCTTTGTAACCCTTTGAGAATAGGATCCTGCACCAATTTCACTGAAGTTTGTAACCACAGACTATGCAAAGCTGAATTCTAATTAATAGTACAGTAAAAGCTTTGTTCTCCTTGCTCAGTGGGGGAATGAGATGCCTTAACTCTTTAAGCAGGCATCAAATTCATGTTACCCAAGGTGTTTTCATTCTTCTAGATTACTTTTGCTCCCTTTTCTGAAACCTAACCCTAAACAAAAGGTCAGGAATTTAGTGAATTATTCAGATGTCTCTGCTTCATAAATTCAGCACATACGGATGCCTCATTTTATAGTTAATTCTAGCCCCATCACAATCCAGAAAGCTCACTGAGAATAACTTCTCCTTTAACTAAAATAATCACGTATGTTCAAGGGAGTAAAACAGAACACAATGAACAATGTAATAGGAAATGAACCAATATTACTTGAATCATTCAACCCAGGAATAAGCACTGCCACTAGGTCATGTTGGGATATATATTTTTCTAGTCACACAACACACACCACTAATACACACACACAAAACACACACATATATGTAAATGTTATAAAATTTTGTAGCTGTTTTTCACCACTTTACTAATATATTCTGTCTTTCCACAGCAGCAAATATCTTCTAAATAGTTTTAAATGGTCTGAAAGCAATCAGAAATTAAATCAAGCTCATTTATTAGATATGTAGAATTTTACTCCTTTTTAGAATTTTAAACAATGCTTTCACAAACACCTTTATGTACACTATACTATGAATATCTATTTAGACTTGTGTCATTTTACATTAGCAGGGACATTAATGGACACATTGTAAGCACATGGAATTTTCTAGTAAATTGGTTATCACACTATGGTTTACAAGGGTTGATTTCTCTTGTCATAACTAAAAGTACCAAGGGTGGTCAGTCTTGATCTTGATTCTAATGCATGTCTACTGAAAGCTGACAGTGTCTTTAGTTACAAGTGTGATTTTTCCCTATTTATTTATTTATTGTTTCTCAAATAGTTTATTGTCAAGTTGGTTTCCATATAACACCCAGTGCTCATCTCAACAAGTGCCCTCCCCATGCCCATCACCCCCCATCAGCCCTCAGTTTGTTCTCAGCATTCAAGAGTCTCTCATGGTTTGCCTCCCTCCCTCTCCCCAACTATTTTTCCCCTTCTCCTTCCCCATGGTCCTCCGTTAAGTTCCTCCTAATCCACCTAGGGGTGCAAACATACGGTATCTGTCCTTCCCTGTCTGACTTATTTCACTCAGCATAACACCCTTAAGTTCCATCCATGTTGCTACAAATGGCCAGATTTCATTCTTTCTCATTGCCATATAGTATTCCATTGTACAGATAGACCACATCTTCTTGATCCATTCGTCAGTTGATGGACACTTAGGCTCTTTCCATGATTTGGCTATTGTTGAGAGTGCTGCTATGAACTTTTGGGTACATGTGCCCCTATACATCAGCACTCCTATGTCCCTTGGGTAAATTCCTAGCAGTGCTATTGCTGGGTCAAGGGGAGTTCCATTGTTAATTTTTTGAGGAACCTCCACACTGTTTTCCAGAGGGGCTTCACCAGTTTATTCCCACCAACAGTGTAGTAGGGTGCCCATTTCTCCACATCCTTGCCAGCATCTAGAGTCTCCTGATTTGTTCATTTTAGTCACTCTGACTGGCATGAGGTGATATCTCAGTGTGCTTTTGATTTGTATTTGCCTGATGATGAGGGACGCTGAGCATCATTTCATGTGTCTGTTGGCCATCTGGATGTCTATCTTTGGAGAAGCACCTGTTCATGTCTTCTGCCCATTTTTTCACTGGATTATTTGTTTTTCAGGTGCGGAGTTTGGTGAGTTCCTTATAGATTTTGGGTACTAGCCCTTTACCTGATATGTCATTTGCAACTATCTTTTCCTATTCAGTCAATTGTCTATTAGTTTTACAAGTGTGATTTTGTACATTAATTTTTATAAATTGGAATAATTTCGCTTGGAAAAGCTGTTATTATTTAACCATTTTATTGGTCAGCACATAAACTGGGAAGACTTTTAAATAAACAACTATTTAAGCAATTCACTGAAAAAGGATAGTGTTGTATAAGGTATGGGCATTTTGCTTGATTCATTTCAGCTGGGAACTGCTGGAAAAGACTGTGTGTGTGTATGTGTGTGTGTGTGTGTGTGTGTGTGTGTGTGTATTTATGAGCACACATGCGTCTGGCTTGGAAGAAATTTTGGCCCAGTAAAGGTGCAATATCAATCACTTAACATTAATACATGCAGCATTTTCAGAAGAAATGTCTTCCAGTCTTATCTCTTCTCAAAAACAAGGAAATTTGCTTTTAGAAAACTGTTAGAAACTGAATTCTTCTGATATTTCACCAATCTCCAAGAATGCATAAAAGATCTTTACATACAAGTAAAAATAGGGCTAAAAGGAAGGAAAAAAGGAAAGAAATATCTAGATTCCAGGCGAGAATGTATGTTGCACAATTCAGGCTTAACTAATAAGTTCAGGTGATCAGTTTACTTCTACAACAGGTTGGAAGATTCCGTGATTTGAAGAATGAAGAATCAGTATGGCAGTGCTTGCCTCAGGGCAATGTGAACAAGCTAAGGAGAAGCATTGATCAGGTAGTACCCATGTGGCCCTAGGGTAAGACCATCCCATAACTGAATTCATAATCTTCATTTTCTGCTTATGGCAGGCTGCAGTTTGACAGGAGATAGTGTGTTTACAACAGTCAGATCGGTGTGAGAATGTCAGAACCCCGGTCCCAAAATCCCCTGAGAGGCTATGTTTGCTGTCACAAAGGTGCTTTCCCACTGCTGGCAAACAAACTGTCACCCACAGCTGGGTAACCTTCCTGCGGGGGAGCCAATGAGTGACACCTGAAGTACTAACTGAGCAGTTGTTTACTGACTTCGTACATCCCTCACTGTGCTGGGCATGCGGGAAAGTGACAAGGAAGCTTCAGACAAGGGGCTCGAATGGAGGGACTTAGGCAGACTTCCCACTGCCTGCAGTTGGGAGTCCAAATGCACTACTGTTCTAATCAGTACTTTGGGGGTTGCAAGTATCACCTACGCTCAAAACCCTAAGTACAAATAAAAGGGCAGGGACCTGGAGGCAAGAGTATTTTAGGGAGCGCAGAATGCATCCAGAGTTGACTTGTCACAGCTTGAGAAAGAGGACTGCTACATTTTCAGGATTTTTTCAAACTGGTTGATACCGCATTCGGAGTTTAGAATAAGCCATGGTGGAAGTATTTACACCACAGATACTAGAAAACCTCATAGATAAAATTTTGGTCTATCATTGTTCTTGTCATTGTTATTTTCTGGAGAGCAAGTTGTCAAAGGTGTCCTACCACAACTGCATATATCCAAGTTCACGCCTGTAATTTTCCTTTCTATGCCTGCAATTATTTACAGCACCCAATTTTACTCTCAAAAGTATTCCAGTTTAAATAATAACCTATATGATCCCCCTAATTTTAGGATACAGAGATCTCTGGGATTCAGGACAGGAAACAGACCTGCCTCAGGAGGCCTAAAGAGCTGGGGACTATAAATGCGGCCTAAACAGAGGGGCTATGTCTCTGGTTCTTTTTCTCAGAGATCACATGATGTTCCATCTTTGCTCATCTCTACACTTCATTTTTCTCCTTCTAAAGACACTCCCTAAGCAGTTTTGACATGGCCTCAAATAACTTCCCAAGCTTTTCAGTTTAGCCTCCCTATTTCAAATGTATCTTTTTTTTTTTAAATGTTTTATTTATTTCTACGAGAGAGAGAGAGACAGCATGAGCAGGGGAGGGTCAGAGAGAGAGGGAGTCACAGACTGAAACAGGCTCCAGGCTCCGAGCTGGCAGTCAGCACAGAGCCCGACGCGGGGCTCGAACCCACGAACCGCGAGATCATGATCTTAGCGAAAGTCGGACGCTTAACCGACTAAGCCACCCAGGCGCCCCATAGCCTCCCTATTTCAGGGTCATCTATGGAGTAGCAATAGTCTTGGTATCCTTGCCTCAAAGTCTTAAAGGCGAGAATCAGATTCCGCCAGTTCATCTGTTTGGGCCAAGCCACACAGCTCGTCTGTCCCTAGTAAGAGAGATTCTGCTTCATTTGAATCAGGACTCCCTCTCTGCCCAACTGGCCTTGGCTAAGTGCTGTCCTATGTCACAGCAGCAGACCCTCTCTGGCACTTGCAGGCACAAGAACAAATCTATTACACTTAGTGTTACAGATTCTTCAGCCACATTTAACTGTTTGCTATTTCCTGCAGAGACCATGCCCTTCCAAGCCTCCATGCCTTTGTTTTTTCCAGGCGATTCTCCACTCCCACCCCCAACACCCGCTCCCTTAAGGAACCCATCCCCATCTTCCGCTGCACAAGTCACATGGCATCCTATCTTGCTGTGTTGCTTTCCACAACTCCCCCCACCCCACATACATCATTATGTATTTTTCATTCATTCATCTTCCCATTGAGTTACCCTGCAGGCTGCACTTTCAAACACAGCAAAGTTCTGTCTCACCAACTTACTAGATATGTTACCTCAGGAAGGCTATTTAGATTCTTTGACTAACAGGAGATGATTATATTTATTTGGTAGGGTTGCAAGGACTAAGACACAGCAAATAGTAAGAATTAATTATCACCATTATTTGTAGTACGGACACCTTTAAGAGAGGAACCATAAAGTCCTAATATTATAATAGACACTATCTCCCAAAGAGACAATGAATAATGGAGGAGACCCATTGGTCTGTGTGGTCTGCCTGGTCTCCTTGCTGTTTCTCAAAAGTAATAAGCACACTCCCACATTTCAAGGCATGTCACTTTATGTGTTCTCTGCCAAGAACTCACTCATCCTAGATGGATATATGGCTCATTCCTTTATTTAATTCAGGGTTTTGCTCAGTTTTCACCCTCTCAAAGAATGCTTTTAAGCCAAGTCCATCTAACATGGCAGCCACCATTATTCTCTAAGCCTTTACCAAGCTCTTTCTTCTTCAACCTTCTTCTCTTTATCGTATTATTATTCATAAACATTCTGTGTGTGAGTGTGTGTTTACTGTCACCCTTACAAATACAAACTCCAGGGGCAAAGGATTCGTTCATTTTGTTCACTACTGAATATCCAGTGCCTAGAACAGTGCACATTTTAAAATCAATGAATGTTTTCCAACTCTGTATTAGGTGCTTAATAAATGTTTATTGATTTGAACTAAGATAAGTACAAAGCTATAGGCATGTATAAAGTGGAAGCTGAGTTCAGAGAAGGGAGTCATTATGATTGTATATTTTTACAGAGCTTGATGGTTTATACAGTATGATCACAAGCATCTTTTTTCTTACTCTTAAACCTCAAGCTTTCTAGAGACACCCAGTGGCCTCAATGGGCACTGCTTAGAATTGCAGATGGCTCTGAGTCAGAGACTCCTCCCCTTGCCACAAAGCAGTGTGAATTTTAAAAATATGGCCATTATTTATTGAGTGTGTGTGTGTGTGTGTGTGTGTGTGTGTGTGTGTTCACACACGCACAGAAGGAGGAGGAGAAGGGGAAAGAGAGGAAGAAGGGAATATATATTTCCAATTGAGTCTCAATCTGAGTCCAAAAGCCAGTTACTAGCCAGTCAGTGATGAAAGTCCCAGTCCAAGTCCAAGGGCACAAAAACCATGAGTAGTGATATCCAAGGGCAAGAAGAGATGTTATCTCTCAGAGAATTCACTCTGATTCCGCCTTTTGTTCTATTCAGGCCTTCGAAAAATTGAATGATGTCTACTACACTGGTGACAGTGATCTTCCTTACTCAGTCTACTGGTTCAAATTCTAATCTCTCCCAGAAATGCCTTACAGACTCACAAAACATAACATTTTACCCACTATCTGAACATAAAATTAATCATCACAGTAAATGAGACTAAATCAAACATATGAACTGGATGGAGAAGGGAATAAAGAAGTTTGAATATCAAATCAAATTCCTTTTGTTTTTTGGTTGAATCACTGAATTCACTCTCTTTCACTGTTGACAGCGAGGCAATGTGAAGTAGTGGGAAAAGCCTGCATTCAGCAGTCAGTGCTGCCACTTAGGAGCTTCAGGAGCTCAAGGGTGAATCACTTAACTCAATAAAGCTTCTACTTCGCATTATAAAAATGAGAGTAAAATAATTCTACTTTACAAGAGTATTAAGAATAATAAGCTAAGCAAATAAAGGATCTAAGATATAATAGGCAACCAAAAATGATACAGTTTCTTCTTATTATTATTACTACAACTACCACTACTATTATTGCCCTCCCACTCCCCAACTCAAGTGCACTCATTTGTATGGACTTGTCCGGAGAACTTGGCATCAATTCTACTGTCTTGCAGACATGTTGTATCAAACCTGACAGGAAGTTCACCTGCTCTGTGGGTTACTGATCCTTTATGTCAAACAGGCCTATCTCCTGGTATTCTATCTACTTTTCAGAAAGATGACTGAAAATTCCATTTAAGTGAATTCAGATTTCTAGAAAATTACCACATGTAAACACTACAAAACACAATAGTATCTAATCTTTTTTCAGAATTGGGTGATTGGGGCTTTTTGGTTGTTTTTTTTAAGTTTATGTATTTTGAGAGGGAAAGAGAGTTTGTGAGTGTCAGCAGAGGAGGGGCAGAGAGTGGGGGAGAGAGAGAATCCCAAGCAGGCTCTGTGCTGTCAGCACGGAGCCTGATATGAGTCTCAATCTAAGCAACTGAGAGATCATGACCTGAGTAGATACCAAGAGTCAGTTGCTTAACCTTGGCAGCCCCAGAATTGGATAATTGTTACGGAATCAGAAACAATGAAGCAAATATAAAATGTATAAAATTTGCATGAATGCTCATCAAAGGGTATTGATTTCAAAATTAGCATTAAAATGAATGTGATGTGATGATAAATAGCCTGGGTCTACCTTTGTGCAATTCTCAGATGATTCTCTATTTGGAAGAGGTGCGCTGTGTATTCAAACCAACATAAAGGGCAGCAGTATTAGGCCTTCAGGAAATTAACGGTGCAGCAATGCTGCCCCCTTGTGTCGGAAAATAAAACATGAAAATATTTTACTTCTTGCCTTGGAGGGACAGAATGGACTCCAATTTTAAAGGATTATTTACATACACTCCATAATCTTTTTCTCATACGTAGTTATAAAATGAAATACTTCAATAAAAAATTTGAGAAGGGCATGGTTGCAATTGAGGATGAGACTCCTTAAATATAAGGCATTTGGAATATAAATTGCCATTTGGGTCTCCTGTCCTCTCTAGTTTATGCATTTCCCTCTACACCTGAGACAAACATATTGTGGCCTTTTATCTATCACACATTTGGCAAGAAATAGACTGAAACCACCTCCAATACACCATCAAATATACATGTACATTTTGTTCATTGGTGGTTGGTTGGGTTTACCTAACAAGGGAACGAATGTGTGGGGCCTGGGGCTCTAGGTGGCGATGTGGCACAGAATCCGTCCCCACCACAATTCTTTGCTCGGAGTCATCTTTTATTCCACAAAACTAGATGCCTAGAATTTAACAGGTCTTATTCATTTGCTTTGAAAAAATAATTTTTGAGAGAGAGAGAGAACATGCATGCGTGTGAGCAGAGGAGAGACAGAGACAGAGAGAGAGAGAATCTTAACCAGGCTCCATACTCAGTGCAGAGCCCAACACAGGGCTTGATCTCATGACCATGAGATCATGACCTGAGCTGAGACCAAGAGTCAGACACTTAACTGACTGAGACATCCATGCACCCTTCATTTGCTTTGAAGGCAGTTCTACTGATGACAGTTACAGAGAAGAAGCTAAAAGCAAGAATAAAAAACTGCTTGAGTGAGAGAAGGCAAGTGTAGTCATTTCCTAAGGCTGCTGTAACAAAGTACCACAAACCAGGTAACCCAAATCGGGGATGTATTCTTCACAGTTCTGGAAGCTAGAAATCTGAATCAAGATATCTTCAGGGCCATGCTCCCTCTGAGATTCTAGGTAAAATACTTCTTTGCTTCTTTCTAGCTTCTCATGGTGGTCATAGATCCTTGGCATTCCTTGGTTTGCAGCTGCATCATTCCCTTATCTACCTGTCATCACAACTCATTCCTTCCCTTGTTTGTGTCTTCACGTGGCATTTTCCTCTTCTTTTATAAGGACACAAGTCACCCTACTCCAGTAGGGCAGCATCTTGATTATATCTGCAAAGACCCTATTTCCAAAATAGTCACATTCATAGATACAGGGCGTTGACATTTCAACATATCTTTTGAGACATACAATTCAACCCACAACAGCAAGGAAAATATTCTCTTGATACTCTTATGAAAGATTCATTCCTTTTTTTCCTGAATCTTTCTGGTAATTAATCTTAGTGTTTGTAGAGCATCAATCAAAAAATGATAGGAAAATAAAAACACATGATCGAAGAAAACTGTCAAACGGGTCATCTTAGTTAGCTCAGGCTGCCATAACAAAATACCACAGGCTGTGTAGCTTAAACACATTTTTTCCCTCACAGTACTGGAGATTGGAAGCCCAAGATGAGAGTGCCAGCATGGTTGGGTTCTGGTGATAGCTCTCTTCTTGGCTTAGAGAAGGCCACCTTCTTGCTGTGTCCTCGCATAGCCTTACCTCAGTGTGGACATCTGGACAGAAAAATCTCTCTCCTTCCTCTTCTTTTTTTTTTTTTTGCCATTTTAACCATTTTTTTATGTTTTTTATTTTTTTATTTTTTTATTTTATTTTATTTTTTTACAAATAGTTTATTGTCAAATTAGTTTCCACATAACACTCAGTGCTCATCCCCACAAGTGTCCTCCTCCATGCCCATCCCCCCCTCCCCCCCCACATCCATCAGCCCTCAGTTTTTGTCAGCATTCAAGAGTCTCTCATGGTTTGCCTCTCTCCCTTCCCCCCACCATTTCTGCCCTTCTTCTCCCCCTTGTTCCTCCGTCAAGTTCCTCCTAATCCTCCTATACGTGCAAACATATGATATTTGTCCTTCTCTGCCTGACTTATTTCGCTCAGCATAACACCCTCAAGGTCCATCCATGTTGCTACACATGGCCAGATTTCATTGTTTCTCATTGCCATGCAGTATTCCATGGTATAGATAAACCACATCTTCTTGATCCATTCATCTGTTGATGGACACTTAGGCTCTTTCCATGTTTTAGCTATTGTGGAGAGTGCTGCTATGAACATTGGGGTACACGTGCTCCTATGCCTCAGCATTTCTGTATCCCTTGGGTAAATTCCTAGCAGTGCTATTGCTGGGTCATAGGGGAGTTCTATTGTTAGTTTCCTGAGGAACCTCCACACTGTTTTCCAGAGGGGCTGTACCAGTTTACATTCCCACCAACAGTGTAGGAGGGTGCCCGTTTCTCCACATCCTCGCCAGCATCTAGAGTTCTCTGATTTGCTCATTTTGGCCACTCTGACTGGTGTGAGGTGGTATCTCAGTGTGGTTTTGATTTGTATTTCCCTGATGAGGTCTCTCCTTCCTCTTCTTGTAAGGTTACTAATCCATCATGAGGGCCTCACCCTCATCATCTAATCTAATCCTAATTACCTCCCAAAGGCCCTTTCCCTAAATACCACCACAGTGGGCATTAGGGCTTTAACACATGGATTTAGGGTGTACAGCTGAGTCTACAGCAGAAAAAGAGCAATCTAGAGGAAGGACAAGTCTGCTTTAAAACAAAACAAACAGAACAAAACAGAGTCATACTTTCCTTTAGTCTGGTTATTCACTATACTATACCTTAAGATGATCCTGAAAGGTTTTACAAGAATTTGGACTTCCTTGTCAGAGCTTACCTTGGATCCTTACTCACTTTGAGATGACTAATGAGATAAATTATGACTGAAGGAATCTGGGTCTTCCAACGAGATGCCAAGAATATAAAACTGAAGACGATGAGCATACAAACATTACCAGGAAGCTGTATTCCCGGGTTTTCTATTACAAGCAAAACTATGTAAAGCCAGAATTAACGATTCAGAACATATTGACAAGAGATCGCGCATTCTCCTCAAGTACACACTGACCAACCCAAAGACGGATGCTATGTAGAATCGACACTGACAGGCCACACATTCTACTCTGTGGTTTAAAGCTCTCATGTCCTTCATTACACTGTTGCTTGCATGTGTTCCTAACCTTTTCTCTGCAAAAGATATTTTTGATGATTTTCTTCCAGAGCATGAATGTTTTGAAAGAGTTTGGGTATCGCTCTTAAAAATAGTAACAGTTAACATTTGAATAAATACTATATACCAAATATCAAGCTGGGAAGTTATAATTTACTCATTTAACATTCACAGAGCTCCTATGATTTTCAGATGGGACACAAAGAATGTTTAAGGCACTTATCTAAGGCATCACCACTGGTAAATTACAGAGCTCAGAAATGAGCCCAGCAAATCTCCCACTGGCTTAACCTCACTAATTCTATTTTTTCATGTGGTACCTACTGTAGTGATATTACTTTTTTAAAAAATTTGTTAATGTTTATTTTTGAAAGAGAGAGAGAGAGACAGAGTACAAGCAGGAGAGGGGCAGAGAGAAAGAGAGGGAGACAGAATGCAAAGCAGACTCCGAGCTGTCAGCACAGAGCCTGACGCAGGGATCGAACCCACAAACCAAGACATTGTGACCCGAGCCAAAGTCAGATGCTCAACCAAATGAACCACCAGGCGCCCCTCTTAATTACTTTTTAAAGCAAATTTCCAGTAATCATAAGTCCCTGTCATCAATATTTTCTCAATGAGGAAGGAAATCCAGAGGGTTTAAGAATCCTGCCTAAGGCCATACAACATAGGGAACAAAGGCTGGATTCCATTCCACATCTTACAGACTTCTAAGGACCATATTCCTCTTTTTATACCAAACTTTGTACCCAGGACCAGCTATGTTATTTGTGAGGCCCTTTGAAAAAATGAAAATATGGGATTCCTTGTTAAAAAATGAGTATGAGTTGCAAGGCAGCACAGCATTAAAGCAAGAGCTGGGCCTTTCCGAATGTGGGACTCTGTACCAATCTTATGCTCATGAAGTTGGCTCTGCGTCTACCTCCATGCCATTAGTTGTGAGGGTGTTACAGAAAACAAACAAACAGAATATGCTAAATTTCTTTGTTACAATGTATTTGGCTATCTTCTCCTTACTCTTTATTTTATGGCTACAGCTCCCAACTATATAAAGAAGCTTGCTTGGAGTATTCAAAGAAAGAACAACAAATATAGCAAAGAGGCAAAGAGGGAACACAGAACTAAAGGCTGGTAAGTGCCTTAGTCTTGAAGGTACAGAACCATAGATCACTTGAGTAATAGGAACTTACAGAAGCATTAAAGAGCAGAGTTCAGTTTCCTTTATTTGGAGGTAAGAAGAGGCCACAAAGTGAGTTGGTGACCTCTGGTGAGTTATTTGAACTCCAGGGTGTTGATTTATCATTGTAGAAAGATGTAAAGTTAGATTATTTCTAAATGGCTCACAGGACATAAATTCATGACATTTTAGGTATGTACTCTTTGGAAGGGAAAGAAGCCATGCTGGTTCTAAACTGGTTTTTAAAAACAAGGATGTAGCAAATGATGCTGATACAACTGAACATCTGTAAAATCACTGAATCTTACACAGACTTTACAACCTTCCCCAAAATTAACTCAAAATAGATTAAAGACCTAGATGTAAAATGCAAAGCTATAGAACTCTTAGAAGGTAACATAGGAGAAAATGTAGATGCCTTTGAGTGTGGTGATGGATTTTTAGATAAAACACCCAAGACAAAATCCATGAAAAAAATAATTGGTGAGCTGAATCTCATTAAAATTAAAATTTCCTGCTGTGCAAAAGACAGTGTCAAAAGAACTAGACAAGAAGCCACAGACTAGTAGAAAATATTTGCAAAGGACTATTATTCAAAATATACAAAGAACTCTTAACACTCAACAATAAGAAAATAACCCAATTTAAAAAGGGGCCAAAGACCTTAATAGACACGTCGCCAAAGATGATCTGTAGATGGAAAATAAGCATAGGAAAAGATTATATATTATCAGGATTAAAACAATAAAAGACCGTTACACACCTATTAGAATGACCAAAATCCAGAACACTGATGATACCAAATGCTAGTAAGGATGTGGAGTAACAGGAACTTTTCTTCATTGCTGCTGGGAATGTATAATGGTACAGCCACTTTGGAAGACATTCTGGCAGTTTTTTTACAAAACCAAATATGTTCTTATCCTATGATCCAGCAATCACGTTCCTTGCTATCATCCAAAGGATAATCAAACTTATGTTCACTCAAAAACCTGCACACAATGTTTACAGCAGCTTTATTCATAACTGTCAACATTTGGAAGCAACCAAGATGCCCTTAAGCAAATACATTAATAAATAAATTGTGAACATCCAGACAATGAAATATTAGCCAGTGATAAAACGAAATGAGCTATCAAGCCATGAAAAGACATGAAGGAACTTAAATGCGTATAAATAACTCAAAAAAGCTAATCTGTAAAGGTTATATACTATATGATTCCAACTCTATGACCTTCTGGAAAATGCAAAACTATGGTAACAATAAAAAGATCAATGGCTCTTGATTGTGGGGATTGGGTATAAATAGGCAGAGTACAGAGAATTTGGGGGGGAAATACTCTATATGATATCATAATGATGGGTATATGTCTTTAGACATTTGTCCAAGACCATAGAATGTACAACAAAAGTAAACCCTAGAGGAAATTATGGACTTTGAATTATTCTGATGTGTCAGTACAAGTTTATCCTTGGTTTTAAAAAAAAAAGGTGCCATTCAGTGCTATCATCAATAGCCAAATTATGGAAAGAGGCCAAATGTCCATTGACTGCTGAATGGATAAAGAAGATACACACACACACACACACACACACACACACACACACAATGAAATACTACTCAGCAATCAAAAAGAATGAAATCTTGCCATTTGCAACAACATGGATGGAACTAGAATGCATTATGCTAAGTGAAATAAGGCAGTCAGAGAAAGAGATATATGATTTCACTCATGTGGAATTTAAGAAACACAACAGATGAACAGAGGGGAAGGGAAGAAAACAAAAGATAAAAACAGAGAAGGAGGCAATCCATAAGAGACTCTTTAATACAGAGAACAAATTGGGGGTTGCTAGAGGGGTGGTGAGGGGGTTGGGGGGATGGGCATTAAGGAAAGTACTTGGAATGAGCACTTAGTATTATATGTAAGTGATGAATCACTGGGTCCTGCTCCTGAAACCAATACTACACTCTATGTTAACTAACTTGAATTTAAAAAAATACATTTTAAATATTAACAAGGTGCCATTCTGATGAGTGACATTGATAATGGGGCAGGCTATTCATGTGGGGGGCACAGGGTATATGAGGAATCTCTATATCTCCATCTCAATTCTGTTATAAACCTAAAACTTCTCTGAAAATAGTCCTAAATGGCAAATTTCAAAAATTTTGAAAATTCCCTCAAAATTAGTAGTTATGTAAATTCATTAGTAGTTATGTAAACACAAATTAAACCCACAATGTGATACCATTACATACCAACTATATGGGCAAAGATAAAGAAGTCTGACACTGCCAAGGGTCAGATAGTATATAGATAAATAGAAACTTCTTTACACTGCTGGTAGGCATGCACCATTTCAGCCACTTTGAAAAATTACTTGGTTTTCTATTTGGTTTTCCTATTCCTAGTAATTTCGATGTGCACTTACCCTCTAAGCCAGCACTGTCACCACTGCATATCTCTTAGAGAAAATCTTCCACAAAGGCCCCAGAGAGACATTATCATAACATTCACAACAATAGAAACAAAAGTAGCAAATTTAATTCAAGCTCCACCTCATTTTATCTAATTTATTATTCAGGTATTTCACAAACATTTACTGAAGTCTCTATATGTCACTGTTAAGTCACCAGAGAATCACACAGGAGGAAATCTGCAGAAACTCAGAACTTCAATCTATATCCTTTCTACATCTACATCTAAAGGGGCATTTATATGTGACACAGTACTCTGTGTGTATATGTGTATGTTTTTAATATAATGGCTCTGGGAATATGGAGGAAGGAAGGAGTGAGCAGTGAAAGATTCTGCTTGAAAGGGAGGAGGGTTGGTGGAAAATCTTGAGAGAGGAAACAAATGGTAAGGTGCTATCTCTGCTAGTTAAACCTATACCTTTTGTTTTCTGAATTGAAACCATTTGCCCAGGAAACTAAAAATACTGCTATTTAAAATGTGCTGAGTTAAATATTCTCAAGCCGTAAAATATGCCCCAGTTGTCAGAATGAAACTTTGGTAATTACAGCCACTCTCTCAGAACCCACTGCACATCATTTAGAAGTACTGCTTCAGGTTAAATATCAGGAAGAAACTGCTGACAGTGTGGAACAGCCCATATCTGAATCAACTTTTGAAGAAAACCGTGGAATCATCTCAGGATTCCTCTTAAAATATCCCAGCAGCTAATCAGTCTAGAACCTAAAGACATTTGAGTGACTTCTGAATGTCATGCCCCTAACTTATGATTCTATATTTGCTGAATTCAAATGGTGGTAGATTTCTTTTTTAAAATTGATAACTTTATTATTGCTCCATTTAATTTAGTTAAAAATTATTTGTTCAGCTCCTAACATATTCCAGGCACTCTGTCAGGTCTCAGAAATGCAGAAATGAATAAGATACTCCCTGTCCTCAAAGATCAACAGGAGACTAGCATATAATCCAATAGATGACTAAACCATGTACTATTTGTAACAGGAGAATCATGTTTATAAAGTTCAAAGGGGATTGAGAGGCCTTTCCTAAAGAAGCAAAATATGAACCGGTTTTGAGTGACAAAAGGTATGGTTAAGATACTACGCAGTGAAATAAGAGGAGGAAGTATAAATACTAGTCTTAAGGAAACAGGCTGAAGTACCAGACAAGCTTTGTGGGAACCCACCTGGGCTTGAATCCTGTGTCTCTCTGTTATCAATACAAGCTTGAGCAACTTACTTAAATTCTTCAAAATGTATGCATGTGTGTGTGTGTGTCTGGGTGTGTGTGTGTGTCAGCCTGCATAGAAGTGCCATGCGGCTCATTAGGTCATTCTGCAGTAATGGAATTTGAGTTTGTTGCTATCATCAATTTTTGTAGGCAATAGGAAGAAGGCTCATTTCTGTGGATAAAGAATAGAATATCCCTTAAAAGGGTGGATGTTCCCCCACCAACTACCATGCTTCACTTTAGAGGGTATTTCATAAACACCATAGCCCAGAGAGGCACTTCTCTACATTTCTTGTCCTAGAAATAAAAGGTCATTGTGTCTGTGGGCACCTGGGTGGTTCAGTCGGTTAAGCATCTGCCTTCAGCTCAGGTCATGATCTTGCAGTTCGTGAGTTCGAGTCCTGCATCAGGCTCTGTGGTGACAATTCAGAGCCTGGGGGCTGCTTTGGATTCTGTGTCTCCTCTCTCTACCCACTGCCTGCTCACACTCTGTCTCTCTCTCTCTCCAAAATAAACACTTTTTTTAAAAAAAGTCATTGTGCCTCAATACTTAAAGGTTCACAGGCTGTGACTAACATTGTCACAGACACAGCTTCGAAGTATTGAGAAGAATTTAGATTTAAAAAAAGATAAATTACTTAAAGATATCCTCTCATACAGAATGAATGCATAGATTCTCTTATAGTAGATCATTTCCCAGCCCCACCAAACATCCATTTTCTTATATCCCTTTGTGTCCCTTCTCATTCTCAATGTACTCACAACTGATACAATATTTTCAATAGCTGCAGAGGGAAACTATGGAATATTTTGCAATATTAAACAACCTGTATTAACACTAAATTTGTATATATGGACACCTAGATATAAAAGCATGAAGCGTGATGCAGAATTTTTTATATGGCAACTAGAGAGACATTGAACCCAGAATTTTTAGCAGTTTTGTTTTCATAAAATATTTAATAAAATTATAAAATTCTCAAAAATATCAAATATATTTCCACTTTATTTAAATAATTTGAAATATTACTGAAGATAGGTCTATGCTACTGGTACTAAATAATTGACAAGAAAGAAGCTTCAAGTCAGAAATTTGGTCAGAATTCCAGAAGCATTCTGAGTGCCCCAGACAGCTAGCACATGGTTTGAGTCTGTTACTAGAGAACACAGTCACATTGGGATGTTAATGATGACTGTCTAAAAACAATTCATATAGCATACACAAAACTGTGCAGGTAAGCCCAAAATGAAACATCTTAATAAAACATATCAAATTTATCCTGAAAACCACTCTTGACACATATTGGGAATTCCAACGAAATATTATTTTAAAAATAAGACTTTATTTAAACACAGTAAAGGATGCAGAAGAAGAACTCAGCAAAACAACAGAATACCCTCAAGTAGGAACACATCATGATGCTTGGTGAAACTATAATTAATTTTCAGTTTGGAATAATCCATTGTTATCTAGTATTAATTGTTGCTTGCTAGCAATAATCTACCAAGAGCTTTAACAAGAACACAAACACAGATATGGATTTGGCCACTTCATTTTTTAAAGAATAAAAAGCATTCTGAAATTTCTTAAAGATTTTTTTCCAAATTAAGATGAACCATGTGAAACATGCATCAAGGTGGTATGCCAAAAAAAATACTAAAAAATTAGAAAAAGAAAATAAAAATACAATATATATAACATAACATTGAAGGAGATTTGTGTACAAATAACCCTGAGACTATATTCTGGCCACACTAGGTTATCCTACCATTTTAATTACAGTGAAAGGTTTGAACAAGTTTGGCATCATACTTCTATTTTTTACATTTTCTTTTAATATCCCAGGATTGAAAAGATTAGAAAGAAAAGAATTTAAGTAAAACTCTATGCATCTAGAAATTGCTTTATAAATGTCAGAAATCACATCCATATAAGACAGTAATCTATTGGCTTAAATTAAATATTGGTTTTTTATGACATCATACTAGTTTATCATATGTTATCTCCTTAAAAATGTGTAAACATAATACATAGTTAATAGTTTTTTCTAAATCTAAGTATTCTTTTAAGAGTTTTAATGGCAATTCAGTTGCTATCGTCCCTGTAGAGCCAAATTCCTCCCAAACTGTAAGATAACTTATAAGAACTCAAGAAAGGGCCTAATTTAGCAGTCTTGTCTATGAAAAAAAGTTCTCTGAACAATGTAATGCATAATTATGCTGAAATAATAGCAAGAAAAACAAATGAAATGGAATAAAAATAATTAAGGAAGGATATCTTCATTTTATCATTCATTTAAATATCACTGGATCATTCACAGACCATTCACTATGAAAATAACAACTGAATTCATTCCTCATTGATATTTTGCCAATTTGCAGTCTTATAAATGCACACATACACATTTTTTTTCCACAGTAACGAAGGCAGAAGAGTAATTGGTTCCTTAATGCTGCTATCAAAATGATCACAAACTTATTGGCTTACAACAACACAAATGTATTACCTGAACAATTCAGAAGTTCCAAAGTCCAAAATGGATCAGCAGGGCTGCATTCTGTCTGAAGGTTCCAGGAGAGAATCTATGTTCTTGCTTTTTCTCTCATCTACTGGCTGCCTGCGTGCCTCGCTCCTGATACCGAACCACTCTAACTTCTGCTTGTTGTCACATCTCCTCAGACTCTACTGCCTCCCTCTCACAAGGACCCTAGGACCCTTGTGATTATGTTTGACTGGATTATCCAGGATAATCTCCCTATCTCAAGGTCTTTAACTTAATCACATCTGCAAAGTCCCTTTACCATGTACGGTAACATATTCACAGATTCCAGGGATTGTGGGGGCTGTTATCCTGCCTATACAGAGGATAAAACATTTTTTAGCTTGCTCTGTAAATTATAACTATAAATACATGTTGTGTGGGCCTTTTAATTTGCACTCTTGCTCCAAGCCCTGTAAATGGTGGGGATGGGTCTGATGTTTCCTAAAAACAATAGCATGGATAATAGGAGGGTGCTGAGACCATGAAATAGAATTTGTTATGGGACTCAGACCTAGGAGAGAGAATCTCTGTACTTTTTCAGGACTAGACTCCAAGGACCCTAGACAGGTTCAGGGGTGCTTCTGAATTCCAAGGGTAAAAATGTTTCATGCCTTGTGGAGGTGGCCTGAGAGCTCATTGCTGAGATCCACTGCAAATGGGGCCAGGGTACGGATGATGAGTAAGCAAAATACAATTTATTACTATTTATTGAATGCCTTGTACGAGTCAGGTACTTTCTAACTGCTTTACCTTCGTCATCTCACTTAAATTTTACAACAGCTTTAAAAGGTAGGTATTGTTATTATCTTTTTTTTATTTTTTTAATGTTTTATTTATTTCTGAGAAAGAGGGAGACACAGCATGAGCAGGGAAGAGTCAGAGAGAGAGGGAGACACAGAATCTGAAACAGGCTCCAGGCTCTGAGCTAGCTGTCAGCACAGAGCCCGACACGGGGCTCAAACCCACGAACTGTGAGATCATGACCTGGGCCAAAGTTGGACACTTAACTGACTGAGCACCCAGGTGCCCCATGTTATTATCATTTAACAGATACAGAGCCTTAAAACCAACATGATTAAGTGACAAGCTGGATTCAACGTCTAGTTTGTCTGACTATAAAACTGGTGCTTTTAACCACTATAACACATTTCCATATTTTATGAATCATTGTATCTAATTATATTTACTCTAGAAATTCATTTTCCTTTTATTATGGACAAACCATTAGGAACGTTAGTTTAAATGTTCCAAATGTGCCACGGCAATTAAGGATTTATTAGGCTTGAGTGTTAAATGAGGGACCACTCTCTGAGGCCAGAAAGAGGGTATCAAAGGTGATCAGTAAGAGATTCCCTCAGAGAGTCAGATTCTCCAACATCAGCAGGCCTCAGAATTACCAGAAAGGTTTATTAAAACACAGATTATAGGTCCCATACCCAGAGTTGCTAATTTAACAGGACTGGGTTGGAGCCAATAATTTTCATTTTAACAAACTCTTTAGTGATGCTAATAATCTAGCTTGGCAACCACACTTTGAGAACACCATCCTAAGGAAAGGAGTTCCCTTGAGGAAGGAGAATCTCAGTAGACAAGAGGGGAGCCCACAGGTTTCTGTCATAGTTTTCCCCACAGGAGATGCACCCTCCATTGCCAAATCTTGAACTATCAGAAATTTTTCCCTACAGAGTGGATTCAAACCAGAATTGTGGGTGAGATTTTGATACCTAAGGAGGAGAAAATTAAAAGGCGATTGCAGTAAGTGGGAGGAAGGATCTCAGGCCAGAACATAGGAGTTACATATGGGGTGAAATGGGATACAATGAGAATATAACTTTAGTTCAGACTTTGGAAGGGCTAATTTACAGCAACCATAATACCTGATTTTTATATGGATTCTCAGTGTTCAAATGACTATAGCATGCATCACCATTTTCTGATGTTTATGAAGCACAGGCTACTTATTCCAGTGTTCTCAGAGCTTTGGGGAATAAAGAAGAACAGGATGGTTCTAATCATATCCTGCTTTTTAGGGAGACAATGACTTATTTCCAGACCCTTCAAGAACACTGAAGCCTTGAGCTCAAATTATACTTTTCTTTTCTTTCCTTTTCTTTTTTTTTTTTCTTCATGACAAAAAACATAGATTCCCAAACTCATACTAAAAAAATAGGAAATAAAAATCTCAGTCATTGGTACCTTACTTTGGGATCATCCTTTTCCTCTTTTCCTTTTTAGCTTTCTGTCCCCTTTTCAGAAATAGTGTATAATAGTACAGATACATTTTCACTTGCACACAGAAAGCAAAAAGCGCATTCCAAATGGGACAATGTATCTGAAAGAACCTGTTCTCATAATCTCTCAGTCCAATCATTATATAGTAAAAATAAAGGTAAAAGGGGGAGAGAAAAATTGATGAAATAAACCAAGGTCACATTGGGAAATAACATTCCCAATTTCGATTATGTTTGTCAGAGCTGACAGCAGACCAGGAAGAGAAATCTCATTTGCATGAGGGTCCCTAGTCAAAGATGATGAATTAAACACTTGGGTTTTATAATCAGTGGGGGTTGAGTATAATTCCATTTAAAACAAGGAAAGATAAATACAACCTTCCTACCCAAGCCTACATCAGATTTCAAAACAGTTTAAAGAAATATATATTTACCTTGGATATAGAATAACTCAAAGAATTTGCTGATCATTGTCATTCATAATAGCTCCACACTGTTGTGGTGGATGCTCTTGGTGTCTGCCCACATCCCCTCCTCTGGCTGGTATATCCCTGTCCCATTTGCTATGATTTTTGGATATCACAATACAGAGTAATGCCCTGGACCAAATGCAAGCACCTTACTTGAGAGGCTACACCTCTCCCCAACCCCAATCGAGGTTTATTTGGCTAATGACTTGCTGGCATGGAATGCAAAGGGCCACCTGCTTGCCCCAATGTGAGCCTAGCTTTGTCACATCATTTGTGCCCTAGAGTATCCTGTTGGATCAGACTGAAGCTAGTCTCTACTGAGACCACATTCATACTTGCCATTTTCCCCTGCCCTACTCTGTTTCCCTCACTTCCCTTCTCCTGAGAGCACATTCCCAATAAGTCACTTAAAGAAGAATCCTTCTCTCAGACTTGTTCCAAGGAACCCAATCTAAGACAGTTGACACCAGAAATGCTCCCAGGGACAGGACTTAATTGTTAGCAGAGCATCAGGAAAGGTCGAATCACAGCCTAGGCAAGTCTCTTGCACAAACTCAGGGCCCTAAAAGGGAAGGAATGGAACCCTAACATTTGGAAGGGGTTGTCTGTATAGACACAGTTAAAGTTCTCAAATCCTGAGTCCTCAAATTCTGAGTTCTATGGGCCTGAAGAAATGGCCATCTCCCCCTTATCAAATGATAGAACTAGATACACACACACATGCTTGAAATTCTACAAAGGCCTCAAATGAGGCAAGTATCCCAGAAGATATCTCTTGTCCTTTTCATGATTTGCACCTCCTCCTCTCTTGGCTCATACCTAGAGTCAAATCTCAGCATAACCTGATTCAGAAAGTGCTGAGCCAGCTAAAGCAAAAGAAAAAGAATATGCCTAAAAATATCCCAAGTTGGATACCATCAGGAAATAGGAATGGTACCTGGTGGGTATGTCAAGCTGGATTAGGGAGGGTTGTCAATATGGTGGTGATATAGGACTTAATATCCTAGAAAAGGTCCTGGTGCCACTTGTAATAGCTTTTGGAATGGCCCCTGAATACTTGAAAAAAGCAAAGGCCTTTATTAAACAAAACAGAGATGTCACAATTGCTGTATCAAAGTATGGAGGATGGGTTTAAAAGCTCAGAGAAGTATGCATAAGCTCCACTCTAGAAAATAAAAAACCCTGTGGTTGACCATGTTCCTTAGAGAGGCACAGGAGACACTTCCCATATCAAGACAGAGAGGTCTGAAGACATCACATCATTCAATAGGCTGGGAATAGCGATAGGAGATACTATTTAGTATTCCATTCCTTAATAGCATTGGGGATGACATAATTCAAGAATAGCAGAGGTCAGGTGGAAGCATATACCCTTTAGAAGGAAAGTAGACAGAATTACTTTAAACTGTGACAAGTTCAGAATGAGTGAGCAAGGCCTGACCCACAGACATTTATGGAAATGGACCATAAAACATTTCATCCCTAGCAGCAAGACAGATAGGCCGCCAAAAGAGGTATAAACATATATGTAGAGGTATATGTATATGTATGTGTATATGTATGTGCATATGTATATACACACATACGTGCAATGGGGATCAAGAATGCATGAGCAAAAGTTTGAGGTCAGCCACCCCCAATGAAGAGCTATGTTCACAAGCCCAGTTCTCTGACCCAGAACACATCAGCTAAAGAAAAGAAAAAAAAAACTACAACACCACAGCTAGCTCTGTGGATTACTCAGATCTTTCAAAACTATTGGATACAGATTGAACTGAGAGCCAAAGACCCCAAATACCATTATGACCTCCCCATTCAGAATAGAGGTATGTGGAAGTTAGCTAAGAAACTGAGTCCCAACCATGTCTTACAGTGGGTACTGATGGTCATTTTCCTGATTTCAAAACATAGAATTGGAATTGATATATTCAGCAATTGGCAGAACTCTAACTTCATTCCCTGAATTATAAAGTCAGAGCTCTTGTTGTAGGAAGCCATGAGGAAGATCCTGAAAGTATTCCTATCCTCTCTCCAGGAGGAAAATAATTTAAAAATATATATATATTTATATCACATCTGCATTAGTTTCCTAGGTCTGCTATAATAAAGTACCACAAACTGGGTGGCTTTAAACAACAGAAATTTATTCTTTCAGATTTCTGAAGGCTAGAAGTCTGAAACAAGATGTCAGCATGACTATGCTCCCTCCAAAGCCTCTAGAGGAGGATCCCCTCCTTGCAGGTATCCCAGCTCTGGAAGCCCTCAGACATTCCTTGACTTGTGGCAAAATAACTCCAATCTCTGCCTTCTTCTGTCTTCCCTGTGTATCTGCATCTGTGTCTGAATGTTCCTCTTTCTATAGGGATACCTGTCATATTAAGTTAAGGGCCCACCCTCCTCCAGTATGATCTCATCTTAACTAATTACATCTGCAATGACCCTATTTCAAAATAAGGTCACATTCACAAGTGCAAGGAGTTAGGATTCAATACATCTTTTGGAGGATACAATTCAACTCACAACACCATCTCAAAGGCATGGCAAAAATCTGTGCCACCCTCAAAATCTTAAAGGATATAGGAGTAGTGGTCCCAAATGGGGCCCTATTAATATACTAGTCTTGTCCCTGTGGAAACTAAAGAGTCTACAGAACATTATAATAGACTACCACAAGTTAAACAAGCATTCACCTCAATTGCAGATGCTTTACCAGATGTGGTATATTTACCAGATCAGATTAATAATCTTGACTACTCGATATGTCACTATTGAACTGACAAATGTTTTCTTTTTCATTCTTTTTTTTTCTATTTGCAATTTTATTTTTCTTTTGAATACATTATATATATTCAGAAACACTCAAAATTAAAAATGTACAATGGAGCATCCAGTAAGAACAATCACCTTTTCAAACTTATTCACTTGCCATCCAGTTTTCCTAAACAGAGTCAAGTTTATACCACTTTTCAGAGATAGTCTGCATGAACACATATAGTTATAGTTATGTGTTCTTTTTCATTCTTATTGAGGAAGAAGAATCAGAAGAAACTCACATTCACATGGACGGACAACAGTGCATTCACAATCTTGCCCCAGGGCTATGTCAATTCTCTTGTTTTCTGTTATAATATTGTCAGAAGAGCCTTTGGTCATCTGAACATTCTACAGATCATCACACTGGCCACTATATTGATGATGTCATGTTAGTCATACCTGATGAACAGGAAGTAGCAAGTGTTCTGGACACCTTAGATAGACATACATGTTCTAGATGTAGATAAAACCCAGAAAGATTTAGGACCCTGTCATATAGGTAAATTTCCTAGGGGTCCAGTGTTCTGGGAATCCTGGGATATTCAAAAGTAAGAGCTAAGTTATTATTTTGCAACTCCTAGCACTAAAAAAAAAAAAAAATCAGAATGCTTGCAGGTCTGAGAGGCAGCATATAACAAACACACTTTAAAATACTTCTGTGACCCATTTGTCAGATGATTTAGAAAGCTGTTAGCCATGAGTGGAACCCAGAGCAAGTAAAGGTTCTGCATAAGGTCCAGGATCTTTGCTTTGTCCACATCACTCATAGTACTAGAATTATTCGTGTTGGCAAAATATATTATGTATAGTACACATTCCTAGGGTTCTAGAGAAAGACTATGACATCTGTGGCAGAAAAAGGTATGCTGACAAAGCATTCCTAACATAACATTGGGCCCTAGTAAAAGTAGCATCAAACCATTGGACCCCAAGTGATATTAAGTGGCCAGAGCTTCTATCACTGGTTGGATATGGTGATGTGCTAGAGACAATTTATACTAGTATGGCCCTGCCCAAGTTCACATTCTGGGACATCATTTTGGCAGCTTGAAATCAACCATGATGGCAATATTAATATCACAAAACAGCAACTGCTATAAACTAAGGTGGTATTTTTCAGTGATGATAATTTTGAACATTTACCAACACACCAGAGATGCTAATAGACCCAACAAATCATAAGGTCACATGACCCCAGCAGCAATCCACCATAATATGGATGTGACACAGCTGGGATCAAATTTGAGCAGGTTCAGAGAGTATAAGAGAACTGCACAAATATGTGTCCCTAGTTCTCATGTCATCTGTCACTGCTGTCGCATGCTTCTCCCATAGTTCACCGCTATGTACTCATGGAAGCTTTTTTGTGACCTGTTGATGAAGAAGGTAAAAGTCTAAGATTCGTAGATGAATGGCGTCTAGTATGTGGGTGTAAGCTGAAAATAAATTGCTTTTGCACTACTTAGTAGCCCTGGAAAATAGCAGTTATGGAAAGAAAAAGAGAAGTGGCCTGACCTTGAGATATGTGGTCTAATGACTTGGCTGACTGACTGGTCAGGACCCTGGAACAAGCATGATTTGAAAATTAGGTATAAGAAGGTCTGAATCAGAGGCATGCGATGGGCTTAATGGGTGTGGAAAGTATAGAGATTGTCCTGTGGCATGTTCATGTCAACCAGAGAATCCACCGCAGAATAAACTTTACGAATATCAAGGATGACTTCACCAGTAAATGTCATCCAGACTCTGTGCGTGGCTGCCCTGAAGTCTCACCAATGGTACAAAGTAACCAGAGTGGTAGAGATGGAGATATGAATGAACCTAACAGCATAATGGACTCCACTTCTTGAAAGCTTATCTAGCAACCATTGCTCCTTAATATTGGGCCTTCCAGCAACAGAGAGCAATGCAGAGATCATCCATCAAAGATGGATCTGCCACTTGGTACCAAATTGATTACACAGGACACTTTTCACTCAGGAAAAAGTTGTGTTTTATCTAGTCAGGTCAAACATATATCCTTGGTCTGAATTTACCTTTCTCTCCCACACTACCTCAACTAGTCCACTACCATAGGATTCAAAGTGTATTAGAACCAAATTGGAATCACACATAATATCAACTTGGACCAAGGAATCACTTTACAGCAAAGGAGAAATGGTGGAGAGGAAATAACTAAGGGGTATACTGATCCTACTATCACCATACCATCTAGGAGTTCCATTAGAAAGGAATGTCATAGACTCAAAAATGCCACTGAGGTGCCATCGTGAAGATGACACCATTGTAAGATGGGACATTATCCTTTAGGATGACGTATACACTAAACTAATCACCATTACATGGTTTTATAGCCTCAGGTAGGAGAATATATGTGTCAGGAAACCAAGGTGTAGAAGTAGAAGTGGCCTTGCTCACCATTACTCTGTGACTTGTTTGGGGGTATTTGTGCTTCCTATATCCTTTAGTTAGCAATAGCCTTATATTCTCTTGATGATTAGAGTCCATTAACCCTGTCAATATGGCAACTTCTCTTTTTGCTTACTGGTCTACTGGCAAAAGGAAACCAAAGTGACAAGATAGAAGCTATAGCTTTAAGTTTAGTAGTACTCTTAATGTGTTTCCTGGTAGGAGTATCCCCCATCTGGGAACCTTGACCACTATATTCATAGAGCCTAAAACAGAGTAATGGGAAACCATCAATGCCAAACTCAGTTCTCACTCCCTGCCCTTATTTTATTTGATTTACCTGCAGCATGAAAACCTTAACTGCTCCACCTTTCCTAACTCAGGTCTTCTTATTCCTGTATGGTCAGGGCTGCTCATTCATGTTCCATTGTCTTCATTCATTCTTTGTCTTCCCCCTCCTTTCAAATGTTGTCCTTTTCTCATTCTAGGAACTCCTTTTGGGATTCCATTACCCTATCTATAAAAAATTCAACTATCATTTTATCTCTCAAGACTTACAAATCTATATTTCTATACCTAATCTTGCTCTTGAGCTAGACTAATATTTTCCATTGCTTGACAATGCCTCAAAGCCATCATTTTTAAACATAAACATATTCCTCCTATACTCTCAATCTTAGAAAATAATATGGCAATAAATATTTGAGAAATGAGTGAGCCAATGAATGACTGGCAGAGCAGCAATAAAGGTAATAAAAATTATCCTAGAACCATGATTCTTAACATTTGAAAATTTTTGCAATTTATTGGATCTCCACCTAAAAATGCACATACTCAAACAAAATATATTTGGAGGTTACTACTACCTATATGGGGAACTCAAATTCCCTACATATTTTGGTTCCAAAATATATATTCAACCTGTAGTTAAGCAATTTGCATTCTATGATAATAATATATTTGTTAAAGGAACTAACACTGGCCAAAATGCTCTAAATAAATACTGGGAAATCTGGCACAGATCTAGAAGCTATAGGACAAGCCAAATTTGACTCTAATACAAAGAGTCATACTAAGGAAAAAGATGTATTGGCTTTTTCTGCTTAAAAGGAATGCTGTTTCAGGAATAAGGAAAAGAATGGCAAGTGGCCTGGACAAATAGCACAGCTTTATAAAAATGGGGAAAGTTTAACAGATAGTTAAACTACTAGAGTACAAATATGGGAAGCAGCATGCATGCTGACCAAAGATGGCCTGTTATGTATGTGCCTCTAAATGGAAGCAGAAGTATCTAAAGGACTATGGTTCAGGGCATTGGTAGCAAACGTATAAGGAATACAATTCTTAAATGGAGAACAAAGTTTGCTTAAGTGCTTACTAACTGCCAACTCCCTATGCATAACAAAACGCAAACATATCCAAATAGTACAGTTAGTCAGAATTGGAAGTGTAAAACAATTAACTATAATTTTACAGATCAAGGGAAGATAGATATCACTTAAACATAAGGTCCACTGGGAATCTTAATCAGTGCAATCTTATAGTATGAAACATATGATTATGCTGATAAGAGACTTGAAATCAGAACTTAGTGAGATTTGACCCTTAAATTAATGCTCCAATCCATGACAATTTGTTATATAGGCAAGGGCTACTTTTGCTGGGAAGTTAATTCTAGCTGACATTCTGTAATGATCTTAGTTTAATTCATAATGTACATACTATTTGGTATAATAATGAGCTAATTAGTAAAAATAATTTTATTTTTTTTTTAAGTATCAGAACAAAAGACAATCTCTTCAGCAAATGGTGTTGGGAAAACTGAACAACGACATGCAGAAAAATGAACATAGATCACATTCTTACAACATATACAAAAATAAACTCAAAATGGATGAAAGACCTAAATGTAAGACAGGAAGCCATCAACATCCTAGAGGAGAAAACAGGCAAAAACCTCTTTGACCTCAGCAAATTCTTCCTCAACATGTCTCCAGAGGCAAGGGAAACAAAAGCAAAAATGAAACATTGGGACCTCATCAAGATAAAAAGCTTCTGCACAGTGAAGGAAAAAATCAGCAAAACTAAAAGGCAACCAAGGGAATGGGAGAAGATATTTACAAATGACATATTGGATAAAGGGTTAGTATTCAACATGTATAAAGAGCTTATCAAACTCAACACCCAAAAAACAAATAATCCAGTGAAGAAATGGGCAGAAGACATGAATAGACACTTTTCCAAAGAAGACATCCAGACGACCAACAGACACATGAAATGATGCTCAACATCACCCATCATCAGGGAAATACAAATTAAAACCACAATGAGATACCACATCACACCAGTCAGAATGGCTAAAATTAACAATTCAGGCAACAACAGATGTTGGTGAGGATGCAGAGAAAGAGGATCTCCTTTGCACTGCTGGTGGGGATGCAAACTGGTGCAGCCACTCTGGAAAACCGTATGGAATTTCCTCAAAAAGTTTAAACTAGAACTACCCTACAACCCAGTTATTACACTAGTAGGTATATACCCAAGGAATACAGGTGAGTTGTTTTGAAGGGGCACATGCACCCCAATATTTATTGCTGACAGCACTGTCAGCAATAGTCAAAATATGGAAAGAGCCCAAATGTCCATAGACAGATGAATAGATAAAGAAGATGTGATATACAATGGATTATTACTCAGCAATCAAAAAGAATGAAAATTTTGCCATTTGCAACAATGTGGGATGGAACTAGAGAGCATTATGCTAAGTGAAATAAGTCAGTCAGGGAAGACAAATACCATATGACTTCACTCATATGTGGAACTTAAGATACAAAACAGATGAACATAAGGGAAGGAAAGCAAAAATAATATAAAAACAGGGAGGGGTACAAAAAATAAAACTTTTAAATACAGACAACAAACTAAGGGTTGCTACAGGGGCTGTGGAATGGGGGATGGGCTAAATGGGTAAGGGGCATTAAGAAAGACACTTATTGAAATAAGCCCTGGGTGTTGTATATAGGGGATGAATCACTGGAATCTAATGAAATCATTATTACACTATATGCTAGCTAACTTGGATATAAATTTAAAAAATAAATAAATACTATCATAACATTGATATCAATGATCAAGTATATTGGGAAATTAAATTAAAACTCCCACTTGTTCTTCCAGTGGAAATTAATTGGCCAGAGGAGGAATTAGATTTACCTGACAATCAATTAATCTTTATATTAAAATCTGTTGACACCTTACAGGAAATTCACATTTTGGTGATGAAAAGAAGTAAAAGGTTGATGAATATGTACATGATTCCAAATATATCTGTGCTGGATATATTTAAAGCAATTTTAGATTCTGTTGCACGAAACAAATCATCCATATCCTAGTATTTGTATTTTTTAATGTTTATTTATTTTTGAGAGAGAGAGAGGGAGAGCGTGTGCAAGCAGGGTAGAGGCAGAGGGGGGTGGACAGAGGATCTAACATGGGCTCAGTGGTATCAGCACAGAGCCTGATGAGGAGCTCAAACTGTAAACTGTGAGATCATGACCTGAGCTGAAGTGGGACACTTAACCTACTGAGCTACCTAGGGGTCCCTAGTATTTACATTTTTGCTTTTGTTGTTGTTGTTGTTCTATAAATGGTGAAGAAGTTTTAGGAAAAGAAACGATAATGAGCAGTGTATAATTAAGAAGGCTTAACCAAGAATCAGGTGGGTGGCTTGTGTAACATAGAGTTACATTACAGCTGAACTGGAAGAGTCCCTTGCTCATCCCAGGGACAACTGAAAGCCTGGTACTGATTCTTAGTCAAGATAACAACGAATAGGTTAATAACATATAATGTACTGTTTAGGGAGTAACACTCCCTTGATGGCACCCAGGCCCAGCCTCTTTGATGGCCCACAATTGCTATCATCAATTAAAGAGCCTGGCTTGGTTATGGAACCAATGGCCCGTAAGAGATCCCTTGGAAATTTTGCCAGAGTTATTCTGAATTAAAGTAAGTCTTTTGGTTTACCTCCTAAAAATCATTCCCCAGGTGTTACAGTTTAAACAAATGGCACCACTATTGACCCAGCTGTTCAAGCAAAAAGCACAGCATTGGATCTTGATTCCTCCCTTTCCCAGACCTCTCCATGCATTCCATAGCAAGCCCTATCAGTCTCCTAGACAATGCAAATTCTTTCACATCTCTCCATCTACACTGTTATCACCTTGTTTCAAATTGCCTTTCTGCAATAGTCTGTTTCCATTCTGCACTATAATTTATTATACCTATACCCATATCCAAACCACTACATTTTGAAAGTAAGTTCATGCCACATTTTTGTTTAAAACACTGTAGGCTTCTCATTGCTGTCAAAACACAACAAAATTCCTTCCTATAGCCCCTAAATGTCCAGGTGATCTAGCTGCTCCCCGTCTCCTAAATCCCAGCCTTATTCTTCTCCCTTGCCTTTTGTGCTCTAGTCACACTGGCCTCCTTTCTCCGATTCAAACATCCTGAGCCCTTTCCCACCTCAGGACATTTATATTTTTATTCCTTCTGCCTATAAAGCACACACACACACTTTTTGCAAATTACCTGGTTTTTATCATTTGCATATCAAATATTATCTCTTCTTGGAGGTCTTCCTAGCTACCTTATCTAAAGTATCATTCCTTTGCTCACAGTTACTCTATCACATCACCCTGTTTGCTTCCTTCCTCACATGTTTTCAGTCTATAGTTTTCTGTTATTATAATCACTACTGTAATCAGCTCGTACTTCAACAAACAGATTCATGTCTTTATCTATTAATTAACCAACTTATTTGAGACAGAATTAATAAGTACAACCGATAATACGATGACATAATGAAGTACATCAGATGAGAAGAAGACTTAATGAAGAAATATTCAGCTCCCAGTCTCCCTTTCATCACACTGGCTGGTACACCCAAATGTAAATTCCTTGCACAAGTGGTCTCTCTTGTCTGAGGAGCAAATGAATGACTAGCTTGGGCATTCTATAAAACTCTTCCTTACATGCAAAGCACAGCTAGTACTTATTTTGGATAATAATAGTACAATAAGCTTAACAGATTCAGCTGCATACAACATACTTATAGAATTTATTTATATTTTTAGATGACTGCTTTGTGGGATTCATGATTTGGGGATCCCCTTTATGTTTAACCTCCACTATAATATAGTATTAGTATTACTAAAAAATCTCAGTATTACTAATAATACAGGTTCAGCTGCCATAGCAGACAGAAACCCAAAACCACAATAGAATTTTATTCTACTTCACATTAGTCTTGTGTGGAAGCTTCCATGAAGTGTCACATGTTCAGGGCCCTTTTGTTTTGCTGTTCCATCAGACCTGAGGTTTTACCTGGGCCCCACTGTACAAGAATTCCCACTACTGCATACCCATTCTGGCCCAGTAGAAAAGGAGAGAGCAGAAGGAGAAGAATGCCTCTTTATTTTAAGGGCATGTTCTGGCCAGAATCTAGGTTCTACCTAGATGAAAAGGAACCTTCAAGAAAGGCTGAAAGGTGGGGCACCTGGGTGGCTCAGTTGGTTAAGTGTCCAACTTCACCTCAGGTCATGATCTCACAGTCCGTGGGTTCGAGCCCCACATCTGGCTCTATGCTGACAGCTTGCTCAGAGCCTGGAGCCTGTTTAAGATTCTGTATCTCCCTCTCTTTGACCCTCCCCTGCTCACACTGTCTCTCTCTCTCTCAGAAATAAATTAAAAATTAAAAAAAAAAAAAAAAAAGAAAGGCTGAAAGGTACAGTGTATTTCTTGGGTAGCCATGTGCTCTGTTACAACTCTGGACTTTTCTTACAGTTGGAGAGAAGGAAAGAATGGATATTAAGGAGTTCTCTCTCACACACACACTGATTAGAATGCAAAATTCATAAAAACAGAATTTCTCTCCCCTTTTTCACCTTATATCCCACCTCCTAGAACAGTACCTGGTACATTTTGTCCTCCTCTTGTGGTAAGGTCCCTTCCCTAAGGAATGAAAAAAAAGTTTACAGCCATACCACCGTGAACGCGCCCGATCTCATCTGATCTCAGAAGCTAAGCAGGGTCAGGCCAGGTCAGTACTTGGATGGGAGGAATGAAAAAAAAAAAATCTCAAGGCAACCTGGCTTATGCATATGTGACAACATCCCTCAGGACCTTGTAACATGAGACCACTTAATCAGACTGCAGGTTTGTATGTTACCATATATGGTAGACAAATAAATAGAAAATATATTAAAAACTATGCCACATGGTGTTCAGGCTCAGTTTGGGTATGAACCCAATGGAGCTGTGCCGTCATGAATAAAGTTGCTTCCTGGAAAGAAAAGCCTCTATGTCATGACTCACTATGCGAGAATCCTACTACATTCGGACCATTTTCCTTGCCTTTGTCCTGACTCAGCCATCATCACCATTCACTTGGACATAAGCAGCGTCCTTCTAAATTACTGTCTCCACTCCAATCTATCTTCCACACCGCCATCAAAGTTAACTGTTGGAAATAGAAACATTCTTCTTCTATTTCATTTCTGAAAGCCTTCAACAGCTCACCAATATCCTCAGGATAATGTACCAGCAGAGCCTTCAAGAAAGGCTGAAAGGTACAGTGTATTCCTTGGGTAGCCCTGTGCTCTGTTACAACTCTGGACTTTTCTTACAGTTGGAGAGAAGGAAAGAATGGATATTAAGGAGTTCTCTCTCACACACCGATTAGAATGCAAACTTAATAAAAACAGAATTTCTATGACAACCGCATCTCAACACATTAACCCTATTCTCTAGCCAAATAAAGTGGAATATAGTTCCTTCAACATTCCATCCTCTTTTACACTTTTATGTCTCTACACACATTCTGTTCAAACCAGGAAAAATAGCCATTCACTCTTCTCCATTCCCACAGTATCTTGTACATACTACCTATGACATTATTTTGTGATTTTTAAATTTGCATCTTCCTCTACTATGAGGCTACAACTACTAAAGGGAATGGCAGGTACCATGTCTTGTTTCTTTTTCAGTTCTTGGCCATGAGTTAAGCACAATACTTTTGTGTTGCTGACTGAAATGACCACGTTTGAAAGAATAAAACACCATTACCTTATGTAAAAGTAAGAAACCTGTTTTATCTGAGTACCTAGCATCCCCTGCTGGATGTTGGGCTCCTTCTGCCCAGGAATTTATGGATGTCAGGCTGAATAACACATAGGAATAACAGCTTTGAAATAATGTTTCCTATTCCCCAAGGAGAGAGCTCAGGTTCTATCTAAAGTGAAACAAAGTTGAGAAGGAGGTGGAAAGTAACATAGGGTTTTATTATGGTTAAGAGAGTGCTTCCATATTTTCTTATCTTTCCTAGATGTGAGGAAATGGGGAGAGGTAGGGAATTGAAAGCTATCAGCCATCAAACATCAAAATAAATTCTTTCTGTATTATGAAACTTTTTATACCAATGATTTGTACTTTATTTGAAATCATTTTTGGTTTTGCTTTACCTTAAGAAATAATGCCTACTTCCCAGGATTGTTGTGCAACTAAATTTAAATAAAATGGGAGATGGAAAGGACGCTGTATACTATAGTGTATTATAGTGAGAGTATTATCTATTCTGTAAAGCATTATACCAATTATCATAATCTTAGAGACTAGATCCTATCCTAAGTACATAAAACCCACACCTTCCATATTCCAATATAATTTTGACCTGACTGATAATAAAAATATATACACAATGATGTGTGGAGGGATGATGCTTGATTTTGTGTATCATTGTCCATTATCTCACATGCCTGACATGGGGACCCAGGGGCAGGGGGCTTTGTGTATTGCTGACTTGTAGATTGCAGCGCTCAATGCATAAGTCACAAACACAGCTTCTGTAGCCACAGTATTTGAGTGGGTGGTAAGGCTTAGTAGGGGCTAAACAGATATGTGTGTGTCATCAATTTCCCATCCTCACACCAGCTTTTGTTGAATCTACGGAATTTGCACATGGCATCTGTGGGTATTTTGATCTCTAAAACAAGGCTTTAACATCTGTACTGGAGAGGCAGCTCAGCTCAAAACTATAAAATATTTTTAATTTTTTTATAGTTTATTTTTTGAGACAGAGAGAGACAGAGTGTGAGTGGGGGAGGGGCAGAGAGAGAGGGAGACACAGAATCTGATACAGGCTCCAGGCTCTGAGCTGCCAGCACCGAACCCGATGCGGGGCTCGAACCCATGAACCACAAGATCATGACCTGAGCCGAAGTCGGACGCTTAACTGACTGAGCCACCCAGGCGTCCCAAAACTATAAAATATTTTTATTGAAAACTTCATCAGGCTGTAAACATGTGGCACATTGTAGGAACAATAAAGCACATCCTGTGTTTCTGAGTCACCAGCAGACTGAGCACTTCCCCCCTCTGTGATAATGAGAACAGATGAAATGGCTTCCAGCCCTCCATGCAGCAAGAGAGAATGGTACCACTCTCCCCAGTGGAGGGAAAATTTGGGACAGTGAACATTAAGGACATTACACCTAAGTTAATAGACGCCCAAATGGAATCATCCTCTTCACAACTGAAATGGAGAAGCAAAGCACAACCCTCAGGCAGACAGAGATGGGAGACAAGCAAACTGATATTTATAATCTTTTTTGAGGGCATGACAAGGGAGGAGACAGGCAGCTTCTTAAGAAAAAGTACACCAGGGGGAAGACAAGATTTCCTGACTTCTTCATCTTGGATCTTCTTCCTAACCAAGTGAAAATTCACTTGACAATATTTCCATTGCATCATTAAGATATGAGCATTCTTTTTTTCTTTTCTTTTCTTTTTTTTGAGAGAGAGCAAAGCACATGTGAGCAATGGAGGGGCAGACAAAGAGAAAGAGAATCTTAACCAGTCTCCATGCCCAAGGTGAAGCTCAACACAGCTCCTGATGTAGGGCTTGATCTCACAACTGTGAGATCATGACCTGAGCTAAAATCAAGAGTCAGACATTTAACTGACTGAACCACCCAGGCACCCCAAGATGTGAGCATTCATTTTTTTTAATATTTTTATTTATTTTTGAGAGAGAAAGAGAGAGAGAGCACCAGTAGGGGAGGGGCAGGGAAAGAAAGAGGCACAGAATCTGAAGCAAGCTTCAGGCTCTGAGCTGTTCAGCACAGAGCTCATGTGGGGCTTGAACCCACGAACTGCGAGATCATGACCTGAGCTAAAGTCGCAAGCTTAACTGACTGAGCTACCCAGGGGCCCCAAAATGTGAGCATTCTTAAAGCAGTACTGTTATCTAATACCTGGGATTTAATTTCACCACAGGTCAGTTGGCTTGGCACAGAAAAAAGAAATATACCCAAATAAAAAATCATGCTTGGTCATCTGGAACAAGGTATGCCTTTGGTTGAAAGGGAAGTGGAAGGTCCACTTGCCCTTATTCTCAGCAGATGACCTAACCTCCTACTTCACTGAGAGGCAGAGAGAGGGGATACAGAGAATCCCAAGCACTCTCTGCACTGTCAGTGCAGAGCCCAACACAGGACTTGAACTCATTAACCATGAGATCATGACCTGAGCCAAAATCAAGAGTCAGATTCTTAACCAACTGAACCACCCAGGCACCCCTCACACTAGATGCTTTCACTTAGCAACACATATTTAAGATTCATCCATGATTTGATATCTTATATTTACTTTTATCAATGAACAATATTCCATCATCTGGAATGGAATGGATACCATCTGGATACCACAATTTATCAATTCACCTATTAAAGAACATCTTGTTTCCTTCCAGTTTTTGGTAACTTTGAATAAAGCTGTTATAAAATTTTTGTGCAGATTTCCGTGTAGATAAAAGTTTTAAAACCAAGTGAATAAATACCTAGAAGCATGATCGACAGATCGGATAGTAACACTATGTGTACTTTGGTAAGAAACTACCAAACTGTCTCCCAAAGTGGCTATACCATTTTTGCATTCCTCCCAGCAATGAATGACACTTCTTGATGCTCTGCATTCTTGCCAGAAATCATTTGGATATTAGACATTCTAATAAGCGTGTAGTGGTATCCCATTATTTTAATTGGAAATTACCTAATGGCAAATGATGGTGAACATCTTTTCAAATGCTTGTTTGCCATCTGTATATTTTCTTTGGTTAGTTACCCCTTCACATCAGAGGCCCATTTTCTAACTGGATTACACCTAGGTTTTCTCCTCTATTATCTTCTAGAATTTGTATAGTTTTTCATTTTGCCTTTAGGTCTCTTATCCATTTTGTGCTAAATTTTGTGAAAAGTGTAAGCTTTCTGTCTAAATTAACTTTTTTTTTTGCATATAGATAACTAATTGTTCCAGCAGAATTTGTTGAAAAGATTATCCTTTTTCAAATGAATTGCTTTTATTTCTTTGTCAAAGATCACTTGAGTATTTGTTTTATAGGTCCTCTTTGGGATTCTCCATTCTGCTCCACTGATCTATGCATCTATTCCTTTACCAGTATAATCCTCTCTTGATTACTGTGGCTTTACAGTAAGTCTTGAAATCAGACAGTAGAGTCTTCCAGCTTCTTCAAGATTATTTTGGCTAGTCTAAATATTTTGTCTTTTATTTAAAGTTTAAGATTAGCTTGTCAAGATCTACAACATAGCTTGCTGGGATTTTGATTGGAATTGCATTAAATCTATAGACTAAGAAAGAATTGTGTCTTAACAATTTTGAATCTTTCAATTCATGAACATAGTGTATCTATTTACTTTGTTTCTTTGATTTTTTTCCATCAGAATTTAATAGTTTTCTACACATATGTCTCATACATATGTTTAGACTTATATCTAAATATTTATCTTTTTGTTTTCATGTTACTATAAATATTGTTATTATTATTTATCTCAAATTCTAATTGTTCATTTCCATTGTATAGGAAAGCAATTACTTCTATATATGAACCTTGTAATATGTAACCTTCCTATACTTCCAGTTCCTGGAACTGGATTGGGTTTTGTTTGTTTGTTTGTTTGTTTGTTTGTTTGTTGTAGATTCCTTGAGATTATCTGCATAGACAATCATGTCATCTGCAAAGACTCTTTTATCTCTTCCTTTCCACTGCTTACCTTCATTCCTATTTTTTGTCTTATTGCACTAACTAGGACTTCCAGTACAGTGTTGAATAAGATTGGTCAAATAAGACATCCTTTCTTTGGTCCTGGCCTTAGACAGAAAGTATCTGGTTTCTGACTATTAAATATATTAGCTATAAGTTGTTTGTAGAGACCTTCAAGATGAGGAAGTTTCCCTTTATTTCCAGTTTGCTGCAAGTTTTTGTCATGAATATTAGGAATATCAGATATTGCCAAATGCTTTTTCTGCATCAAATGAGAAGATTGCATGATTTTTCTTCAGTCTGTAGGTATGGTAGCTTGCACTGATTTACTTTTAAACTTTAAACCAGTGTCACATACCTAGAATTAAATTCCCATTGGCTATGATACATAATTCTTTTCATATGTTGTTAATTTTTTTTGCCTTTTTTTTTGAGGATTTCTGTGTCTATGTTCATAAGAGATGCTAGTCTGTAGTTTTCCTTTCTTGTAATGTCTTTGGTCTAGTTATTAGGGTAATGCTGGCCTCATAGAATGAGTTAAGAGGTATTCTGTCTACCTCATTTTTCTGGAATAGATTGTGGAGATACAGTATCAATTTTTCATTCAACATCTAGTAAAATTCATCAATGAAACCATCTAGACCTGGAGTTCTCTTTTTTAGTAGGTTATGAATTTCTAATCAATGTCTTTAATGATAAATATAAGCCTATTGATGTTATTTATTTCACTTCCATTGGAGTTTTGATACCTTTGTATCGAAGGTATCAAAAGATTCCTTTGTCTTTCAAGGAATTAGTCCATTTTATCTAAGTTTTTAATATGTGGGAAGAGTATTGTTCACAGTGTTCCTTTATTATTCTTTTAATCTCCATGGGATCAAAACTGATGGCCTTTCTTTCATTTCTTAAAGTGGTCATTTGTGTATTTTCTTATTTTTCTTGGTTAGCCTGGCCAGAGTTTAATCAATTTATTGATCTGTTCAAAGAAGCAACTTTTGTTCCTTCTGATATCCTCTATTGTTTTCCGATTTTTAATTGCACTGATTTCTCCTGTAATTTTTATTATTAATTTTCTTCTGCATGCTTTAGTCTTAAATTATTCCTTTTCTTTCTAGTTTCCTGAAACAGAAGCCTCACTGATTTTAGCTCTTTGTTCTTATTAAATATATATTGATAGCACTATATATAATATATATAGTATCTATATATATATACTGTATAATATATTATGTAAATTTATAAATTCCCTTCTAAGCAGTGCTTTTGCTACATCCTACAAATTATGATAAATTATATCTTTTTCACTTAGTTCAAAATATTTTTAATTTTCTCTTGAGATTTCTCTTCGATCTATCTGATAAAGTAATTGCGTTGTTTAATCTCCTAATGTTTTGGATTTTCCAGCCTTCTATCTGTTACTGATTTCTTGTTTAATTCCATTATAGTCTGACAACATTCTTTTTATGACTTTTATTCTTTTAACTTTGTTAAGGTATGTGTTATAGCTCAGAGTAAGTGTATTTTGATGAACATTCAATGCAGGCTTGAGAAAAAAATGTATATTCTGTTCTTGTTGTATGGAGTATTCTACAAAATTTCAATTAAATAAAGCTGATTGATAGTGCAAATATATATGTAATGATTTTTCTGGATGTTTGGCCTATCATTTACTGAAAGGGTGGTTTTGAAGTCTACAACTATAAGACTTTCTCCTTGCAGACCTATTAATTTTTGTCTCATGTATTTTGATGTTCTGTGGTTAGGTACAAACACATTAATGACTGTTATGTCTTCTTGCAGAATTGACCTCTAACCTTTATGGTATAGCCTTCTTTATTAGTGATAATTCTTGTTTTAAAGTCTGCTTTGTCTAAAGTTAGTATAGCTACTCTAGCTTTCTTTTGATTAGTATCAACATAGTATATCTTTTTCCATTGCTTTGCTTTTAACAAATATAAATCTTTATATTTAAAGTGAGTTTCTTATAGACAACATGTTGTTGTGTCTTTGTTTTATTTATCTGAAAATCTATGTCTTGTATTAGTGTATTTAGACCACCATAGTCACATTTGAAGTAGTTATTGATATAGTTGATACAGTCAGGTTAATATCTACGATATTTTTAGCTGTCTTTTATTCATTGCTTTTATTCTTCGTTGTCCCCTTCTCCTTTTTCTGCCTTCTCTGGTTTTAATTGAGTATTATATATGATTCCATTTTTCTCCTCTCAGCATATCAATTATACTTATTTTTAATGTAGTGGTTTCTCTAGAGTTTTCAATATATATATTTAAATAATCCATACCTGCTTCACTGTGTAGGGCAGGTAGTTTAAAACAGAATAGACTCAAATACTCCCTCCTGTCCATTATGATATTGCTGTCATTTGTTTCACTTATCCATATATTATCATCACCTAACACATTATTACTATTATCTTAAGCAAATAGTTATGTTTTATATAGTTAAGAAGGATTAGGTTAAAAAAAGTAATGTTATTTTATTCTCATTTATTTCTTCCCTTACACTCTTCCTTTCTTTAGGCAGATTCAAGTTTATGTCCTGTATAATTTTCCTTCTCACCAAAGAACTATTATCATTTACTTTTGGGCAGGAGTATTGACAATAAATTTCCTTAGATTTTGTTTGTATGAAAAAGTATTTCTTCTCCTTCACTTTTGAAAGATAACTTGGTAGTTATAGAGTTCTAGGTTAGTGAAGGCTCTTTTTCAATATTTTAAATCATTTACTCCACTTTCTTGTTTTCATAACTTCTAACAAAGCTTGCCTCTTTCTTATCTTTTTTCTGTATATACATTTTTTTAGTCTTTGGCTTCTTTCAAGATTGTATTTTAGTTTGGGGTTGGGTTTTCTGTAGTTTGAATATCATATGCCCAGGTGTAGATTTTCATTTATCCTATTGACATTCTCTAACCTTCTTAAATCTGTGATTTAGTATCTATCATCAATTTTGGAAAATTCTCAGCCATTATTTACATATTTACTTCTTTTTCATTATCTCTTTCTTCACTTTTCATATTCCAAATATGCTTACCTTTGAAAATTCTCCCAGATATTGGGATGTTCTATTGTTTGTGTAGTTTTGGTGGGGTGTTTTATTGCATTTGTCTTTTTTTTTCTCTTTACACTTCAGTTTGCAAAGTTTTTATCTGCAAAATCAGTGATTCTTTCCTCACTCTTATTCAGTCTAATGAGCTCATTTAAGGCATTCTTCATTTCTGTTATGGTGATTTTGATTTCCAGCATTTCCTTTTGATTTTGGCTTAAAGTTTCCATTTCTCTGCTTTATACTATCATCTCTCGATTGTTTACTTTTTTATGTTAGAACCCTTATTATATCCAATTGTCACTTTGAATTCCCTTTCTGATAATTCCAATATCTGTATCACATCTGGGTCTTGTTCTGATTCTTGTGTTGTCCCTTAAAACTCTTTTTTCATGCTTTTAAGCCTATCTTATAATTTTGTTGTTGTTGTTGTTGTTGTTGTTGTTGTTGTTGTTGTTGCTAAAAGCCAAACATGATATATCAGTCAGTAGAAACTGAAGCAAACAGATCTTTAATGTGAAGTTTGGGCTTAACTTGGCTAGAGTTTGGTCTGTGTTCAATGTTTGCTGTAACCATGGGTGCTAGGAACTTCCAATTCCTCTAGTGCCTTTCTTTTGGTCTCCATCATTTTCTATGAGCTTCTCTAAGAACTCTCCTTGCAGGTCTCTTTCTTGCAGGTTTTTAAACTGTAATCGACTCTTTTTATCCTGGAGGAATGTTGTGGTGGCAGTAAGGGGTTCAGGAGAGGAAGTATTCTATAATGGTTTGATGAAACATCACTCTTTCAGTGGACTTATGTCACAAGTGTTTCTTAGCTTTTTCTGCCTATAGGTAAGATAGGCAGGCTAAAGGGTGCTGGAGTTGGGGAAAGATCCACCCCTAGGTGGGATGTGGCTCCAGTAAAGTAATTTCCCTTGAAGAGCAGGATGTTCTGGAGAACATTCCAGGCATATTTCACAATGGTAACTTTTCCTCTCCCTGTGCCACAGCTAAAGGAAGACCTTTCTGAGTTCTTTACCATGAAAAATTAGTGTGGTTACAGGAGGGAAAGCCCCCCTAAGAGTGTATCCTCCAACAATTTCTCACTATCATACGGTACACACTTGACCTTTAGCATTTAAGTTTCCCCACCAATTTATAATTCCACTGGTTTCTGCTCCAAGGAGATAGATCTCAGTTGTGACTCTCTGGATTCATCTATTTCTCTAGATTTTGAAGTGGTAGTTGGTTTTGTGTCCTCAGTTCTCTGTTGAGTCTAACAAAAATTGTTGATTCTCAGTTTGTTCAGAGTTTTTATTGTTATTGTAAAGATGTGAATAATGACTTCCAAGCTCCTTATGTACTGTGCTGAAACTAGAACCTACCTTATTCATTTTTATATTCCAATCCCAAACAGAATTCAGGACATAGCAACTGGATAGACCTGGAAAAAAGTCGTGTTGTGTCGTTTTCTTTTTTCTTTTTTTTTTTCTGTTTTGTTTTAAGTTACAGGGCTGCAATTGCTAAGTCTTAAGAAAATGAAGTCCAAGTAAAAGCATAAAGACTATGAAGGTCTTGGCCAGATGCTGGCCATGAGACTAGCAATCTGCCCTTAGCAAAGATGTGAACATTTGGTAGAGGCTAGTGCTACCTCATTCTGGACTCGCTAACAGTGTTTCCTAAACAGGTATAAACTGAGGCAAAGGTTTGGCCAAAGGGGAAAAATGCTTGTATACCATGAGCTCTTCATGCACTTCTTAGGATCTACTGCTAATACAAAGCCATGGTAGGCAGCACTAGATTGAACTTCTTGAATCTATTCTCCACAAGGACTAAGACAAAAACTGTGGAGACAAATCTTGAATTCATGTAGATTGACTAAAGACTATAAATTTGAAAAACATTAAAATAATTATTAGATGGGTTTTCAAGCAATACAATTAATTGAGAGTTTGTATGTGTCCTGAGAGATAATCACCCCCATTAAAAAAAGTATGGAACTAAAATTTGAAAGAAAAGCAGAGTAAAGATGAGGAGTTTTAAAAGAGCCAAATAGTACAGTAAGATAGTCCAGACCTGGATGGGGAAAGATTCTCATGGGTAGAATCAACCTCTCTAGAAAGATGCAAGTAGATAAAAATTTGTTTGTATAATAGATGCTTGTATCAAGTCCAAAACTCAATGATTAAGAGTATATTAAATAACAAATAACAAAGAGATCAACTGGGGCACCTGGGTGGCTTAGTCGGTTAAACGTCTGACTTTCACTTAGGTCATGATCTCGCGGTTCGTGGGTTCCAGCCCCGCGTCGGGCGCTGTGCTGACTGCCAGCTCAGAGCCTGGAGCCTGTTTCAGAGTCTGTGACTCCCTCTCTCTCTGACCCTCCCCTGCTCACACTGTCTCTCTCTCTCTCCTAGAAATAAATAAAACATTAAAAAAATAAAAAAACAAAGAGATCAACTAATGAAGAAAAAATTTAAAAAGTAATCCCAGCAGGTATATATGTACTAAAGGAAAGACAATACTAAAATAAAAATCAGATTAGACTATTACAAATTCAGATGGTCTTTTATGAAAGGGATATGAAACAGTAGCAGGATTAATGTCTCTTACAGAAAATAAGAAACATTATTACTCAAAGCCAAGAATATTCAGATACTAAGGTGTGACATTTACCTTTGTGTGTCTACCTGACTGGACTAAGGGATGCTCAGAAAGCTGATAAAACATAGTTCTGGGTGTGTCTGCAAGGGTATTGCTGGAAAGGATTACCATCTGAATTGGTAGACTGAATTGGTCACTGTCACCAATGCAGATGGGCACCATCCAATCATTTGAAGGACAGTATAAAACAAAAAGATGAAGGAAGGGAAAATTTGTTCTTTGCTTGAGTTTGGACATCCATTTCCACCTGCCCTTGGACATCAGTGCTCTTGATTCTTAGGCCGTCAGACTAGAACTGGGACTTACATCATCACTGCCCCTCCCCCCAATTCCTGAGCCTATAGACTCAAGAACTTACAACATCAACTTTCCTTTCTTCAGACCTTTGGACTTGGACTGAATTACACTACTGGCTTTACTAGTTCTCCAGCTTGTAGATGACAGATTTATGGGACTTCTTGGCCTCCATAATTACATGAACCAACTCAAATAACAAACCATATATATATATATACACCTTCAGATATCCTATTGCTTGTGTTTCTCTGGAGAATCCTAACTAATACTTGAAGAAAGACTGAAAAAAGACTATCTTCAGGAGCATATATGTATATACATGCCTATATATATATATATGTATATATATTACACATATAACCTTCAGATATCCTATTGCTTGTGTTTCTCTGGAGAATCCTAACTAATACCTGAAGAAAGATTGTCTTAAGGAACCTAAGTCACAGAAATGGGGCCTCATTAGCCTCCTAGGAGCACAAGCTTCAGAAATATTAAAAAAGCCTTAGGTCAAGAATCCACTGAAGGAATTTTCACAGATAAAACAAATGTGGGATGCAAGAGCCTAAGGAACCCATAGCATATAGCTATGAAGGGTTTCTAGTAATAAATTACTTCAAGTAACCTTTTGCTTTAAAAAGAAGGAAAAGTATTTCCTTACCTCCTTAATATTATCAAAGTGACTGGTTAGTAAGGAAATAGCAAACCAAAATCTAAAGGGAAGTGTCTCACCAGAGCTACATGACAAACACCAATGCTGCTTTTGCCCTGAGGACATTTGTCACAGCAAATATGAACATTGATGGCCTTAAAGGTCAAGAGGAATTGCAGTCAAAGCTCAGACATACCCAGGGTAGGGAGTCCAAGAGGAGTATCCTTCCAAATTAAATTGGGACTTCATAGGGGTCTCTGAGCTTTGACTGCAATTCCTCTTGACCTTTAAAGCCCTCAATGTTCACATTATATATGTAATGTGATATATATCTCAAATATATCAAAATAAATAAATAAACGTTTTTAAAAAATAGATAAATAAGATAGAAGAACAGAAACAAACAAAAAAATGACAGATTACTTACTTGGACAAACAATTAAATCTACATCCAATTTCACAATAATAGCAATGGAAGCCAAAAGACAAGGGAAAGTGGTTGCAAAGTGTCGAAGTCAAGTAACTGCTATACAATGAAAAAAAAAATGCTTTCAGGAATGAGAGCAAAATAAGACATTTACAGACAAATAAAACATGAGAGTAAATTTTAGATAACTGACTTGAGCAAAAAGGCAAGTGATCCCAAGGGGGTCTGAGATACAAAAAGGAACCAAAAACAAAGATATTGGTAAACCTCTAAATCTAAATCAAAAACTAATGCAAAAATGCCAGTGTATTGTAGAGTAAAAAAATAGAAAAAGATAATTAAAATAGATTAAAACAAACTAAACAGGGAAGGTCTAGAAGGAGTTTTAGTGTTCTAAGATCACCATGGAAGAAGGTTAAAATTATAAAGTAAGTAGACTCTCAAGGCTGAATATTGGCTTATCCTAAATTTGGCTCTGGTTACACTGCTCTGATAAACTTGGTAGATGAGTAAACCCCTTTAACTATTTAAAACATGGTACTGGACTAATTAAACTTATATAGGACCAAAGAAAATCACAGCCTTTCCAGTGTTAGATGATTTAAGCTAAAGCTGGTTAGGAAACCCTTACTCTAAAAAAGGCCTCAAGAACCCTCTAACAAAATTAGAAAATTAAGAGTATAAGGTGAATCAATTTGAGGCCTTACCTTCCTTGAACTTTAATTTACATGGGCAAGAAACTGGCTTCAGATTTATTATCTTTACATACTCAAACAGTTGTTGATACTAGAGACACAAGCTCACAAAGATGGCAGTCACACTGTCCACAGGATGTACCCATATCCCCGGTACAACCCCAGACTTAAGATGAAAAGGTGGGGGAAGATGGGGGAATGTTAAAGAAGAATGTGTTCTTTGCATTCCTTTGATGTGCCTTCCAAGTGTCAGGAATTGCCACGAGTTTAACATTCCTGGCCTTCTTCCACCTCCTTAGTCTTCCTGGGGGGGGTGGGGGGGAGGAGTAATTTAATCTGTATTGGTGTTTCCAGAAGGAGAAGGTGGGCATGCATAACTCAGTCTTTCCCTGTACTTTCCCACATGAGTAAGATTTCTACAGCTTTTCCCTGATACACATTTTACAGGGCTAGGTTCTTCCTCTGAGGAGGAGGCTGCCCAGGTCCAGCACCTTCTATGACTGGATGGTAAGCCTGTGTAATTCTGGTGTTCAGGGTAAGAAACCTACTTGCTCACAGACGTAGATTATATATTCCAACATCAACTTTATCAAGTATAACAATAACATCTTGCTTTCATATCTGACTTCTTTTTTTATCATATTTCCCAAGTTGGTTCCAATAACTCAGGTATGAAGTTCCCCCAGAATCCCCAACAGTAGAAATTGCATAATTCTAGCTACTCAGTCTATATATAACAATAAAAATAACAACAATAATGGCAAAAACATCAAACAACCACTAAATGGTGGTCACTGTTCTCCACGTGTCACACACATTACCTTTAATTTTCATCACAACTCTGAAAACTAGGTATTATCTTTCCATTGTTTGTCCATTTGGGTTTCTGTGGGATGAAGAACTTTATCCAACATGTAACAGGATGCAAGTGCACCCAGTTAGACACAGGTCATTTCTAACTTGTTCTTTCTCTATAGTAAATCAAACACCATCCTTATATCCCAGGCCTTTTGCCTGCAATGATGGCCAAGTCCTGTCATCAGTGTGCTCTCCCCAGAAAAGGGCTAAATTTACATCAGTGCTTTTCTTTTTAACCTTATATACACCTGGCACTACCTTTCATTTGTACTCACTCAAATTCCTTCACTGGCTTTAAAAATCTGATCTCTAGCACATGGCCCCGTACCTATGGCACATTTAGCACACCAACCAGGAACTCCAGATAAATTTCACTCAGTTGTAACTGTCAAAGCAATATCAGAGTAGGAGTCATGTCCTAGATACCTTTTTTTAAGTTCAGGTCAGGAGTCATCAAACTGACTGGCAGGCCAAATCCGGCCTGATACCTGTTTGTATAAATAAAGTGTTACTGGAACACGGCTACATTTATTCATTATGTGTTATCTATGTCTACTTTCACACTACCACAGTAGTGTTGAATAGTCATGAAAAAGACTGCAAACCCCACAAAGCCAAAAATATTTTCTAGCTGACCTTTCACAGAAAGCTTTCTCACTCCTGGTTTAGACGTGGAGATTGATTCCCTACTTTCAGTGCTCTTAGTGGTAAGTATAATTCTTTCCCACACATGGTCGGAGACTGCATCCCTGACATCTGTGAACTTTCATCAAGTTGATGACAGTAATGATAGTTGGAACTCTACTTCCTCACTTCTAATCAAATGTCTTTTAATCGGCTTCCTCAGCCAGCAATTCTACCAGTCTGCAACTATGCATGTTCCAGTGACAGCATTTTTAAGGAATATATAGCAATGCTTTTAGTTACCTAAAATTAAAAATAAACTTAGAGTCAATGACTGATGCTTTCTCATATATTAAAAAGTATCCATGTAATTGAAATGAAAGACATGTTATGAATGAATTACTTAATATATAGTATTACTAGTTGCATAACACAAACTTTCTGGATAATGGCTAAATTTTCCCTTTCACTCTAAACTACTGATACCCTGCATGAGGCTGCTGATAACTTGAGGCATGGTTTCTAGTTGTCAAATGACTTTACTGGATAACGTTCAAGGGAGAGAAACTAATATCTGTTGATAATCTAACATGTGCTTTTTACAAAGATAGATATCTTGCAGAGATTACCATATTTAATCCTCGCAATAGCCTATGAGGTATTATTACTGTCTCTGTACAGATTAATACACTCAACTGAGAGAGACAGACAAGCATGTCCCAAATGTCAGTCAGGATTTGATACTTCTATGGGAAGGACAATTCTACAACTCTCAAAGTGTCCTTGAGTTAAATAAACTCAAAATTTGCAAGGTACTTTTTATCCAGATTGTTATCCTATAAAGTATGTCATGAACACCTGCTGAAACAAGATCCCTGCTGTGCCAGCCATCACCCACTTCATTGTTGGATTGTGAGGAATTTACTTCTGGGAAAAAGTCTGGGATGCTAGAAGGGACAACCAGAGAACTCAGGAAAGCATACATTTACCAAGTGGTATGAAAGCATTTCAAAATTGTAACAACTGTTAAAACTGTACCAGTGCCAACTTGCTGAAAAATAAATCTGTGGAATTCTTTACAACTCCAAATTTGCAATTCTGCAGAAGCATAACCAAGACCAATTACATGAGCTATGCGATTGAGTAAGCGATCTGGGAGTGAGATGCCCATTTTAGTTCTCAATGATTGGCTATGACTATTCTAATGTTAATTCAGCTCAACAGAAGATGGTTAAGTCAGTACTTTGCACATGTTTAACCCATTCTGCCGGCAGTGCATTACCACACTTCTCTATCACATACAGACTGGCTGATGAACCATTTCATGACAGTATCTGTAATACCTGGAGACTCAGTGATCTAATTCTTAGTGTATTTGAGAACCAGCAACTAAAAAATACCCTGCATTATTCAATGGCTACATCCTGGGCTACTCGTCAGCACCACAGAGCTCAGCAAGTGGCAAGGGTATAAGACACACCATCAAAATCAGATTTTAATGAGGTAATATTAGTCCTTCTCTTTAATAAATGATTTAAACAAAAAGTGCACCATATTTTTTACAATTTAAAATTACATAAAATATTGAGAAAAAAATGTTTCATTATAATGATAAAACCCCATGTTATGCAAGCAAGCTATTCTTGAAAAATATTTGAAAATTATGTAGAGAAAAAAAGGGAAAAAATCAAATGCTAATTATTAAAAGTATGATGAAACATAAATCTGAAACAACATCACGGCGCAATTTTAACTACAATTATAAGATTATATGTACTTGATTAACTTTTCAGCCCTAGATTCAGATAGCCTCTTTTACAAATATAGACTCTGCAAAACAGCCCAAGCATGTCTCAGAGTATAATTTTCATTCCTCTTTTGATTTATAATGAAGCGATCTATTTCATACATAATCACAAACCGAGGTTAGCAAAATGGCATTATAATAAAAAGAAGCTAGGAATAATTTTACATAGAGCAGAGCAGTAAGAATATCTCCCGTCATATATACATATATAATTCCGTTAGGTACTCTGATATGATTTTGCTTTTCTAAATAGAAATATATTGATGCACACTGAATAGTTATTAAAAAAAAAAACAGATCATAGGCAGTAATTTTGTTTTCCCTTGACATGAACAAAAATGTATCTCATTCCTCCCTCAACAGGCTCCTTCCAATCCTAACAGGTTGACAATCTCTCCACTGTTTAAAAGGCCTCATCTTGCTACCCGAAGGAAAACTAATTCTCAAAATGTCAATAGCCTTAGTTACTCCACAAACACCCAACATTTTAATAACAGGAGATTATGTTGGAATAATTAGAAAATAAAACTTAGAATCGACATTTAATTTTGAGACTACTCACCCCTCCTGGCTTACGGTTGTAATAGCGATGCTTGGAAGTGTCGTCAAGGGAAGTGTGGTCGGTCTGGAAATGCCGTCTCCCTCAGGAGTCCTTGCCCTCTCGCTCTGTCTTTGGGACAGGGGCGGTAACTGTAAGTTTCCTGAGCAACACCTTCTCCCTCTCCAGAGGTCGATCCCAAGTGTGTTACTAGAAGAACTGTAGGATTTACTCAAGCTGCATTCAAGATAATCTTTCACATTCTAGAGGGACCACAAGGAAAGAAAAAAAGAATGAAATTCAGATGTCTAAAATGATGCACAGTTGTGTGAAATAAAAACCTAAATGATCCAGCTGTCAGTCATAAAGTCTTGATTCGTGATCTCACAATCAGAATTTAACACTCATATTAAAAACTTAAGAGGAAAACAAGAAGTGGGCAGGTTGGCTAATTTTCCACTTTTGGAATAAACATCAGTTGCACATGCTTGGTGATTTTTAGGACAGTAGGTAATATTTACCAGTTGTAGCATGTGGATTAGAGGGGTTTCTTTTCTCTTTCTTAAATTTTTCTTTTTTGCCCTTTCTTTCTCTTTTTCTTTTAACTTGCTAAAATGAAAACTTATCATTGAATATATATTGGAAATCAATGTTACCATTCTGCAACATAGGGAAAAACTATGTTAGCTAAGGCATACCCTTTCTTGCTTAGTGTTTTAAAGTAAAAATATTTTCTATCTTAGGAGAAAAATATCTTGATAATTATGGAGAACTGACTATTCCTGTTCCCAAAAAAGATTTTCTCTGAGTTGAGACTTATTTCTTTCTTTCCTTCTTTTCTTTTTCTTTTCTTTCTTCTCTCTCTTTCCTTCTTTCCTTCTTTTCTTTCTCTCTTTCTCTCTCACTTTCTTTCTTTCTTTCTTTCTTTCTTTCTTTCTTTCTTTCTTTCTATTTTTTTGGTAAAATTATGTAAGAGCTCAGAAAAAGAAAAGTCCACTTTATGCAGCCCTGAACTGAACTGCATGTGTTTAGTACATGCCCTAATGCTGACATAAATGAAATACTTGTGAGTAGATAAAGACATTGTGCTGTAGCCACTGATAAGAGTTATTCATCCGCCTTACATCTCTTGGTGACTGTGGTTCCTGGCACTGTTGGGAGTAGGAGCCCCAAATGAGCTGCTCCCTGATAGACCATTCATACCAGCTCAAAGACAGAAAATGTCATAGCACTGCAAAAACCCATTGATAGTGACTTGGAGCTCAAAAGATGAAACTGTCACTCTCTTATCTTAACACAGAATAATGGAGTCCCATCACCAGGTCAAGATGTCTCACCTGAAAGTTATTCTGTGGCCTTAGAAAGACAGGTACTTGCCTGCTAGCTTTTCAGAATAGAGTTAGGAAAACCTGGGGAAAGACCTCCAAAGCCTTAAACAAACAAAAGTTCTTTACCTCCCCTTCCACCCATCCCTGTCCTAGTTTATACAAGAACAACTAACTCCAGTTTCAGGGTCTATCTGCATTGGTGCAAAAAAAAAAAATTTTTGTTGCATACCTATTATAGCTTTACTCTTTGCTACTTAAGGATATAGCAGCAAAAGGAAGCATAGTATCTATGCTCACAGAAACCTATATTCTAGCAATTTATGCTTATGTGATCCACACAAGACCACCTTTTGATGAAGGAAATTTGGGTGTGATTAGGCCTGACAGTTTTCAGGGGCCCCTCTCTCTACCTGAAATGGGGTACCATCACATTTTCTTGTGCTTAACAGGAATACCATTTATTTGAAATTTAGTATGACCACAATTCAAACAAGAAGACAAAACAATCTATAATTTTCCACTGTTTAAAATATTCTGGGATGTGTCCAGTGTTTCACTATTTACTAACCAGTTATGTTAAATCCATTGTAGGACTAGCACTTAGTTAGTGTAGTTAGTGTGTATGTGTGTGTGTGTGTGTGTGTGTGTGTGTGTGTGTTTTACAAATAAAAGGCTGAGGGGAAAGCTTGGTGTATATAAGCTTTTTTCCTAAAAAGCATAAAGATAAGTTAATGGAATGGAACACAAAGTCTTCCTGAAGAGACTCAAGAACAAACTAAAAGCCAAACTCATGACTATAAATCAGTCTAGTTCCAAATATTCATATAAAGAAAGTACTGGTTATCTGGAAGCAAGTCATGAATATGTATGTTACCTGCTACGCAAGAGAATTTGTACTACAGAACAGAAATAAGGATATCACTTAGTTAAACCACCAGCCACTAGAGTCTCCTCATAAAGTTATTGGATATTTTTCTCTTTTAGAAAAGGAAAATTATTATTAACTAGGTTTAATTGTAGTAAATGAACTACATGGGTACTTATTTGGTACTTGTTATTTGAAAGATAACGAAGTCACACCTACCACAAAATGTCTCCCACACTGACTTGCTAACAGGCTTGAATTTATGAATGAGAAGTCATTCCTTGACTTAAAAAAATTTGTTTTAAAAGACCCCAGTTAACATGAAAATACATTGCCACAAAAGAACATAATGGAGTGGCTTTTTAGAAATAACTTAAAATGGTGGGAACATTAATTAATCGTGTTTTACAAACACTCATTCACCCATGTAGAGTTATTCATAACTATCTCAACTCCCTCATTCATACTCATAATCTATATAACAACCCCCCAAATTCCTAACATCCTCAAGGGAAAAATCTAATTCAGTCAGTTCTCAATTACTGAATTTAAGATCTTAGATTTATATTCCTATTTTAACTAGCATGATTCTGGCTGACTACACCAGTCCTTAGATCAAAGATTTGGGGGAAAGGAATATTAATTTGAATGTTACTTCTGGAAATTACAAATTTAAAAATGTATCATACTATCCCAATTCACTCTATATCTCTACAACTCAAAAGAGAAATAACCCAGTTCGGAATTATCCTCATGCTCCTGGATAATTGTTTGTTTAAAAATTGGTATTTTTGTTAATATAACTCCAAAAGGTTATCACGAAGGAGAAGCTAGTGTGAAACCCTGCATCTAAGTGGGAAAGGTCTTCAGGGGGGAAGGGAAGGGGATCCCAAAGGGACTCACTCTGTCCTAGCCCCAAATTAAAACTAACCAAGCTAGGGGGCACCTGGGTAGTTCAGTCAGTTAAGCATCTGACTCTTGATTTTGGCTCAGATCATGAGCTCACAGTTCAATGAGTTCCAGTCCCATGTAGCGCTCTTAGGATTCTCTCTCTCCCTCTCTTTCTGCCCCAAACCCACTCATGCTCTGTCTCTCTCAAAATAAATAAACTTTAAAAGAAAAAAAAAAAACACTAACCAAGTTAGCAACACTGAAGCGTCCAGCTGAGGAATATCAGTGCCTAAGTAGTTACAACTTTGTTGCTGCTGCTCTTGTTTTATTTTGGCTTTGCTAGTTTATCCTAGACATTTTTGGAGCTTGCTCCAATTTTGGAATTATTCCCATTAACCTCCTGGTAAGGAAATGGGATTGGGTACTTCCAAGGACTTCTAGTGAGCTTGGGTACAATTCACTTTGGACCATAGGCCAGAGTTTTTCTTTTTTTTATTTTTTTAATGTCTTACTTATTTTTGAGAGAGAGAGAGATAGAGACAGCATGAGCAGGGGAGGGTCAGAGAGAGAGGGAGACACAGAATCCAAAGACAGGCTCCAGACTCTGAGCTGTCAGTGCAGAACCTGACGCGGAGCTTGAACCCACTAACCGTAAGATCATGACCTGAGCCGAAGTCAGTCGCTTAACCGACTGAGCCACCCAGGTGCCCCAGGCCAGTTTTTCAAGCCTTATAAAACTAGAAATGGAAAGTATGGGAAGTATCAAGTGGCACTCAGTGACCCTATGAAAACTAAATGTCATGATGTTCCATGACACAATAACAAAAGTAATTTTGTCTTTGAAAAATGTATTTTAATCATAGGCAATCACCATCACTTATGAATAGTTTGCCCAGAGGTGAATAATATATTTTATATGTAAAATCAGCCCCTCTCTCTTTCTTTGTGTGTGTCTGTGTGTCTGTGTCTGTGTGACCCACACACATACTTCCTAGGTTCTTCTTTCCTATTCTCTTATCCATTTTCCCCTTTTCACCTATTCCCCAAACAAGCAACTCCCACCTGTCTGAGCTATTCTGTAATCCCTTTAGTCACAATTAAGTGCTTGTGTTTAGTACCTGAATAACACTTAGTTTATTCCTCACTTCTGATACTGAGTTCCCAAACACAAAGTACTTATTGCATACTGTTCCTGTGTCATTCATCATATTAAACTCCTACTAAAGTTATTTGTGTACTATAATTATACAAACACAGTAATCACGGTTATGCATTTGCTCATTCTGACAGAGACAAACATAGTATTTTACATGTGGTAAAGGCCTTTGCATATGTTGTTCCCTTTACCAGAAATGTTCTTCCCTCTAATCTTCAGAGGGTTCATGGCCCACATGGCCTCTCTGTCCATATGTCATCTCCCATTATTCCTCCTTAAACACTCTATTCTCACCATCCAAGCATTCCTTGCCTGCTAACCAAGTTTACTTTTCTGTATAGCTCTTACCATAGCTGAGATTATTTTATAATCTATCCATTGATTTCTCCCCTCCTCTCTGGAATATAAGCTTCAAAGGGACATTAATACTATGCTATTGAATCTCTAGACCTAACAAGTGTTTGGCAGACAGCAGGTGCTAAATTAAGTGACTATTTAAATCACATGTTTGCTGAATTAAAATAAATGAAAATATGATAATATATTCCTGACTTAAAGATGAAAACTTACTTCAAGAGTATGGCATATAAAATGTAAAATCTGCGAAATTGCTCTTATTGTGAGAGAAGAAATACTGTGTTAAACATTCAGGATGAGCTTTGTACTCAAAGAGTCAAGGTGCATAGTGAAAAGTACCAGGTCATCACTGTCCACTAGAAATAAAGTGCAAGCTACAAATGGGAGCCAAACTTATAATTTTAAATTTTATAGTAGCCACAATAAAAAAGTAAAAAACAGGGTGCCTGGATGGCTCAGTCCATTGAGCTTCCAACTTTGGCTTAGATCATGATCTCATAGCTTGTGATGTCAATACCTGTATTGGGCTCTGTGCTGACAGCCCAGAGACTTGTGCCTGCTTCGCATTTTGTGTCTCCCTCTCTCTCTGACCCTCCCCACTTGTGCTCTGTCTCTCTCTCAAAAATAAATAAACATTAAAACATTTTTTAAATAAAGTAAAAATGAAACAGATGAAATCACTTTTTTTGGTATAGTTGACATACAATATTATATTATTTTCAGATGTAGGTGAAATTACTTTTAATAGTATACTTGAGCTAGTATACCCAAAATATTATGATTTCAAAACGTAATCTATATAAAAAATTATTAATGAATTTTTTACATTCTTTTCTATTTACACTATTATATACTCAAAATCCAAGATCTATTTTTACACTTATGGCACATTTCCATTCAGACTGGTGCTTAAGTGTCATATGTGGCTAGTGGCTACCATGTTGGACAGTGAAAACTAGGTAATAATTATCCACTCTGGTAGGTTTAATATTTGTTGAATGTGCTTTTCTTCTTTGCATATTCTTGTATGCAACAATCTCCATCTTTTGTCTTTTGACAAGGATTGGGGTTATTACTATAAGGGAATAATCTTTAACCATCTTTTATAGACAGGATGTATTGCTTCATTTTATTCTTCCAAAAAATAGAATCTTGGAGCACACAGTATACAAATATATTACAAGACAATCCCAAGGTGATTTTTTTGTGTATTTCTGTTTGTTTTTAAGAAAAATGATTTCCAAACTCCTGAAGATTCCCTTTAGATGTCCAGAGTAAAGCATGGAAGTCTGAGCATCACTTTTTACCATGAGTACTGAGAACTTAGAACTTGAGTTAAGGGATGTTCCCTTGTAGTCAAGGAGCAGAGAAGGGGGAAATAAAGAAAGGGAATATTATCACAAGTGATGAAACTAGAGCACTAACCAAGAGTAGAAATGGCAATGGCAAAAGGGTATGTTTTGGTGGGCGAGAGCCTCTCAAGCACAGTTAAGTCTCCCTCTGCAGTTGTGGGTTTAAGAAGTTCCCACAAGCACACCAGAGACACAGAAAGCAGCTGAGGATTAGACTCTGCTTGCCTGCTAAGGGGTTCGCTTCAACGTGTGGCAAAGGGACAAGAAGTCTGTGGGGTAAGCGCCGGACAGAAAGCAAAGCTTTTAAACAACCAAACCCCCCACCGAGAGGTTAAACAAAGAGTTCACGCAGTGGGGGAGAAGGTCAAACTCACAGTGCACTAAGAAGGTACACTGCCTATGCTGAAAGCAGTCATCACTTGGTACACCTGTCACACACTGAATCAGCACTGGACCAAGGACAGAGACTTGACAACAAAAGATGGGAAAATGAGCTGTTCCTCAACTGGACAATGGTGGATGCTAGTGGAAAGGGGACAATACAAGACAAGGACAATACCGCATACCTTTTACTATAATGTTAATTAATGCTAGTCCCTTTGCCCAATGCCATGTGATTAAAGGGAAGGAGTAAGAACTGGGAGAAATCCTGAGGTAGGGAATTTACTCAAAAGACAGAGTTTTCAATAACTGGCAAAGTCAAGTTCCTTCCAGCCCCTCCCCCATCTGTTGAAATAGGAGCTTAACAAGAACAAACTGAGGGTTGAGGGGGGGTGGGGGAGAGGGGGAAATGGGTGATGGGCATGGAGGAGGGCACTTGTTGGGATGAGCACTGGGTATTATATGGAAACCACTTGACAATAAACTATATTTTAAAAATAATAAAATAAAAAAAACAGATTTATGAAACATACCAAAAAATATTAGATTGGTTAATTAAATGATAGCACATTTGTCCAATGGAATATATGCAGTAATTAAAAAAGAAAACAAGATGAGTTATTACGGAAAGCAAGGAAAAGTACTTCTTTTTCCTACCTCCCTCCTTTCCTTCTGCACTTCATATCAGTCAGCATATGATTTTTAACTCATTTACAAACAGAAACTGAGTAAAAACTGGACAATTAAAGTCGCACTAACAGGAGACTAGGCAATTGAAAGCAAAGGAGATAATCTCAGCTGCCCATGATGCAAAGTTATGTAATGGTAAGTTTATAGACTTCTTCAGATAACCTGGAGCAGGGTTTCTGAAAGAATGCATATATCTAGTCACCCTGGGATGTTGTTAAAATACTGTCTGATTCGTTCATCTAAGATGTGGCTTAAGACTCTGCATTTCAAATAAACACCCAGGCAATGCTAATGCTGCTGCCCTGAGGATCACACTTGAGTAGCCAAGACCCACAGGATGTGTACATCACAAGCTTGATACAAGCAGTTGTCAAAGACTCCAACAAAGGAGGTGACTCTCGAGGATTAACTGTGCCTGGGTAATGATGGGGAAGAAAGTCATCAGGGAACTGATCACAAAAGCAGTATAGAAAGAGGAGTTTGTGAGAGTTAGAATGTGGGCATCCATCAGAGATTGGGGGTTTTGTGAATGAAACCATGAAGCTGAGCCCATCTCCAAGCTGCGGAGAAGGCAGTGAGTGTTCCTGCTGTCGACTTTGCAGAATTCTGGCACCAGATGCCGGCAATGCCTGGGTCACAGGAATAATTAGTGACAAAGTGGTGCTGTTAGACCGCCTAGCCCTTTGAATTAAAATATAGAGTGACTTCATTGAGCGGAAAAAAAGCGAGGAGAACTGAGCAACTCTGACTTTCGGAACTTACATCATCAGCCGTCACTGCCATCACACTCCTGCTTTTCTTCATTATAGAGGTGAAAAATATCCCCTCTGAGAATATCTGTTATTCGGCACAGTTTTGCTGACAATTTTTAAAACCTACAGGGGGATAAAAGAGACACACACACACAAAAAGAGCTCAGTACCCTTAGTTGAATACAAATATGTAACTTATTTGTATTCTCCAAACATTTGAATGGATATAATGTACATGTATAAGTAAATATCATAATTTTCCAAGGCAATTAAATCTGAAAGGTGGAAAAAGAGGTTCGCAAAATACAAAAATCCGAGAAATCAGTGCAAAGCTACTCAGGAGGAGAGAAAAGAATAGACGGTCACACTTAGGCTACCAAGTAATCCATGATCATTAAGAATACAGAAATAATACATGTTTGTGAGGGCTTTAAACTTTCTCATGCAATGTTTCATTTAATCCGCATAACAATCTGTGAGATTACTTTCATTTTTCTTCCTAATGAAGGAGCAAATGACCAGAAAAATAATTGAGTAAAGGTAACACAACTTAAAACATGGCAGATTTAGAATTTAATGAACACAAGGGTTTGATACTATGGTCAAAGAAAAGAAAAAGGAAAGAAAACCAAACCAATACAGAATATATACATGACCAATAAAGATCCTAATTTCAATTTTACCATCAGTTTAAACCTCTCATAAACACATAGGCAAGTATTTATCACAGAAAATTTTAGCAACCGACAGAAAGAGCTAGAATTCTCTGGTTTAAATCACACAAACTTGCCATTTTGAAGAAAAAATTCTGTAGTTTATGATATTTGTTTTGTGTAGATCATGGGAAGCCACTTCAGAAACAAATAACCTCAATAACATTATCAAAATTTGAGGGTGCATCCTGGTTTTGCAACTCCGGAGAAAAACTAATCTCTTGTTTTGAAAACCCAGGCTTTCAAAAAAGGTCCAAATTTAAAGTTTAGGCATTCAAGAGTCTACAAGAGAATATAAAGAATTCTGTTTGCAGAATTGAACTGGAAAAAATATATTATAGAAATCATTGAATCGAAGAAACATTAGTCCATATGGTAGTCTCAAAATCTTGGTAAAAAAAAAGTGTCCTGCATCATTGCTGACTTCAAGAAGCTCCTACATTTTCTCACTCTGTACATTTAAACTCTTAATACATGCCTGATTTGAAAAGTCTGCTTCTCGAACATGAAGATATATATAGATTAAGAGCGTGATGGAATTGTAGCTATGTGACTAGGAATACTAAGTAGTGGCATTGTACCATCACCCAGGAAACCAGGGTTGAATTTCTAACACATAATTTGACTATATTATGCAGGAGTCGGCAGCAGAACTGAGAGTGGATAAGGAAGGGGGGGAGGGAGAAACTTCACCTTTGTAAGTGTTCTGGGAGACAATCCCATAGGTTTTTCAGGGGGTTGATTCAATATGCCAAGGAAAAGGATTTCCTCACATACATCAAGGAATTATTGTGGTTATTGAACTTTTTGAATGCTGGCCAAACAGGAGTAGCCAGAATTTTAGAGCTTTACCTCAAAGGTTCCTTGACACCTAACAAAAGTAGAAAAAAAAAAAAAAGACATTTTATCACAGAGTGATCTTCAATCTCAAGTGCTTCTATAAGGTAGAATCTGGGAGAAGAAATCTTATACTCCTAAGATTCAAGATTTCAGTTTTACATTCAGGATTCAGAATTAGATATACCCAATCATTATAATGTTGTAAAAATAAAAGCATAAAAAAATACTGAAGTAAAGCTGTGTAAAATGGTAACAGTGGACATCATATAAGGGTTATAAGAGGTTTTTCTTTCTTTCCAATATTTCCCACATTTTTGGGATATATTATTTTATGAGCCAAAAATGGATTTTATATATGTTTATATATCATACATAATATATTATAATATGCAATATATAATATATATTACATATATTAACATATGCACTTTTATATATACACATAAAATAAGAACCCACAAAATACATAAGAACATTAACTTATTTTAAAGTTATTTTATTTCTACAAAACTTACTGTGCAACATATTTGGGGGGACATCTTTTGGGAAGGTAAAGGATATCTACTTATCTGGGGATGAAGAAACTAAGAAACAGTGACAGGCTAGGACTTAAGTCTTAGGCTGTTGCTAGTTGATAAATTATGTGGTCTCTTAAATATCCATTAGGAGGGTGCCAACTAAATTTGCACACTTAATAAAATACATGCAGCATCATGTCATATCATGGTGCAAAATGAAAAACGCATGACTGTAAGTTTAGCATCCGGACTATCAAGATGCAAATGTTATTTGCAGTCAATTTCAAAAAAAAAATCATAATTGGTAGAGTGTGGGTCTGGAAGGAAAATAAGAATACCAGAGTGATCTTTTCCAAATTGCTTCACATACTAAAGTAGTAGGAAAAAATCTATGAAGCAAAATTTACTTTCTATCCTACATCCATTTTGCTTGGTAGGAATTGCACTTAAAAATAGGATAATACACTGCAACTGGAGTAGAAATCTCTAGGGTATCTTCAGCATGGGACAATAATCAAGTTTCCCCAGCAGAAATGAAGACCTTAACTATACCTTCTCAGACTTGTGCAAAGTATCATGGGATCTAAATAAAGCTAAGTGTGTACTTAGATTGCTTCCATATCTTGGCTATTGTAAATAATGCTGTAATAGGGGCATCTGGGTGACACAGTTGGTTAAGTGTCTGACTGTTGATTTCAGCTCAGCTCAAGATTTTGTGTTTCACTGAGTTTGGGCCCCACATTGGGCTCTATGCTGACAGCGGGGAGCCTGCTTGAGATTCTCTCTCTCCCACTCTCTTTGCCCCTCCCCTGCTTGCTCTCTATCTCTCTCTCTCTCAAAATAAATAAACATTAAAAAAATAATAATGCTGTAATAATCATAGGGCCCACTGATAGACAAATGGATAAGGAAGATGTAATGTGTATAGATAATGGACTATTATGCAGCTATTTAAGAAAGGGTGGGATCTTGCAATCTGGGAAAACATGGATGGACCTGAAGGATATTATGCTAAGTGAGATAAGTCACACTGAGAAAAACAAAGCCATACCATTTCATTCATATGTGGAATATAAAAAACAAATGAATAAACAAACAAGCAGAATTAGATCCATAAGTACAGAAAACAAACTGATGGTTGCCCAAGAGGAAGGTGCAGGAATGGACAAAATGGGGAAGGGAGATGTAAGATTTCAGTTATGAAATAAATAAGTCACGGGAATAAAGGCACAGCATAGAATATACAGTCAATGATATAATAGCATTGTATGGTGACAGATGGTAGCTACACTTATGGTGAGATAGCATAACATATAGAGAAATTGAATCACTAAGTTGTACACATGAAGCTAATGTAACATTGTGTGCTACCTATACTCAAATAAAATAATGATTTTTAAAAAATGAAGTTCAGGGGTGCCTGGGTGGTTCAGTCAGTTGAGCATCCAACTCTTGATTTTGGCTCAGGTCATGATCCCAGCATCATGGGATCAAGGCCTACATTAGGCTCTGCACTGAGGATGGAGCCTGCTTAAGATTCTCTCTGTCTCTCCCTCTGCTCCTCTCCCCCACTGACTGACTCTCTCTCTCTCTCTCTCTCTGTCTCTCTGTCTCTCTCAAATAAATCTAATAAAGAAATAGGAAGGGAGGGAGGGAGGGAGGGAGGGAGGGAGGGAGGGAGGAAGGAAGGAAGGAAGGAAGGAAGGAAGGAAGGAAGGAAGGAAGGAAGGAAGGAAGGTCAAAGCAAACATGGCCTTCAAGATTTCTAGATTGAAAGGAAAAACTTACATATATTAAACAAATACTTAGTACATAGTAGCTGTTCAAAATTTTTGTAAAGCTAATAAATCAAAGAATATAATGAAATGCTAAAATCATATGTGTAGATAAAACTCTTCTTTGAAATAAAGAACTAGTTGGTATTGGGTTTCAGGGAAGGCTTTGAGAGGGAAATGAGATTCTTTTTAGCCTTAAATAACAAGTAGAGGTTGTTAATTCTGGGGATAATTAAGAACAACATTGTGTGCAAAAATATGGAAAGGAATTTAATATACTAAGGATGTGATACATGCAGAAAGATGCCATGCTAAGGAAATTTATGACAGGCAGAAAGACAAAATGTTCCAGGAAAACATCAGTAGATCATCTGGCAAGCAAGAGTACTTTCAAGAGGTCTAAACCATGGAAATAAATTTATATTTTATGACACTTCGAGTGTGAAAGCTTACTGGGTAAATTTATTGCCTCTAACTGAGAGGATGTCCTGGTTAGGAAAAAGTGGGATCTCAAGGCAGTTTTCCAAATGTCATATATTAAAAATATTTTACTTTTATATTCAGAAATAAAACACAACATCTGTTATATAAAACAAGAAAAAAAGAAGAGAAATGTTTCTGGATACTCCTTATTTTCCAATCGAGATCTACCCATCCACCTTTTCCATCCTGTGGCCTTGGAGGCTGGTGCTCTGGGACTATGTCCATGGGCTCTCTAGCCCTCTGGCTCCTGGGTGTGTTCAACCAGTGGGAAGCAGAAGCAGTAGGTAGGAGGCAAGAAGAAAGTGGGGTCCTTCCTCCTGGCTATGGCATAGCAGTAGCTACAGTCTTCTACCCGAGGTCACAGCTCTGCAGGCACCTGTCTTCTAAGATCCCTTGGTTCCATTACCTACTATCTCCACTTGACCCTTCAGATGCAGGACTGTGACTAGCCTTGTGGTGCTTCATCCTTGCCTGTCTACTTATTCTCAACCCTGACCACATCTTTTGTAAAGCTACCTCCATTAAATAGATCTCCCTTTCATCCCTTTGAGACTGCAGTCTATTTCCTGCTGGGACCCTGACTGACAAGAAATTTGCTCCAAAAACTTTACAAAGCTAGAGGGCAGTTTTAAAATATGCCCCCTCAGTGCCTAGTACAGTGATGAACACAAAGCAAGTTCTCAATAAATAATTGCTCAAAGAATGAATGAGTAAATGCAGTTGGAGTTCTAAAATGGCTTTATGGCTTTTAGAAAAAGTCAGCAGACATTATCTCAAGTTGCTTTTATGGAGCAGAAATAGTTTTATGTCATCACTCTTTTTTTAAGTTTATGTTTATTTATTTTGAGAGAGAGAGAGAACAAGTGGCGGGGTAGGCAGAAAGAGAGGGAGACAGAATCCAAGCAGGCTCCATGCTGTCAGTGCAGAGCCTGATGTGGGGCTTGAACTCACACACCATGAAATCATGACCTAAGCCAAAACTAAGAGTCAGACGCTTAACAGACTGAGCCACCCAGGCACCCCTGTCATCACTTTTTGATTGCAATAGTGATTCTATATGGGAGATCTGAGAATGTTGAAATATGTTAATACTATACTATATAGTATTATAGAATTATTATATAATAGCACACAGTATAATTTAACATATTATATATTTTATACAATTATATGACTATACATTTTTACACATATATTATATAATACATATTATATATTATAGATTCATTTTATATTGTGTATGAATGCCTATACATATACACACACACATAGAGGAAAATAGGGGTTGTATAATCATTTTATTGCTGATTGTTAGTGTCAGTTTTCTTTCATTTAGGCTCACATAGATCGAGAAGCTATGCCAGTTTAAGCAAATGCATGATTTCAAATATGTCTCATAAGAAGAGACAACCAAATGAAGTGGGCACAATAATAATGACAGGTGAGGAAATCGAGTTTTGGAACAGGAAACAAATATGCCCCAAGTCACACTCGTGCTAGTTCAGACCAGAATGTTTTGGTTCTAAACCCAAGCCTTAACCTATCCCTATGCAGCTGATTGGGTCTTATTCACATCTGTTCAAAGTAGAAGTGAATGAAGTGATTTTTATTTCATTTCTGATGTTGGAAATACAAGTTAAATTAATCAGTTTTCTGGAACCATGCTCCCTGATCATGTAAGGACAAAAAGAAATACTTTTTAAAAGATATTGAAGTTTTCAACAACCTTAAATTTAAGGTAAATGTAGATAAGAGAAGTCAAGTTCTCTTAAATTGAGATTATCCTTTCGTTACCACTTATTCTTCCTACCAGTAAGCAGGAAAAGTCCTACTCATTGAGTTGGTTCTCAGTACATAGAACACCATATGTTTATTAAGCCAAAATATTTCTAAGAATTTCCAAGGTGATGAGTAAGTATGACAACTATAAACCCCACTTCTGGCACATTTTAATAGCTTTCCTATAGTTTTTGTATTTTACCACCTAAAAGATGCTTTTAAACTTAGGAACGTCAGTCAGTCAAGCATCTGACTTTGGCTCAGGTCATGATCTCATGGTTCATGGGTTGAAGACCTGCGTCAGGCTCTGTGCTGACTGCCAGCTCAGAGCCTGGAAGCTGTTTCGGATTCTGTGTCTCCCTCTCTCTCTGACCTTCCCCTGTTCACACTGTATCTCTCTCTCTCTCAGAAGTAAATAAAACATTAAAAATTAAAAAAAAACAATCTTGGGCTATTCTTTCATAAAAGTCTCTTAATTTAAAGAATACAGTGTTCATATAATTTGATCTCTCCTTTTTTCTCCTTTCTCCACAGAAATTTAAAAGCTACAATGAGGAGAAGGACCCTGACTGCTATAACAATAGTGTGAATTTCTCTTTTGACAGATTATAACTATTGACACTAGTAATCCCTTGCTGAAAAAAATTTCAATGAATAACGATAATCATTCTAAAATCCTACATCGTGAATACATGCTAGACCAAACCATGAAGAAATGAAAAACATAAGCGTATAATTTAGAGCTTTTAAGAAAGCTTTTTTTTTTAATTTAAAGATTGCCCTTTATGCTGAGATGATGTTCAAAAAGTTTGATTTTGATTTTCATGTAATTGATTCATTGAACATTCTGAACTCAGTAGGCACAGATATGTACTGGTTTTAACTTTTGTCCAACCACTGCTTTCCATCTACAATGTCACATCCATTTCCTCTGATTTAGCAACAGTTCAGACTGTGTCCATTACTGCAACTTACAACTGCTTTAAATCACATCTCCTCTTCCTTTTCTAGCTCAATAGCCAAGCTCTGTGGAGCCACTCAGTGGCCAGTGTTTAGGAATTGGAGTGGGAAGATGGAAGAGTCTACTCTTTTATTCCTCTTCCCTCCCTACTCTTCAGGTTCTAATTCCTTCCACATTGCAGCAGAGAAGAAGAATTAATTAAAAGGAGCAAAAGTCTTTTCACTTAACTGGGCATTTAGTTGAGTGCCATTGCACTCAAGTACTGACTGAAGTACTCACAAGATGGCTAAGGCCACAGTGCACTTAATCCAGAATCCAGGGTCCTTGTCCCACCAAATGGTGAGGGTATAGGGTGCTTTGCTGCTATCTCTTCCCTCTACCCTGCTATTCTTCCAATTTCTCTTTCTCCTTTGCTCAAGAAGCCACAGAGAGCAGATCAGAATGTATTCTGCATAAGTGATCAATGGAGAAATGAGATACTATGTCAGTCACTTTTAATGTCCTTCAGCCCCAAGCCAACCATTTTAAACTCTGTTCTGTAATGCTAGGGCTAAGACTTTGCAAGCTATATTTATACATTCTCTTCCCAGCTGGCTTCCTTTAAGTGCTGACAATGGGAGTCACTAGTAGGAGGCTGGAAGAGAGTTGGAGAAAAGGGACTTTCTTCCTTCTTCCAAGAATAGAGAAAACTTTGGCACTCCCTTCTGGCAGACCCAGAACCACACGCACAATACCCCCTCCCCCCATCTACTCACTAGCTTCAGAGTAACCCCTTCTAGCTTCTATGGGAGTGAACACTCTTTTGCATGCCTAGATCTCATGACACCATTTCCCCCCCTTCCCTAGGAATGGAGGCTGCTTCACTATTCTTTGGGTTACCTGGCTGACCCCTTTCATTCATCATCTAATACTTGAGCGATCAGTTTCTTGTATTAAATCCCTTTTGTTTTCCTAATTAGAATCTAATGGAGACAGAAGCTAAGCTTCCTTTTATGGAAGATACCCCTGATCTCTATAAGGAGTTTTTCATCTTCAGTAGACCAATAACTCATTTCTCCAAAACTTCTCCACATCTATCCTTTCCCCACCTAGAGGGGTTATATGAGCCCTGAGAGCAACTGAGAGGTTGCTGGAGTAATGGTACGTATCAGAACCCATCTGCTACCTCTCTCAAGGAGTTGCCTGACCAGTTTGTTTACAGCTCTCCATAGAGAATGTCAGATATTTTGATGGCTTTAGTCCTCTGTTTTGGATTATAATTGTCATCTGTAGCTTACCAGTAAAAGTCCTACTCATCATTCTTTCAGATGTTAAAATTTCCTTCCACAAAATGTGATAACGTAATGGGGTACAGGCATTTCTTTTTTTGTTTGTTTGTTTCTCAATGGCTTCAAATGAGATAAATTAAAAATTAAAATTAAAATTAAAAATTAACTTTTGGCAATTCTGTCATTCTCCTAATTCTTACATTTTTACTGACTCATAAAATACAAATATCTAAAACCCTTTGTACTAGGCCAATTAATGCTTTAACTTTTATTTTTTAAAAATTTTTTTTATTTGGGAAAGAGAGAGAGACAGCATGAGCAGGAGAGGATCAGAGAGAGGGAGATACAGAATCTGAAGACAGGCTCCAGGTTCTGAGCTGTCAGCACAGAGCATGACGTGGGGCTCGAACCCACAAACTGTGAGATCATGACCTGAGCCGAAGTCGGACGCTTAACTGACTGAGCCACTCAGGTGCCCCTGCTTTAACTTTTAAAAATAAGTACCATAAAGTCTAGTTCCAGAAAGGGAAGTTTTCTGGTTTGGGCTAGCATCTAATGTAGTATGCATTTGGGGAAGAAATGGTGGACAAAGAGGAGTCTGAATTGCTGTCTCCTTACAGAGGCCCATAACCAACTCATTATAGTTATCCATTGTGAAAATTAATAAAGGGAAATCTCAGTAAAAAGGAGCTGGGAGGCCAATGGGAACATATCACTCAAATGCCAATTGTAGGAAGATTATCAATTATAAACTCCAACAGAAGAATTGTCAAGAGGAAAGAATCATTAATTACAGGTTCCCATCGGGAAAGATTGCATCTTCTATAAGATATTGATTATCCCTGCAACTCACCCAATGAGAAATAGCCTGAACTTCTGCTTTTCTCCAACGGACTTTCATTTAAAGCAACCCCTCCCAACATCCTCCTTTTCCTCCATAAAATAGCATTCCTCTCCTTTGTTTGACTTGCTTACGGTTCTGCCATAGCTTGCATGTCCTGAATTGCAGTTCTCTGCTGTTCCCAAATTTTTGCAGATAAAATAGCTTTTAATTTTAAGGTTAACATTAGTTCTGGGCCTTTGGTGTCTTCACTCATTAAGAGGTTTGCATAGGGGTTGCATTATAATTATCCATAAACTTTATGAATCTAATGAAATTCTAGAAAACTAGTGGAAGAAAACAAAAACTATAAAAATAAATTCTATAGAGTCAACAAATAGATTAAAATGTCCAGAATTCATATATAAAGTATAAAACTAACCTCAAGTCTGCATCTACTGGTCTCATCACACTTTCAGAAACTTAGGACTAGTGCACTCAATGACAATTGCTTTTGAATTTCACTATAGAGAAGATAAACAGAGGAGACAATGTGCCTCCTCCTCAAAATTGTTGTAGTGGGATCCAAATAATGGAGAGCAAACAGATTTGAGGGGAAAAAAAAGTGTATGTAATAAGAAAAGACATTTCCATGTTAAACTTCTTAAGAAGCACCCAACACTTAGATATAAGCATTTCTGGTAGAGAAAATCAGTTTGTTTAATTAGGCAAAAAGCATCAAGGACTTTTGAGATAAAAATTGAAAAGTATTAAGAATTAATATGAACTTAAACCATTAGCTTAGCCTGAGAGAATAATAAGTAACAAAGAGATAATGGAATTCTTTTAATAGTTATCAAACTGCAAAGTAGCTAGGCTAAATGTTGCTCTGAGTAAAATGTGTCTCCTGAACAACCATTTAAAATCAATTTCTACTATAAAATGTGTTCTTGGCAAATTACTAATGGGATACAAACTTGAAATCAGTACACATGTTGACAGAAAAGACAAAATTCTTAGTGTACAATTTGTTTGGATGAATGTTATTAATTTCCCACACTAACAGAACAGAGATAAAGTGACAAACTATTCCCCTGTTTCTACTTATACAAATAATGTCTTAATGGTCGTCCACAAGATGGCAGCGTAGGGAGATCCTGAACTCCTCCTCCCACAGACACCCATTAAATCAACAACTACATATGGATCATTTGCTTCTTAAAAATACTTGAAATCTAGATGATCCATTTCTTCACAACAAAGAATAAAAAGACCGTCTCCACAGCCTGAGAGTCCAGCTTCCAAACAGCCTTAAACTAAGTGCTAAATGACTTCCTTGACTTTAAAGTGCCCAAGGTCTTGTCTTCAAAAGGATGAATAAATGATTCTTCATGCTACAATACTTTAGGTGTTCTTGGTATGTGTTAGGATCATAGCATAAGTTCATTAGGTGAGCAAATGAGTGAAGGTCACCGCTTCAGGCAAAAATTATAAGAAAAGCTTCACAGAGGAAGTAACAGTTCTTTTACAAGTACTATAGCTAAGGAACAAAGAAAGGAGCCTTACTTCTCTTCCTCTATCTATTTGCCAAAGTTATCTTTTAAAAATGCAGAATTCCTAATATTATTTCCCTGCTCTACATTATTCATGGCTTCTTGTTACATTTAGGATAATCCAAAACCCTAATATGACATACAAGCCCCTACAGATCTGGTCTTTGTTTGCCTTTTCAGTCTCACCTTCTTATGTTGGTTTCCACTTACTTCCCCACCTGACCCCATATCACCATGCCCTTGATCTCATTTATCTTTAGCCAAATTGCATTTGGGCTTTACCCAACATACCTTCCTTGCCTCAGGACTTTTTCTGCACTGTAATACTTCTTCAGTTTTGCCTGGCTAACTCATTCCTCAGCCTTCAGCTTGGATATATTTTCCTCAGAAAAGCCTTTACTGAATTACCCTGCTTGTCACAAGGCCTTGCCACATCATTACTTTTTTCTTATTCACAGTATTTATCATAATTATACATTTATTTTTAAGGATGCATAGTTTTGTACCACTCAGAAACTCACAGTGAATATTGCAAGTCGTTACATTCCTTGTGCCAAGCAATAAATACTAAAAAATGTTTGAACAGAATATATATGCTCTATGCTTCTCCCTGAAACACTAAAAGTGTGATAATCCAAACACAGAAGACAGGAGGGAGCAAGAGATAGAACGAGAATGCCTGGTAAACTATAAATATCACCTAGCAAATAACCAATATTGACAGAGTGTATATTCTTACTCCTGTGATAGGAACTCTAATAGCTTTGTGGTAAGCACTATTCTATAGTCCTTGAATATATTATCTCATATAATCCTCACAACTACTTTTTCTCCACCGCACAGGTAAGGATCCTGAAGCATTAAAAGGGTAAATGGCACGTCCAAGCACACTCATGTATGAAACAGATTCACACCCACCACTGTGCCTGCAGAGTTCATGCAATCAACCATTATCCTCCACTGCCTCTTGGAAGAGGCAAACAAGTATTATTTATCAGAGAACAAGAGCAAATGAAGGTGAGTTAGGACCATGATACAGAGCATAAGTAGGAATAAAAGTAGAATTCAGGACAAGAAAGGAACCAGATAATTTTTAAAATAATGAAGCAAAAAAATAAAAAAGATTCTATTGTTTTCAGAACATATGGAGCCTATGAAAAGCTACTCTTTTATGTAATCTCATACAGATTTAAACTGAATTGGAAAACTTAGACCATGTGTATAAAACATAACTAAAAAGGCATACTAATTTGCCTCTGTTTTCTCTTATACTTGAGCAAGAATTCACAAGTATTTTCTTTTTCTGAGTTCTCTTTGCTTCAATATCTAAAATTATTTTAAGTTAATACAGAAGACTCTTGATTTTCATTCACAAGGGCTACATTCCCAGGCTTTTAAAAATTGTCCACCAGTATAATGCTTTTCAAACATGTTCATGGGACATGTGGGAGATAGACAGGATTTTGACCAATGTCTTCTTTTTAGGCCCAAAGATCCCAGAAACCCGTCATCAATTTATTTTTTTTCTTTACTTGGGGAGAAGACTGAAATCATAAAGTGCAACAGTTCATTATTGTTTTGAGGAAGTAAGCACACAGAACTTCTGTGTGCTCCTTTCCCATAAATATAAATACAACATCATTATAGACTGCCTATGAGGAAACTCCAAAAGATATGAGGAATCTTCCTACTACCTCAAATGAATTAATGGTATTATGCTTGCTGACTTAACTGAATTAACTGGGTATTAATTCTGCCATGATTACTGACCATTCAGAAGCAGACACCCAATTCAGAGCCAATCTGTCCCAGGCCCCCTTAAAGGTCAGGGATTGAGACCTTGGTGGACATATGAAAAAAATATCACAAGCAGAGGCTGAAACTAATTTCGTGACACCAGAATGATGTGTAATATTGCTCTGATATAGCAGAAAAGAACATAAGGAAATGCGTGCTACTGGTCTTCAAGTATCTTTATATTCAAAAACCATAATTTCCTTGTTTATTCTTAAATTCTTTTTTTAATTTTTATTTATTTATTTTGGGAGAGAGAGAGCATGAGCAGGTAAGGGGCAGGAAGAGAGGGAGAGAGAGAGAATCCCAAGCAGGCTCTGTACTGTCTGCACAGAGCCTGACTTGAGGCTTGATACCACTAACCCTGAAATCATGACCTGAGCCAAAATCTTGGCTCAACCAACTGAACCACGCAGATGCCCATCTTGTTTATTTTGCAGAATTAGGCCTTACTGTAAGAATTGACTCACTCATGAATTTGAAAAACGTTTGATACATCTGTTACATAAGAGGCGAGAGAACATAAGAAGCAAGGTATTAGGGGACAAAGACACTTGACAGCCACAAAATCTCAATTTTTATCTATTTCACATTCTGAAGCTCTTTGAAGATTTTATTTGACAAGATGTTCTACCCCTTAAAAAGAAAAGCTTGAAAACTACTATAGTATTCCCTATGATACTCCCATAAAATACCTTAGGAAAGTGTTTTCCAAACTTTATTCAAGTACCATCTTTGTAACTTTTGCCATATATGATTTTCTTCACTTACAGATGAAATACAGCGCCCTATAAATACTGACTTGGCATTCACCTAGTGAGTGGCATAACTTGTATTAAAATTCCAGTAATCTGGGTTTGGTCTATGGTCTGTTCCACTATGGCACCTTCTTGTGTTGCCTCTAAATTGATGACTTTTGTTTTATTTTGTTTTTGTATTGTTTTTGGCAATGGTTTATTTATGCATTAGAGAGCATGCTAACACACACACACACATACATACACACACACACACACGCACGCACGCACGCACGCACATGCACACAAACACAAAATGCTTCAGCACCGAGCAATTTACTTATGAATTCATATATTCAGGCATTCATATATGCATTCATTTATATAACAGCCATTCACTGAGCACTACTTAGGGCCATATACCATATAGGTACTGAGAATACACAGATGAAAAAGCATGACTTCTGTCCTCAAAGATCACAGGACCTAAATATAGAGTGGGAATGCACCTTTCATATAACGAATTATATTACAGAGGTACTTACAATGTGCAGCAACAGCATACAGGAAGGTTATAGAAGTCTGCCTTAAGAAGACCAGAAAAGACTTCACAGAGAAGGTAGACTTGAAACATGCTCTAATACAATAAGTAAAATTTTACCAGAAGGGTAAAAGAAAGCATAATTCCAGACAAGATGTTCTCTCACTGACCTTTAGCCACCAATAAGAGCCCTGTTAGTGGCTGTGGGATCTTTAATAAGTTATTTGGTCCTTCCAATCTTATGCTTCTATTGATGAAAAACAATTATTTGCCATATATATTCCTGATATGGCTGCAATCATATATGATTAATATTTAAACTTTTTAATGTTTATTCATTTTTGAAAGACAGAGAGAAACAGAGCATGAGTGGGAGAGGGCAGAGAGAGAGGGAAACACAGAATCTGAAGCAGGCTCCAGGCTCTGAGCTATCAGCACAGAGAGTCCAACGTGCGGCTCGAACTCACAAACCACGAGATCATGACCTGAGCTGAAGTCAGACACTTAACCAACTGAGCCACTCAGGTTCCCCTTAATATTTTAAAATGTTAAAATGTTACATCCTTTCGGATGATGTAAGCAGTATATTTCTGGTATTAGTGATAGGCATTTGCAGATTCTCCAGTATAAACTATATCCAATGCAAACCCAGTTGTTATATAAAGAAGAGCTCTCTGAAAGTGAATTCAAAAAACTCTAGGCTGAGATTCAAACTCTGTGGTACATTTGTAAAAACAGGCATAATGCCTCCCATCTCCCAGGGCTACTGTGAGGACTAAATGAAATAGTGAATGGTACCTGGAAGGGTCTTATACATAGCAGGTCCTCATTAAATGATTTGTTGAACCAAAGTCCCATCAAAATATTTCCATTAAGTCTTCTCTCTCCACCTTACCACAAAGATGCCCACTTTTAACCTCCTTCCTTATAAAAAACATAACTAAAATAACACAACCTTATATAACTCTGTTTTAGAGCTATTTATGTCTGAAGTTTCTTATTACCAAGAGAATATAACAACTGCTTCACTGGGGAAAGACAGTTTTCAGGGATCTGAGCATGAGGTCAAGATAAATACGACAAGGTAAACATTATAATCATCACAAAAAGATAACCTTAAGATGAGGAAATAATATAATGTCTGAAATGCCATTAATCCCAAATCCTCTATAGTCCATTTATATATGATTATAAGAAATAACAAATACTGATAAATTATTATCTAACCATGAATATAATATAGAACACTTTCCCTCAATAGCTAATGAAAAAGAAGCAATATTTATTTCTCTCTTTTATCTTAAAGCTAAATAACATCTGGGTCACAAAGAGTCTTTTGGCCTTATCTGTACTTTACAGATTGTCACTATAAATGTGTCATTGTCCTAAAAACAGTCAATCCAGATTAAAAAGTTTCATAGTTGTTTTACTGTGTTGTAGAAATTATGCATGTCATGGGAATGTAGATCACATTTTTATGAAAATGTGAAGAGACTTCAAACACAATGCAAAGGTTACACAAGTCTTCCTATTCACTTCTGAGCAAAATATTATTGATGAAATAAGGTAGTATTGTTATTTTAATTTTTATCCTTGTTTGGATGATAATCAAACAACAACCATTATCACTTGTTAAGCTTGTATTATTAAATCTAAGACTATACTAAGTAAGGCTGAATAGAGAGAACAGTACCTCAGAGTCCATAATTTCTATCTCCAAGTTCTCCTGTTCCATTACCACCTGGACATGTTTTTAAGTGTCTTACGGGAAACAAGACAATGGTCTCAAGCCTAGATCTTATGAGATAACCACTCATTTATTTAAAGAAAAGAAAACATTTTAAAGAAAAGAAGAGGTATAGATCTAGTATTTGACAGGCACTGCTAGCAACAGAAGGCACTCAGTCTGGCTGCCAAAAGCTCACGTTCTAGGACACTGCAGTGTTGAGTGGGCAGTTAATGAGCATCATGCATTATGTACAGAAGAAACTCCTGGAAGGAATTGAATAGGACAAATAAGAGGGCCTTAGTTTTATGCCAGGACATGGCTTTGAAGAATGAATAGATGTCACCAAAGAAAAAATAGTTGGAAAATTAATCCAGCTTAGAAGAAACATCACAGAGACATTTGGCACTATGGTATATTTGGTGAACTATATCTAGTTGGTATGGCTCTAAAGCATAGGATCTTCTATAGGATGAAGAGTAGTAGAAAATTCAACTGGGAAGATGTGTAAGATGCAGATCATGTTGGCATTTTAATGTAATGCTAAATGGTATGGACTTTATTCTACATAGAATGGAGGTAGGAGATGTTTTTGAGGAATTATAAGCAGGGGGTCAAAATGGTAAACTCTGCACTCTAGAAAAAGTATTCTTGCAGCAATAAGAAAGTAATTTGAAGGGAGTAATTTGATCTTGGGAGAAGGACGGTAACAAGTCCAAAAGGATTTCTCACAAATATTAGGAAGAAATTAAGGAGACAATATGGACAGAAAGCAAGGGTGTAAGAAACTTTAAAGAGGAGGCACAATAGATATGACCCTATGGTACAGAAAGGTTAAGAATAATAAGGACTGAGAAGTGACTATTAAGCCGAGAGATCAGGTGGTCATTAGCCAGCTTTGAAAAGAGTCTCGAGAAAGTTATACTGGTACAAGCTTGGTTTGAAGAGGCTACAGGATGAAATTAACATCTTGAGAGTCCCTAAGTACTAAAAAGATTAGAGTATATTCCCGTGTACAATTCAAAATAAAAACAGCAATAGAGCCAATCAAGATTAGCTGAGAAGAAATAAAGTCTAAAAGAAATCATTCAAATACCCAACCCAATAACAAAAGGAAAATTTCTTTTATTCCTAAAACAAAGCCCTGACCCCACCCTCATATAAACTTCCAACAAATAACTAGCCAAGAAGAACTCACTTCACTCAAAGATGAATATGAAACACAAAATAAAGAACACAGATCTATGCAAGGAAGGAAGAAGGGCAGGCAGGCAGGGAGGGTGGGCAGATGGGAAGGAGGAACAGGGTAGGCTGGAAGACAGGAAGGTCAAAGAACACCACTAGAGAAAGACTATCATGAGACTAGATAAAAATTTTAATTACACACACTATTAAATTTCTGTGTGTGTGTGTGTGTGTGTGTGTGTGTGTAAAGAGAGAGAGAGAGAGAGGACTTCTATAAAATAAGATCACATAGAAGAGACACAATGGAGAAAATAGTACTTAATACATGGCAGTAGAGACTCAATAAATATCTGTCAAATGAATGACTATTGTAAAATAACAAAAGAAGATAAAGCATGAATGGGTGAATGGCTGACCTTAGTAAAGAAATGGAATCACATAGTAAAATCAACATAGAAATAAAAGCCAAATTGCAAATTTGCAAGCAGCAAAAGAGAAAACTGATGATGCTAGAAACATAGTAGGATACAGACTTATATAAAGCAGGCATTTGGAAACCAACAGTTTAAAGGGAATAGAGAAATAATGATAAATAAGAAAAACAAGCAACACATAATTAATATCTTTGAAAAAGGAAGGAAAAACAGAAAAGTATTAATATAAAGAACAAATATCTAAAGATATAATTTAAGATAATTTTCCAGAAATAAAAGAACACTAAGGAGGAATGAAAAGACATAGTCTGGTCCAGGAAAGAGTGACCCATAATGACTGTATCTTAGTGAAGTCAATAGATTAAAAAGTGAAAAATTATGGGGCACCTGGGTGGCTCAGTTGGTTGGGTGTCTGACTCTTGATTTTGGCTCAGGTCATGATCCCAGTGTCATGAGATCAAGCCCTGCACTGAGCATGGAACCTGCTTAAGATTCCCTCTCTCTCTCTCTCTCTCTCTCTCTCTCTCTCTCTCCCTCTCTCTCCCTCCTACCCCTTCCCCACTCACTCAGACGTATGTCCTCTCTCTCTCTAAAATAAAAATATATGTTCAGATTCCAGTAAAGAAATTAAGCCATCAGTAAAATTTTTAAATAATTTCTATCACTAAATGTATTTATGAACTTCATATATGTATATGTGCAACTGCATAGTATGTTCTCTTGTATCTAGTTTCTTTTGTTCAGCTTAATGTCACTGAGTTCCATCTGTTTTGTCACATTTATCAGCAGTTTATTTTTTCTTTTTAGTGTGAGAAATATCCCATTTATAAATATATCAAAATTCATTTATCCTTTCTCCTACTGATAGACAAGTGAGTTGTTAACATTTGGGGGCATTATAAATATCATTGTTAAAAATATTTTCTACAAGTTTTTGTGAGTTCAAATATGTTATTTCTTGGGGCACCTGGGTGGCTCAGTAAGTTAAGCGTCCAATTTCAGCTCCAGTCACGAACTCACAGTTCATGAGTTCAAGCCCAAGTCAGGCTAATAGCACAGAGTCGCCTCAGATCCTCTGTCTCCTTCTCTCTCTCTCTCTCTCTGCCACTCCCCTGCTCTCGCTCTCTCTCTTTCTCAAAAATAAGCTATATATATAT